>NC_081520.1:16254692-16567192 GCF_030273125.1 Centropristis striata | reverse complement strand
TTCCTTAAGTGCTGTGCAAGTGTGGACATTATGGAATGTCTTTAGAGTTCAGACAAGAAGGGATTACACCTAGATCTCAGGATTATGGCACAAGAGTTTTGAATCAGCACAGAGCTGCTGTACAATCCAAATGCACAAGGATGTGCAACTTTTTTGTTTGTTCACAATTCTCTGTAACAGTCTGACTGTTTTTACAAATGCTTAAGATAGATAGATAGATAGATAGATAGATAGATAGATAGATAGATAGATAGATAGATAGATAGATAGATAGATAGATAGATAGATAGATAGATAGATAGATAGATAGATAGATAGATAGATAAATAGATAGATAGATAGATAGATAGATAGATAGATAGATAGATAGATAGATAGATAGATAGATAGTAATTATTGATGCATTCATATGCACATAATTACTTTATATACAGGTCTTTAAACTTATCTTCTTATCAGGATTTATTAGTTGATTATATTTTTTGTTTTTTGTAATCTAAATCTGCAAAGTAACGAGTAAAATCACCAAATCTGGAAATCTGGAGATACATGGTTTTCACTAGACAGGTTTGTTCAATATTTGACTCTAAATTGTACAGTAATTCAATTCAATTCAATTTAAATTTAGGACACAAGTCGTGAGAGGTTTGAAGCACAATGAAATACAAATAAAAGTATGAAAAGAACATAAAAGAAACAATAGATAGATAGATAGATAGATAGATAGATAGATAGATAGATAGATAGATAGATAGATAGATAGATAGATAGATAGATAGATAGATAGATAGATAGATAGATAGATAGATAGATAGATAGATAGATAGATAGATAGATAGAAAAAAAAAGGTTTGTGCAGCTGATCTCTTTCATGTCCAATAATTTATTTAATGACCTGCTTTAGCTTGCAGGCCTGTCCACATTTGTCCAGCAGCACAGAACTATGGTTTATTTATATTTAGCCTTGCTAAAGGGGTCCTGGACGTCAGTTTGGGAACCACTGTGATACTATCAGATGTATAATTAATGGATATTAATTATTGTTTTATAGGAAAACACTTCCAATAAAACTCTCAGTATTTATTTTATAACTGAGATGATTAATCTCCTAAGAGAAAGCTGGTGGAGATATGGAGCAGGCCAAAGGGAAAAGGACACAACACAAAACTATCTCATCAGTCACTATTACCATTGACAGTGTGGAAAAGCCCCTAACATCTCTATCGCCGGTCGCCAGAGGCCCCCTGGTTTATATAAGCATCCTTCCAGCAGAGCAAAAAATCCCATTAACGCTTTTGCAAAGCTAACTGGCAGCAAGCTGCAAAGGCCTTTTGATCAGATCAATGGCCTTCGTTAAGGTTTAATTAGAGTCATAACAAGAAGCCCCAAGGTGATAGATTTCCAATATTGTTGAGTGCTACCTCAAACAGGGGTCAAAGACAAGGACTAGAGGAAGGAAGGAAGGAGCGGGTGATGAATGAGGCACAAGCTGCGGGCGTGATTCAGTGATGGAACATAATATGAGCTTAGCGTGTGATGGGAACAGGAAAGTGGAAGCCAGGCAGGACGTTGACAAATGATGACAAATGCCCCCCCCCCCCCCCGTTTAATCCTTATCTCACTGTCCTCTCTCCTGCAGACCAACAAGGCTTCGGCTCAGGGGGATTTTCAGGGGGCCAACGCAGCGTCTCGCCAGGCTCTGTGGCTCTCTGTGCTCTCCATTGTGTTTGGAATCATTACGTACATCTGTGCCATCGCTGCACTGATTTCCTACCTGTCTGGAAAACCACCATAAAAGCACCTCATGCACACGCACAACAACAGACTTCTTCTCACTTATTTTCATGAATATCACCTGTAAATGTAAAATAATCACAGTTTTTGTCTGTCGACCCCATTTGCAGTCATGTTTCATCGACACCAAGCCAGAGAAGGACAGTGAAAACACAACAGGAGAGCTGGTGTGTAGATTATAGTCACTTCTAAGTGGATTAGGACATAATTAAGCTCAGAGGAAATTCCTCGTACTGTATGTGAGGAAAAATCATTGTAAAAAGAAGTTATAATACGATATCATAGATTCAGTCTGTAAATGTGATTTATTTTTATCACCTGAGGACTTAAGTTACCTGCCATCCTTTAAATGTGCTGTAATCGTCATCACATGTTATTGGAGTTAAAAAACAAACAAAAAAACGAAAAAAAACTGTGACAACAAATACAGATGTTATCACTGTTAACACTGTAGATATCACTGTCACAATGATGAATAATGAGAAGCAGGAAGAGAAGTGAGGGGGAACGTGGCCTGGTGTGCCTGGGAGGAGCCGAGCGGAGAGGGCAGCGTACGGCGATGGAGGCTGCAGATTTATGAGAAGGTCGCAGCAAGGACGCGGCAGCAGCTAAATCCTGACAGACCTCGCTGTGGGAGCGCCTGAGCCAGCACTGTCGCTTGTGGGGTGGAAAGCTGTGGACAGTTTTAAGAGCCCCAGAGCTTTCGTCTTCTATTTTTTTCTTTTTAAATACGAGAGGCCGGAGGCCACATTCTCTCTGAGAATTTGTTGCAACCCCTTCAGCCGGAGCGCGGGGGCCACAGGAAAACAATGCACATCTCACTCTGATTCACATTCTGCATCACTCACTGTTTACCTGCAGAAAGGACTGATTCTGCTCTGTTCAATGCCAAGTTCAATAAGTATCTTCATGTTGAAATAAACTAAATGACAAATACAGTTGCAAGAAAAAGTATGTGAACCCTTTGAAATTACAGTTTTTCTGCATTAATTTGTCATAAAACGTGATCTTATTTGCATCTAAGTCCCAAGTATAGACAAACACAACATGCTAAACCTAATACCACATAAACAATTATAATATTTCATGTCTTTATTGAACACATCTATTAAACATTCAAAGTGATGGTGGAAAAAGTAAGTGAACCCTTTGACTGAACCTAATGACTCCATTAAGAGCTACTTGGAGTCAGGAATTAGCAAACTTGGAGTCCTTACAATTAAATGAGAAATGAGTGAGGTGTAGAGATACTTTGACCTGTAAAAAATACTCAAACTTTTTGAGATTGCTATTCACAAGAAGCATCTGCTCATGTGAACCATGCCTTGCAAAAAAAGAGATCTCTGAAGACCTGCGAAGTGTTTGGTTGAGGTTATTGCTGCTCAAGGAGGTTCGACCAGTTATTAAATCAAGGGTTCACTTACATTTTCCACCATCACTTTGAATGTCTAATGGATGTGTTCAATAAAAACCTGAAATATTATAATTGTGTGTGTGGTATTAGGTTAAGCATGTTGTGTTTGTCTATACTTGGGACTTAGATGCAGATCAGATCACATTTTATGACAAATTAATGCTGAAACCAGGTAATTTCAGAGGGTTCACATACTTTTTCTTGCAACTGCACATATAGTGCCATTATGTAAGAAGATAAAAACAAACGAGGAGTTCAGGGTTTTTCAAATGAAATGCAAAGTCGTGATGATGTAAAAAAAAAAAAAAAAAAAACTGGCTCTAGACGTAGAAATAAAGGAGCTGCTTCTGTATACAGTGTAAGGAAATGATGACAGAGGGGTGCAGACCTGTGAGAAAAGTGCCAAAAATATGGAAGAAACTCTAAGGATGATTCTTTTATGAGCTGTTCCATTAATAGAAGCAACCAGGCTGCAACTCCACGCTCTCCAAATATAGATTCTGCTAGTTTCTCCTCCAAAAGAAAAAAAGAAAAGGCGACTGAAATCCTTCAGGAACTTGCTTCTTGCAGTGTGACAAACTTGAATATGAAGTTGTCTACTTAAAGTTATGTAAGCAAAGATAAGCAAAGGGGTAAAAAAAAAAAAAAAAATCAATAAAAGTTGCAAAAAGTAGTCTAGAAGACATCTCGGCGCTCAGCCATGTGATGCATGAGTCAGTAAAATCTTCATTTCAGACACGACGGAAACCTGCACGGCCAGTTTGTAGTTTGCCATGTACAAACCTGCTCCATGCTTCGATCACTTCATTCATTTGAATATTGCAAAAAAGCTGCTTTGATTAAAAAAAATAAAATAAAAAAAACTCAAACCAAAATATTGGTCTGAGCCTAAATGTGCCATTGACAAAGCAGTGAAGAAGGGAACTCAAGATAAATATTTTAAAACATGACTGTAGGGTAAAAGTGGACATTTTCTATTTAGATGTATAGTTTTTATAGAGTCCCTAGCTCAACTGCAAATACTTTGTTTTCTGCAAACCCAGTGTTGTATCAAGACTGAGCTGATAATATATATATAATCACTCTAAGTGGTAAATGTAGACACACCTGTGAAATCTGTGTCTAACCCACACAGTGTTGTACAGTTCTGACAATCCTGAACCTCCTGTCTCCACTGGACATTTGTGTCAACAAAAAAAAAAAAGACCCTTTGTTGTTACAGCTGAATTACCACAATTAGTGATTTGTATGTGAGCATTAAATGTGGATTGCATCGACGGATCACGCTGTCAAGAGACGGGCTCCAGTCAGATTTGTCTCACTTTGTAACACTTGTATAGATCGTCAATAAAAGGTCATAAGGTTTAAGATTTATTAGTACAAGAGATATCAATTCACTTTCTTGTATTACATGTAAATATTAGACTGAAAGAGAAATCAATGACTCCCAATAAATGCACTTGTTTGACATTCATCTTTCCTCTTTTTACTTCGATCCTTGACTGGAGTTCCTTCACCTTTTTCAAACTCAAATTCAAGCACTTCTCAAGCATTTTCAAGGTGCAGTTTAAAGCTTTTCCAGCACCTTATAGCTGTGTATATCGGTATATATTTATATACAGTATGCACACTCATTGGCCACCTTATTACAATGCAAAAAAGGTGTGTCTAAAAACTGAGGGGAATTATCTTGTTGCATGGACAGATAATTTCACTTGACAAGATTTCTTAAATTAAGATTATTAAATCTAGAAATAACCTTTTTAACACCCCTTTTTTGCAATATAGGTACACCAGTACCTTTTTTGTTTATTTCTTTGTGTAAAATGAGAATTATTCAGCCAGATAGTGAATTAATGTGAAAGTAATGCAATAATATTTTCAAGCAGTTTCAAGCCCTTTTCAAACCTTGGAAACACCACATTCAAACCAAGTGTATTCAAGGATTTCACACAAACGTACGAGCCTTGTGGTTTTCTTACAAATGTCTAAATGTAAACATCACTTCACGTGACAGCTGACTACAACTGAACTGAGGCAAAAGGAGGCTGAGAGTGGTTACTAAATATTTTATTGCTACATCAGAATTTGTATTCATTGTTTAAAAAAAATAGCAGTAGAAAAAAGGAAAGTTGCTGCTTCATCAGAGGGATTTGGAGTATCGCCGCCTGACAGAGTCTCTGTAGAACTGGAAGATCTTCTCTGATGCTTTCTGACTGACTGCTATACACTGCTGCAGCTGGAGAAGAAAAGACTGGATGGAGTCCAAAACTCACATTCTCACAAACACAAGTACATTTGCTCATTTATTTACTGACCTCATGAACTGAAAATGATCCTTTGGTGGATGACATCATTACTCTGTGTTCTGTACTGTCAATAGCAAAGGTCATCAACGCTCGACTTTCCTGGTGACAGGAAACAGACAAGAGCGACTTCACTAATTCAGCGAGGATTAATGTGGTGCCGACATCCATATGATCAGAGGATGCACAAGAGTTTTTACAAAAGATTAAGTCATACAAACAAATTTCCACTAGCGATACATTCAGTTACAAATCATCAAATCAGGTGTACATCACTGTATTACACATGCTATTCTGCAAGAATTCATCAAAGGGAATAGTCAGTCAGTGGTGGTACATTTTTTTGCGTGCCCAATTTTCCCTGAATCTGCTTCATCAGACTTCATTTCAGTGAGACTTTTAAATTCCTGAAAGTGTCTCTTTTTTTCTTGCGAACCATGGAGTTATAAAAGGTTTAAACAGAGTATATAATATATGCTTCATCCAATCACCTGCAAAATATTGGTTTTGAAAGTGGCAGCCCTTTTTCTAACAGTTTCCAATAACAGCTTCTCGGATGTTTTTTTGTAACAAACCATCTGGCGGCATTGGGTTAAAAATGGTTTTGAAGGCTGCATGTCAAAACGCTCAGATGTTAAACCCATTTCACTAAAAAATGGACAAAATTTACTAGAATGTATGAATCCCATGATCCCACAATATTTTACAACAGTCTTTTGTTATCGTTTTGATCAAGAGACAGAAAATAAGTGACAGAAAATTATATATTGTGCCTTCAAGGCTTTTCAAATCTACAGTATATTCACAATCAGTTGGTATTTTTATTTTATTGGAGGCTTTCTGTACAATACAGTGCAGCTATAAAATATACTCAACTCTTCTCCTGGCCCTTTTCTATCTGTGATTTTAGAAATGTCACAAACAACACCAACCACCGTTGTTGTTAAAGGGCTTTGAGGTATTTTTCACACAACGCAGCACACGAGCCTCAGACTTACCTTCTCCTGAGCTGCAGTGGGGTCCGTTATGATTTGACCGTCCGCGTCGATGGCACAGGTCACTCCACAGAACAGGCAACTCATTGGCAGGCCTGCATCCATAAGAGCCATGCAGGCAGCATTCAAAAAGCAGGACAGGAGCTGAGGAGCGGGTCAGGAAGAAAACTCACCAGGAAACACCTTTAACACACCATTTAATATTCTGCAGAGACAGCAGAGACTTTTACTGAAGGATACTGATCCATCATCGTGTATCAGCTGAAGAATGAGAGTGAGGGACGAACGAGGATGAAGAGTCAAGAGCAGAGACGCCTCGCAGGTTTCTCGCACACATTGCTCTTGAGATCGCTCTCTTACACCTGGTACATAAAGAAATGTTGGCATAAATACTTGATGAAATCGGCTCACTTATACCACCTTGTGGTGTGTTGTGGTAGGACAACTTATACACAATAAAAAATGAACAGAAGTTGCCCCCCAAAGCCCTTTAGATCCCTATTTTCCCCCAAAAGAAGCTTGTAGAAACATTTATTTCTGAACTGCAAAACACATTTTGCAGCTATATTATGCATGTCCTAGTTTCAACACTGCATTGTAACTAAAGTATCCGGTCTGTATTGTGTAAAATACTCAACTTAAATGTTTCATGTATGAATATATATTCCTACTCTACTCAAAAAACATTCTTTAACAAAGTGCTAGAAAGAATAAATGATCACCTGCATTCAAAGATTAAAGCTACCAACACAGCATTAGAACAACATCCAGGAACTGCACTAGACTCTGAGTAAACAAATCACATAAAGCTGCTTAATGAGAAATAAGATAATCACTTACTTGGCAGTCCCACTTTGGGCTGAATCAACACTTCCAGTGTTGCCCGGTCATAGATTTCCTTACTGACTTTGACCTCAGCTGGTCCGTACGCCGCAGCCAACACACTTGTGTCTCCTTCAAATGAGAACAAAAGAAGTGACATTATTCCACTTAAAATACATTAATGATCCAGATGCAGGAATTGTGTTTTGCCCTGAGTGCAACTGAAAAACAACAAAATACAGACAATTACAAAAAATAGAACATCCAGAAGGGAGAAAAGCACCCTTCAAACGAGTTTGACACAAAGTAACTTTAGATTAACAACAGTTAGCTGCAACTTATATCTAACTCCAAATCATATTATAAAGCGTCTTTACCTTGTATAAAGGACGCTGAGCCGTCAGGTCGAGACAGTAAGCTCTGTTCACATCCAAACTCTCTCAGAGAGCCACTGGAGGAGCCGCACACCTCCATCATGCTGCAGCTGCGAGGAAGGAGCACTTTGACGCGAGAGAGTGACGTATTCTGTTTTGCCGTTTGGGGCACTTACTGATGACGTGGAAAGAGGGCGGTAATAAACATACCCTCATGGACATTAATATCTTTTTATCTTTTTATTTATTCATTTATTGAACATTTGAAAATACAAACTCTCAACGAGGATATTAATAGTTACTATACAAATTAAATTGTGTACAATAAAAGTGCCAAAAAAGGGATTATGGGATTAAAGAAACAAAAAAGACATTATCAGGCATTTAGTACAAAAAAAAAACGGAACAACAAAATAATAGAATTAAAATAAGTTCTAATTCAGAACATCAGTAGACGGGCAAAGTCCAGACTTAATTTAATGGCATATTTGCTTTTTATCTTTTTAAGGAAAATTAAAAAAATATTTAAATTCAGTTCCTCAGTGTGACCACTAGATGCTTCCTGAACACTCCGCACAGGAAAACTTCATAAACCTGCAGCCAAGATGTCGCAGGCGTCTGGGGCGTGTTGTGAGACAAAGTGGGTGCGGGAACATCTTTCTGGGAGTGTCAATGGGTAAGAGGAGTATTTGAGTATTTTCAATCTAAACACAGTTATTATCTCTATTTACCCGTGTTTTTACGTTACTAACATAAACAGCGGTGATAGTTATAATAGGGAATAATGTCCAAACTACTCGCACTGTTGACAAACTGCAAGCTAACGGTAGCTAGCGAACATTAACGTTACATTACCAGTAGCAACCAGCATTAACTAACTGTAGTGTACGACGTTGTTTTGTGAACAGGTGTTACGGTTTAACTGGTGTTGCTGTGAAAACGACGACTGGTGGTTGATGACTTTACGTCAGCTGTGAAAACAGGAAGAGGATGCATAGCTTTTTTTTATTTACCGGTATTTATTTATTTTTTCCTGATTGGTCGCTTCTACATCCTGTCTATGTTTTTTTTTTTTATCTTTTTTTTATGTATTTATTTATTTTTATTACCACTTTGTTTTACAATCATAAGAAACATACAATTCATTACAAAATAATTTCATATGTATATTCTATGCCAGTGGGGGAAGATCTTACAGTAATATATTTAATCGTTCACAAATATCAACTGTTTTAATTGCTTTTTGGTTGTTGGAGAATTTAATAGAAGCGATTAAATGAAACCGTCAGTACAATATAGTATATTTGCACATACACACATATATATATATATATATATATATATATATATATATATATATATATATATACATATATGTATACATATACATATACACACAATTAAATAGACAAATACAATCAAAGCAAAAATAGAAAAAGGGAGAACTAGAGACTGGCAATAACAGATATAATAACAGAAATCAATTATTTGTTTAAGAAAAACGTTTGTTGTGTCTCCAGAAATCTGCATGTGACAGTGCGGAGACAATCAGATGGCCGCAGGAATGTGGAGTTGTGCAAAGACTGCAAACTGTACCACTGTCCCTTCTGCCTGCCGTCCGTCTACAAACCAAAAGGAGACTATGCAAGTGTTTGGACACATGTAGAAATCCACAGGATGAGGGCCTTGCAACATGGAGGTCAGAATATAAGCTACTGCCTGAAACATATACAGAAAATGTATCCTGGAACATGAAATTAATTTAAACAAATTTTGTTTTTTCTTTGCAGAGTTTAATATTTATATATGCAATTTTAAGTGCAGACAAGAGAAACATTTTCACTGTCCGTACTGCTCAAAGACAATTATAAACCGGAAACAGTTTGAAAGTCATATGGACAAATGTGTGGAAGTGCAACGTTACACCACAGACAAAGGCATCAAGTCTGCTGCTTCAGCTGGGCCAGCTACCACAACCATCCTCCTGCTCAACTTCACGCCCCCTTTACAGCAAACTATCTGGGCGGGAAAGTCCCCTGCTCCACCTGATCCCCCTGCTCAGCCCAAATCCAAACCAGACCCCCCACGTGAACCAAAGTCTGAATCCGACCAGCCTCCTGTTTCACCTGAGCACCTTGTTGAACCCACAGCTGCAGCTGCCCAGGCTGCTGCTCCACCTGACCCGCCTGTCCCAGTGGACCACCCCTCGTCTTTAACAGGCCACTCTGTTAAGCAAAAAGCTCAGATAGTCAAAACAGCAGGGAGAAGAATAAAATGTCCAATGTGCAACCTCTACCTGCTCAAACAAAATCTAAGGCTGCATAAACTCAGGAAACACTTTTGTCAGTCGATATCGGAGAAGAACATAACAACCAAAGACAATCTTAGAAGTCAGTGTATTGACTCTCACAATGGCATCTACGCTGTTGCAAAGTCTTACAAGGCCACCGCCATACCAGTTCATGTCAGGAAGAAATCAGGCAGCATGCACAAAATGGCGTGTGAAGAAGACCCGTGCGATGTCGTTCTGGATGTTCGAAAAAAGAGCGGCTTGACTTACAGCCAGTGCCCTCATCTTCAGTCTGTTGACTTTTGTTTTTCTCATGCAAAAAGAGAAGATTTGAAACCTGCAGTGTTGGAGGAAATGGTTTCCAGTAAATTGATTGGAAAGGACATGGCGGCCAAATGCCTCAACCATCAGGAGCAAGCGACTCAGAACAAAGCCCCGGTTGTTACTCTTGTGAATCTCGGTGGATATCATTGCCTGTATCTGTCTGTGTTTGAGCCCAAAGTGTCACAGTACAGCATGCTAGGCAGATTGTTCGTGACCTATACTTTAAAGAGAGGGTTGTGGCATTGTAGGTGTTCTCAAGGGAGAATGACCTGCATTCACAAATCCCTGGCCAAATGGTACCTCTTCCAAACCAACAGAGAGTTGTATTCTTCAAATGCCAAACACGACATAGGGCTAGAGCTTTCCGACGTCATGGAAGACTCACCTGGAGAAACCTCTACAGAAGATCTAACAGAAACTGTGTATCCACTGAGGGATGATGGGCTAAAACAAACTGCAAAGTACATCTACAACAATAAAAAACTGCCTTCCACATTGCCAGAAGAGATCCCCCAGTGTGAGTCTGAAATAGACTTTCCAAAGCATTTGGTTCCAGTTCAAACTGTCTGCCAAGAGTGTCCAGGTCACGTTTCCCTAACAGAGCCGATCCTGATCACCAACAAAGCACGAGTCATAACTTTAACAGGAGTGATGGAAGGTTTGTCTGCAAACATGCACATATTACACACTGCAAACACTGCACTGTGTCTAAAAACAAGATAAAAACACTAAATCTGAGGTAGATTATCTTGCTGCATGGACAGATAATTTCACTTGACAAGATTTCTTAAATTAAGATTATTAAATCTAGAAATAAGATTAAAACAAGATAAATGATCTAACACTTAATAAAATAATTGTCAGGTCACTCTGCTCGGGCCAGTTCATCGCTGCTTGCAGCTTTAATTTATCTTGTTTTAAGAGTTCATTTCTTATTTAAAGTGTTCAATATGCTTATTTCTAGATTTAATAATCTTAATTTAAGAAATCTTGTCAAGTGAAATTATCTGTCCATGCAGCAAGATCATTTCCCTCAGATTTAGTGGTTTTATCTTGTTTTTAGACACAACTTTTTTGCAGTGCAGTCTTTTTATTATTATTATTATTATTGGCAGCTCCTTTAAGACATCCGTTTATGTCTTCCAGAAAATTCTACATTTGTCAAAAATTGTCCGGACTGTGGATTGGTCTACCGTTACCAGGAGTGGAGTGAAGGTCTTCACAATTACAATGACCACATAATCCTGAGTCTGCCGCTGTGCAAGCTTCTGCAGAACTCAATCAAGGTACGTGTGAATTTCCTGAAAGAGTGTCCAAAAAGCTCTTTGTCTCCGCTGGTTTGGCACTGTGGACGGATTGCAAAAACACCTGCTTACTCACAAACAGTCATGTGAATCATATGGTTGTGATGTCTGTCAGTGTACATACCCAAACCTGAAATCACTCAAAAACCACCGCAGGAGAATTCATCGCACCATGGCTGGAGATACAGTGCAAAAAACATGAAGCTTTCCAAGTATTTTCGTCTTATATCTAGCTATAGTATCTTAATTATATTGTTTTGAGTATAATTTACCTACTGATCATAGCTTTATGTGCTTATTTAATTATCTTATTGTTTAAAGACTTGCTTTTATGATTGACATTAGCTTTTTCATTCTTTTCAAGCAATTTAACTGTTGAACATGGTAAGTTTTTACCTAAAATATTAGTTCAAATTGAGAGTTTTAGTTGCATGTAGGTTGAATGTTATTTCAAAAGCATTTTCTACCACCAAAATTTGCTCGTTTCAAGTATCAATGGTTTATTTTAACATTACTACAGTTGGGCTATTCAAGCCACAACTGCTCAAGTTTATTTGGATTTATTTCAAGCCATCATTGCTTTTTCCAGTGCAGAAATATTTTTTTTACTTATTTAAAGAATTGTTACAAAGAAAAGTTTACTTACTGCACTGGCAGATAATTTACATGTTTCGAGCATGTATTTGCTTAATTGTAGTTATTTATTTATTTTCTTTTTACATTTTAAAATGTTCTCAGTGAGATTTTTATGACTCTGTTTTAGAATGACACTGTTGTCGATGGAGTGGTGGAGGTGCTGGAGCGGACAGTAGGTGTCAAGTCTCCACAAAGCATGGAGGTCCTTCAGGCATACGTCCACTTTGAAGCTCTCACAAGTCACGACTGTCAGTCTGGAGTCATGATGGATCTTTATCAAAAGGGGCTTTTCAACATGGCAGGTGAATATTATTATAATCTTGTTGTATTTGCTGATTAACCCTCTGGGGTCTATGATCGTGGCGTCCTGATCAGATCATGTGACGTTTAACAACAAAACTAGGTCACATGGAGCGCTGCTTTCAACTTCACTCCAAAGTACAGACTTGAAACTTTCTCCCAATTTTTGTTTGACATTCCTAGGTCATGTAAAACCAAAGATATGATAGTTTTAATTTGATAGTAATATTTGAGTGTTGGTGTAGCTCTCTGTAATTTCGCACAGTTTGTTTATGAAGAGTTGCAGTTAACAAGGAAAAAAAACTATAAATATATATGTTTTTAATGGGACTTTTTTATATATAGTTTTATTATATCTAAATTTTTACCTTTTTATATGTTCATATTTGTATTCCATGTTTACATTTTCAAGTTCCAAAACAGTTCATTGAGCATATTCATGGTTTTTATTGTAGTAAATAGTATAATTTTTCAACTCGGATTTCATGATTTTTGGGCTCAATATGTTGATTAAGTAGGTTAAAGTGAGAAAATAATTGTCAGATCATATAGGTGAAGGAAAATGGATATCAAATATGGGTATAGTAAACATTTTTTATGCGGTACATGGAGGGCAAAATCAAAAGTATTCAAAAACGGCCAAAATAGGCTCAGACCCCAGAGGGTTAATGTACTGGTAAATAAATATTAAAAACAAATGTATTGTCATTGAAACCGCTTTAAAGCTTTTATTTCTGACAGCTATTGGGTTACATTCTGATACTCTGATATAATATAATTTTTTTTTTCTTTATACCTCATAATAATGACATGGATGAACAGCAGAATCTGTATTTGATCTCACACAATTGTTTCTGTAGGGATTGAGATTCAGGGCCTCCCTGAAATCTTTACTGGAGAAGTGAACGCAGAGGAATTCTGGGACTCAGCGTGCATGGAGATAATAGCAAGCAGCCTCGTTACTCGTAAGTGTAATTTGAAGACTAATTGATATTTTTACAGTTCAGTATATTAGTCAGCCATAGACTTAACAATTAATTGTGACAGATTATGATAGTAAGTGGATATTTTGGGGTTTTAGACTTAAAAAAAAAAGTAATTTGAAGATGTCTGCTGGGATTTTGTGGCATTCATTTTTGGATAATTTAATGACATTTTTCATACAAAAATATCAGTTAAAGTCCCACAGGAAATAAAACAGCATAGCAGTGTTAGGTATCGTTATGCAGGTGGGTCATCTTCTTGTCCTCTATGTATTTTCTTACAGAAAGTTCTACCTATATTGCCACGTTAGACCGTAACAAAGAAGCTGCAGTGTCTGCAGTCACAACCCCCCTCAACCCGGCTGAAAGAAGGAGGCTGAGCAGGCAGAGAACAGAGGAGTGCCACAGGGCTGTGACCAGGTATCTCGTGAAGGAACTTCATCCACTGTCCACAGTGGAGTCACCCTGTTTCAGGTACGTTTTATGAACCTGGACTTTGGATGCACAAATGTGCTTTCTTCATCTGTCGGCAAGTGATCGGCCTGATCCGCCAACTCCCCGATTTCCTTCGAGTCGTCGGTGAAATTCATCAACTTGTTACGGCTACTCTTGCTTTCAAAAAAAGGTCAAAAACATCAGAGTAGTCTGTGGGAAGGAGGTCTACGACTCACTGAATAAGGTGGTGGGATTTATTTACAAAAACAGAAATATTCTCCGGGTTAACTTCCAACAATAAGCAAAATAAAAAATTTAATTTAGTTGTTGATAAATTGTTTCACTCCTCACTTCCTTCTCTCCTTCAACAAAAAACAGACTCAAAGAAACCAGCTGTCCTCACTCCCTAATCACAGCAGCAAAAAACAATTATAATCAATAATAATAGTTCACCTACAATAGTCATCATCATTCCCAAAATACAAAGAATGAATAGGCTCCAACATATATCCTCATTGATTATCTGCATTTCCATTTCTGCTTTCATTCAGAGAGATGACAAAAATGCTGAACCCGAAGTACCAGCTGCCTTCTAGAGACCAAGTCCTAAACACTCTGATTCCTTCATGGTACTCTGAGGAGAAGAAACGTGTCATCAAAGAGCTGCGTCAAGTCTCTCAGGCTGCAGTCACATGTGACTGGTGGACAAGTTTTTACCACGACCACTACCTGACAGTCACTTTACACTTCATAGTGAGAGGCCAAATGAAGCAGAAAGTGCTTCGTACAAAGCCAGTTTACGACGCTCAGACAGACAGCGTAGAGGCAGAGCAGATAGGTGGAATACTGGAGGAGTTTGGTGTCCTGGACACAGTTGTTGGCATGACCGGTGATTGTGCATTCAGTATGGACATTGCCATCATGAAATCAGAGCTTAGGAAGCTGAGATGTTTCGCACATACACTCAGTCGAGCTGCACAGAAGGTGTACACCAGCAACACTGTGACCAGATGGGCTTCAAGGATAAGAGCTGTCGTTGTGTGGATTAAAAGGTCTCCAGCAGCTCAAACACTTCTTCAGGAGAAACAAAAGCTGTTGAGTGAGTGCATGAAATCTTTTTTTTTTTTTTTTGGTAACACTTTATATTAGGGAACACATATTCAACATTAATTAGTTGCTTATTAACATGCAAATAAGTGACATATTGGCTCTTAATTAGTCATTATTAAGTAGTTATTAATGCCTTATTCTGCATGGCCTTATTATACAACCAGTAAGACATTAACTAAGAGTTTTCCCTCAATAACCTCAGAATTATTGCTTATTAGTAGTAAGTAAGAAAGTTGTTGTATATGAGTTACTTCTCTTAATATGCTTTACTTTGTATGGACTTTATATGGACTCTACAAAGCTGGTCACTGGTAGACTAACATTGGTGCAAAGTGACCCACTTTGTAGAGTAATGATTGACATTACAATCTACCAATCCTCATCCAATCATCCAAAAGGAGCCACCAGTCACGTCAAAGGTCTGGAGAAGGTGGCTATTTGCCGTTTCCATGGTTTCGTTCACCGCTATGTAGAGACTTATAAAGTCCATACAAAGTAAAGCATATTAAGATCATAACTCATATACAACAACTTGCTTACTTACTACTAATAAGCAATAATTCTGAGGTTATTGAGGGAAAACTCTTAGTTAATGTCTTACTGGTTGTATAATAAGGCCATGCAGAGTAAGGCATTAATAACTACTTAATAATGACTAATTAAGAGCCAATATGTTACTTATTCGCATGCGAATAAGCAACTTAAAAATGCTGAATATGTGTTCCCTAATATAAAGTATTACCTTTTTTTTAATACATATTTTTTAGCACTTGTGGATGTGTGAAGTGTGTCAGTAAGAGGTTGGTTGGCTCCTTCTTTCAGATCTACCTCAACACTCTTTAGTGCTTGATGTCCGAACACGTTGGAACTCATTGTACCTCATGATGGAGAGGTTTGCAGAGCAGTATGCTGCCATACAAGCCGCCATCACACATCCACAGACCAAACAGGCTTTTGAGAAGGAATGGTAACGAGAGTTTATAACAAAATCAGAATCCTGTATTGTTCATTTTGTTGAAATAACATGGTCATTATTTTTGCTTGAAGGCTGGAAATGCTCTCAGACGATGATCAACGGAAAGCAGAGGAGTTCACCCGGGTCATGAAGCCTCTGTATACGTCCACGCTATGTGTCTCAGCTGACAAGAGTCCATCTTGTAGTCAGATCATTCCCATCCTCAAAAAACTGGAGGCTCACTTTGAAACCCGGGATGACGACTCTCTGTTCACAGCCACGCTCAAGGAAAAAGTCTGGGATGACCTGTCAGCATGTTACAAGGTATTTACAGAGGAGAGCAGACTAAAAATACAAATAATTGTCCTATTGTGAGTATTCCTTGTAAAAGTGACTTTGAAATTGTGTCTGCGTTGCAACTAACCAAGGTTATTATAGTTAACGAAAACTACCAAAATAAGGAAAACTAGAATTGAAAAAGCATTTTCGTTAAGTGAACTAAAAATAAAACAAGTTTTTTTAAAAACGATAACTAACTGAAACTGTATTGTGTGGTTACATAACTAACTAAAACTAAATAAAAATTATAGTGAAAATGTCTTAGTTTTCGTCTTTGTCAACATTTTTCATATGTAAACCTTTTTGGTTGATATGAAATCTATTTAATCTATCTGGTTAATAAACTTATTGGGGCTGAGATGGATCAGACAAAGGAAATAAAGGAAACATTTATTGTGACATTTTTTAATCTCGCACCCGACAAATACCCCATTACAAAAAAACTAAAACTAAGCATTTTCCAAAAAATAGAAACTAATTAACACTAGCAAACTCACTCTAAAAACTCATTAAAACTAACTGAATTTGAAAACAAAAAATCTGTTATAACCTTGCAACTAACAATTACTTTTATTATGGATCAATCTGCTGGCTGTTTTCCCAGTTAATCATTTGGTCTATAAAATGTCAGAAAACGGTCAAAATGGCCATCATAATTTCTCAAACCCCCAAGACATTTTATTTACTGTCATTTACTATTAATAATTTGTATCTTTACCTGAACAGAAGACCATTTTTAGTTATTGATGAATGTAACCATCCGCCAAATGCCAGTAATCAATTACAATTTTTACTGCTTCATTTTATATATTTATAAGCTTAAAATGTCTGTATCTCCAAATTATAGCCACCTGCGTCAGTCTAATTTTAACAAAACGGTAATTTGTGATGTCATTCATATAAAAAAGGCACTGATTTACCTAATTGGTTAATGCTGTAATTAATAGTTATGTTAAAATATGAAAAGCTCCTTTTTTCCTGTATTTCTTTTTTAAAGCAACAATTCATCACAGTTGAAATATCTCTGTTCTGTAGGAATATCTACATGAGAAGTGGGATTTTTTTATTTATAGACAGAAAATCAGAGGTTACAAGTTTCATTTGAATCTCTATCTGGGTTTGACTGAACTTGGTTGTCTTTGTCTTGTTTTCAATACACACACATTTTACATTTTTCTCTGACAGACAGAGTCTTTATGCTTTATTTCAGGATGATGATACTTGGAAGTTCCTCCAGGAGTCGAGTGCTATGGATCCGAGGTTCAAGAACCGAGTTGACTCAGATGAGATTTGGAACAGAGTGAAAAATGCTGCTGTGAGGATCGCAACAGAGGTACAGTTTCCTCTTTTCTTTATCAGTGTCATGCTTGTTCTGCTACTGTATGCTGCAATCCTCTCTGTACTCACTCATTAGACCCTTCAAAGTTCAAAGTCTCTTCCTGCTATGATCTTAAAAAACACTCTCAGTTGAGGTAGTAAAAGGAATTTTCTGTCTCTGCACTGCAAAAAAGGTGTGTCTAAAAACCAGATAAAAACACTAAATCTGAGGGAAATGATCTTGCTGCATGGACAGATAATTTCACTTGACAAGATTTCTTAAATTAAGATGATTAAATCTAGAAATAAGCATGTTGAACGCTTAAATGAGCTGAATGAGAAATTAACTCTTAAAACAAGATAAATTATCTAACACTACTAAATCTAAAGTTTTATCTTGGTAAGAAACAAATAATTGTCAGGTCACTCTGCTCGGGCCAGTTCATCGCTGCTTGTAGCTTTAATTTATCTTGTTTTAAGAGTTAATTTCTTATTTTAAGCATACAACATATTCTCCTTGGCGTTCAGTCCCAGCTAGGCAAGAATCCTTGGCTTCTTTACTTTTTACCCTTTTATTTTTTATCTCTAACTGTTTTTGGATTGAGTTTTTATTACTATTTTATTGTTTTACTGTTTTTAGTATTTTATTGTTTTCATTGTATTTATAACTATATTTGTGTATGATTTTTATTGTATTTTAATAACTATACAGCACTTTGGTCAACTGAGGTTGTTTTTAAATGTGCTCTATAAATAAACTTTGACTTGACTTGACTTGACTTTATCTGTCCATGCAGCAAGATCATTTCCCTCAGATTTAGTGTTTTTATCTTGTTTTTTGACACACCTTTTCTTGCAGTGTGTAAACTTCTCTCTAAACGTTATGTGGTGACAGGCTGGCCTTTTTGTCAGTTTTTGGACTTATCCGTGTTAATGCATTATGGATAAATATATTATTTAGGGGGCGAATCAGGAGGAGCACAGAGTTTTGCTGGAGGACAGTGATGCTGCTGATTCATCTGAGCAAAACGAGTCTTCAGATGAGGTAATGCCACCCGCTTGACACAAACATTTGTCGTATTTAATCCAAGCTGCCTTGTCAAACACTTTTTTTGGGTGTTTTTTTCCATCTCCCAGGCTCCGTTTCCCAAAAGGCCGAGGTTAACCAGCCTGGAGGAGCTCTTTGAAGAGGAGGACCGAGCTCTGAAGAGCAGCAAAGCAGCAGAAAAGACAACAACACCTGAAAGGGTCCAACAAGAAATAGAGCTGTACAGAAAGCTGCCTGCAGTACCGTCATCAGAGGACGCTGTGGCCTGGTGGTGGAAGAGACGGGACTCCATGCCGCTCCTGTCTCAACTCTCCCGCTCATACCTGTGTGTCCAAGCCTCGTCTACTCCCCGGGAGAGAGTGTTTGGCGCGGCAGGGGAAACAATCAGCCAAGAGAGGTCACACATTCTCCCAGAACAGGCGGATATGCAGATCTTTCTACAGAAAAATTGTTAAAACCAAAAACCAATTAGCACACTGCAAAAAAGGTGTGTCTAAAAACAAGATAAAAACACTAAATCTGAGGGAAATGATCTTGCTGCATGGACAGATAATTTCACTTGACAAGATTTCTTAAATTAAGATTATTAAATCTAGAAATAAGCATGTTGTACGCTTAAAATAAGAATTAACTCTTAAAACAAGATAAATTAAAGCTGCAATCAGCGATGAACTGACCAAAGCAGAGTGCACTGCAAATTATTTGTTTCTTAACAAGATACAAAAAAACTTTAGATTTAGAAGTGTAAGATAATTTATCTTCTTTTAAGAGTTAATTTCTTATTTTAAGCGTTCAACATGCTTATTTCTAGATTTACAATCTTGATTTAAGAAATCTTGTCAAGTGAAATTATCTGTCCATGCAGCAAGATCATTTCCCTCAGATTTAGTGTTTATATCTTGTTTTTAGACACACCTTTTTGCAGTGCACTTTGTCATATAATGTAAATGAAACATGTATATATCGTTGTACAAACAAAAATAAATATTTTTCATAAAGATACCATACAGCAAGTGGGAAGGTCTGGCTTTTTTTGTAACTTCAGTGTACTTTACATAGAAAATCACTGTTTCTATTTTGACAATAGTATATATTGAGTGAAGCAGGTACTTTTTGGAAAGGCAGACAGGAGTACAGCTGCAACACAACGAGTTATTATTTTGAGATTGCTTTCTTTGAACCTCAAAATGACCTTATTATATAACCATTTATGGGTTTCTCATACACTAGTTATTCTGTACTTTTTTCCTCAATAAATCATATATTTTGTGCTATGTAGGTCATTCATTTCATTTCATTTATCCTTTATTTTGTTGAGGAATCATTGAGGGCAACCCCGCATTTACAATGATGTTGAGAGTACAGAGAAAACATGAAACAGAGTACAGAGAAAACACAAAACAACACAGAAAAAACACATGCAAAAACATTAGAGACAAAGTCAGTGATGTGTTACGATTTTAATTATCATAGATTAAGCTACACAAATGTAGTTCAAATTAGACCTTAACTTTACCAGCTGCATTTTTATGTATTATTTTTGATGTGGGCCATTCTGCACAATTGCTACTTTTATTTTGGTACATTTTCATGTACTTTTACTTAAAGAAAACATCCACCACTGGAAATATTGTATATTCAGTATCACTGCAAGGCGTCCTCACTGCTTTTTAAAATGTTCTTACAGTTTTACAAGTTAACTGGATGAAATGTGTCTGTGTAAGTTACAAAGCAATGCGGAACATGCTATCAAGTGTTATAACTAACAAAAAACACGTTTGACCGGTTGACGTTTGCTTGATTAGTCAATATTATTATACCGGAAGAGATGTGCTTTTCTTTCAAACTAAGGGTTACGAGTCTAAAAAACAAACAAACAAAAAAACCGTTTGATAATAAAGCATATTTTAAACCCAGATATTACGAAGCACTATTGAAAGGTATTACATACATTTACAGAAGCATTTGACTTGAATATTTCTATTCCATTTTAATTCATATTTATATTCCACTACATAGGGAAAAGTTGTGCTTTTTACTTCACAACTTTACATAAAAAAAACAACATGATAATATAGTACTGTATAGTGCTGAACAATATACTGCATAATGGGTGATTTACTTTTGATACTTTTTGATATTTTTCTAATAATACATATGTAATTTTTACTTGTAATTGAGTAATACTAGACCATGGTATTTCTACTTTTACTTAAGTTAAGGATCTGAGTATTGCTTGCATGCTCTGAGCCATAAATCTCAACCTCAGCTACAAGTACATACATCAAACTTAACAGTTTTATTCCTAACTATATTCTGAAGGTTTTTATTGAGGGGGTTGTCTATTTATCATTCATACCCTGATTTATAGAACATAACTTTGCTTTATCAAATGTTCAGATTGCTGTCCTGGGAATATATCCAAACTTAATATTTCAGAAAACCTGTATTGCAAAAACATATTGTCTTATTGTATATAAAAACTGAGGAAGTTTCATGGTGATATCTGTAAATTAAAAAAGAAATCTCTATTCACCTATACTGCCCTACAAAGTCTAACTGCAGTAACTATGCAAAGAGTAAAACTGAGAAAAACTGCTTTAAAGTTTTGTAACGTTTTTTAACTGGCCAGCCATATATATGCCCGCACCCTCACTTGAAGTGGCCCTCAGTACAACTACATGAATTTGAGCATGAAATCTTAAAAGTGCAGTGTAAAAATGCCCAAAATTACTTCTTGCAATTAATGTTGGTCTGCTGTTCTTGCACTAAAACAAGAAATCACAGTAAGTGGTTATTTTTAATTTGCTTCAAACCTTTTGTATTCCTATTTATACTGTTATACATGCATTTGAGCATGAAATATGTTAAGTTACTGCACTGTAAACATATTTAAAATTGCAGTTTCATCATATCTGGTTATATGTGGCCCTATAGTAGTGTCGATGAAAAATTGTGGCCCCTTCCAGCATTTAAGTTGCCCACCCCTGAGTTAGACTTTGCAGGGCGGCATAGTGTCTCCCCGATCGGATTACTCTTATTTTGGAGGGGTGACCGGATGTCATGATGTTTACATTGCGGATGACTTGCCTAGCAGACACAATTGTAGACATTCAACCTGCCAAGTGTGGTTGTGGATGTGGATATCAGCGGCCAGGCTGTTATCTAGCTGCTTGTCAGATAATAATAATAATTACATATTTATTGTAGAGTTTAACATTCCTAGCGCACAAAGCTGAGTGATGGCGGCTGTAAGGAGTATGAACAAAATGTATGGAGTGTGTTTCCATGCTGCTCGTCAGACGGCAGGACTGAAAGCATCGAGGCTGCTCCAACACAGAGGCTTCAGAGTCGGTGTGAGTATTTTATTATCGAGGCTGCTGCAACACAAAGCCTTCAGAGTCGCTGTGTTTTATTAAAGGTGAAACATGGATGTAGTAGTGTTTTACTGATACCAAAGGTCGCTGTAGCATGCAGAGTTGTTGCAAAAAGTGGTCTGATTTGGTTCTCTAATGTTAAAACATGCGGTGTCAAGTTAGATTATCACCCATTAGATAGTGAAGTGTAGGTTTAAAGTTGTAATTTGTTGTGTTTATATTAGGATTACAGGCGTTCAAGGAGAACGAGTTCTTGAGTTATCGCGATAGGTTGCGAGACAGCCAGCTTAGCCCTTAGCTCCGACAACCTTGCAGAAGCTAATATAGGATAAATTATATTTAAAGTCTCCAACGCAGCCATTAGATGTCAAACTAAATATGCTGACATGTTTGTGAAGCTGTTGAATGTTGAATGTTTTCGGAAGCTTGACGGGCTCGGCTGCACTTTGTGTTTGTTGTTGTGACTCTGAAGCTTTTGGTAGTTAGTCGGCTAAAGCGTTAGCTTAGCTGCGTTCTCATTGGTCAACAAAGGGGCGTGAGGATAAAAAGCTTCCGTCTTCATGTTGAAGTAGTTTTTAGTTTTTATTTTATTTATTTATTTATTTATTTATTTATTTATATCAAACAGCAATACATTGCACAGTTACAAAGAAAAATAAATGAGTTACAGAAAAATAAACAATGCAAAAAATTAAATAGAAATAAATAATAAAAGATAGAAGAGTAATTAAATGGAAAAGAATGAAGCAAAAACAAACAAATAAATAATAATGAAATAAATAGACGCAAGATTACATGTTAGTTAAAGACATTAAACGCAGTGCATATGCTTTTGTAGACAGTAGGGAGTTGAGGTATACTGTTCAAACTCTGACTTCAACAAAAATACATTTGTTTTTTTACTTGAAAGTTTACATTTGTGTATTTGGTATTTGGCAAAAAGAAAAATTTAATTTATAAGAAAATATGCATCATCATCCTTCTTTTTGTGATCAAAACAGCCAAATATGACATATTTATAATGCAAAGTAAAACCAGTGAGAATATTTCTGTTAACAAAGGAGACAATGTCCTTCCAGAGTTTTTATGCGAATTCACAAGACCAAAATAAATATGAGATTCAGATTAAAGGGTGCAGATCACAAAAACCACATTCCACATTCAATGTCAACTTTAAACTTATGTAACAGCACTTTCTTGGGGTAAAATCTATGTAGCAGTTTAAATGACACTTCCTTAGTTTTATCAGTTAAAATAAACTTTTGGGGTAGGGACCAGACTTTTTTCAAATCTATGCATGGGATTTTTGTATCCAAAGAGCTAAAGTGAATAATGCAAGCTGTGATTTTTTTATTTTTTTTTTACTTTTGCACTGAAGTTTTGACTCTTCCAAATCTTCTCAACCCTAAAACTAAGCCCTTCTTTTGTTAACATTTATTCAGCAATGGTCTGGTAACATCAATGTATACCTAAAGGTAAAATGAGGAAAATGGTTAATCTTAATGAAACTAAAGTCTGATCATGCCAAAATCCCAAAATCCAAAGAATCCATACTGGTTTTTAAGAAACAGAACATTGTGAACAGAACATTTAAGTTGCTTCCAAACCTTTGGCCTGTAGTGTATCTGAAATGGGCCATTCTTCATAATGAGGACTTTTAAGTATATTTTTATGCGAATTGTTATAGAGGATTTTTAACACAGTTTTACTGCCTCTTTTTCTCAAGTAAAATACCTTCATTCACCTCTGGTGATAATTGATTGTTGTTGTTTTTTGTTGGTTTTCAAAGTTGGCAGTATTATTCTAAAGTCATACAGACAATCACAAGACTCGTTTTTCTTTTCCTTTCTTTCCATATTACATGTTTATTGTTCTATATGTTTGTTTTGTTTTGGTTGAATTGATTTGGGTGGGTGGGTGGATCATCATTGTATTTCTACGTCACACAGCTGTGCTACATTTTGTTGAATTTTGGATGCATACTTTTGTAACAAATGGTGCACCTTACACTTTTTATGCAATATTGCATTGTATTTTTGTACTTTGATGTGTACTTGCCCAATAAAAATTTGGTCACAAAAGACCATTTGGATCATTTCTCTTTAGTTCAAAATGTTCCATTCATTTTGTATATTCTAGCTTAGAATTAATAATATTATTATTATTATAAAGAAATGGTAGTGTACGTTATTGACAATATTGGTATTTAATTAGGACATCTGTTTAAATCCCCTGTGTAATGCTAAACAAGTTACATTACAAAACACACAATCTGTGATTTACAGCTGTTGCAGCATGTTTTTGAACCAGGAAATGTATCTGTATTCCTGTAAAATCACCTTCTGTAATCTGACGTCATGCAGAAAGTCAGTTTCCCTTTCAACAAAGCAGCTGCTTTTTCTTTGGATGTCATTATGCAGAGGAAGCTGATTCCGCCTTTGTGTTGCCTGTTTTAGAGCTTTGCCACAGACACAGTGAGTCATTAATAAATAATGCTTGCATTCAATCCTTCAGGCCGTGCACCGACAGCAGCCCATTGACTCGCTGGAAAAGCCACAGTTCCCTGGAGCCTCAGCCGAGTTTGTGGATAACCTCGAGTTCATCCAGCCCAATGTCATCTCTGGGATCCCAATTTACCGGGTGATGGACAGGCAGGGCAACATCATCAACCCCTCTCAAGACCCCCAGGTACAATCAGCCTGCCGACACATCACATTATTAAAAGTCACTTTGACCTCCCCTCCGTTAATTTGTTGTTGTTGTTGTTTGTGTTTGTGTTTCTGTCTGACTCAGCTCTCCAAAGAGACAGTTTTGAACTTTTATCAGAAGATGACTATGCTGAACACAATGGACCGCATTCTTTATGAGTCTCAGAGACAGGTGAGTTTTTCCTCTTGCAACTCCTGGAAATGAAACAGCTGAAGAATGTTGTAAAGGATTAAGCGTCGGCTTGTTTCTGTTACAGGGTCGAATCTCCTTCTACATGACCAACTATGGTGAGGAGGGGACACATATTGGCAGTGCAGCGGCTCTCGACCCAAACGACATGGTCTTTGGTCAATACAGAGAAGCTGGTAAGGATCAGACTATATTTGCATTTTCCCTTTTTAGATAAAGGGTCAAGTTTTACATTTTACAATGATCAAAGCAACTGACATACCTCAAGTATTGTGCTTGTTAGTTTTTTCAAAAGATGTGTCTAGGCTGGGGCGATATCTATAGCCGTGTTTCCTTTAGGGGGAAAAGTGGCCATCGGAAAAGTCTCAGGCCACGCCCTCTCAAAAGTTCGCTCACTCTGCGTGTCTCCATTACAAGTTAGCCCCCAGAGGGATTTACGAGACTCGCGTAATCGCTTAGCGACAGTTTCAACTGTGACGTCACTAAGGGGGTCTGAAAAGTAGCTAAATATAGAAACAAAGTCGCTAAGTTGGCAACTCGTATTCAAATTAGGGGTGTTTCGGCCAGTGAGACCCGCATCTTTTCCTCAATTACCTTTTGCATGGCCATTAATTTTAAATAACAGTTTCCCAGGTTTTCTTCTCGTATGAGTAAGTCAGTGCGTTTACATCCGCAGTTTAATCGAGCTATGCTTAAAAATCGATATTGGCGTCCAATAGGACTTCTGTCCTTGTCCCAGTTTGCATGCAACTGAGAAAATCTAATAACTGACGGGAACGTGTCCTCCTCCTCAACACTGGGTGGAGATATGCCTCGTTTCAGCAGGTTAATATGGCGCCCTTTCTGTTGACCTCAGTTCAACACTTTGTGCCGTTGCCACTGACCGGCTAATGCGACCGGCTTTCTTGGATGTTTTTGTTCTGGGGTCATACTCCAGCGTAGGGGGTGGAGCATGCGCTGTCTTGTCATACATGCCACTGAAAATCCTATTCCAATCACATTATCTGTGTGTCCTAATCCGAGTTGGAGAACTCCGACATTAGTCAGACTAACATGTTTACATGCACTTCAGTTGTCCAGTTATAGTCAGATTAAGGCAATAATTTGTTTTTTTCAAGTGTCATGTAAACGTACTGAGTGTCCTGTGCTGCCCTGCAGGAGTGCTGATGTACCGTGGTTTTCCTCTGGATTTGTTCATGGCTCAGTGCTACGCCAACGCCGACGACCTCGGCAAGGGCCGGCAGATGCCCGTCCACTACGGCTGCAAAGACCTGAACTTTGTCACCATCTCCTCTCCTCTGGCCACTCAGATTCCTCAGGGTGAGCTGTACACCTGTGTCTAAACCTCTCCAGAGGCTGGATTCACAAACATTCTTAAGAAAAAAAAATGTGCCACTTTTTTCTTAACTTTGCTCTTAAGACACAATTTAAGAAGATTTGGTATTCATGAAGAAATTCTTGTCTTTTCTTTTGTTTTTTTTTTAACTTTCTTCTTAAATTCTTTCCTAAGATAGAACTTGAGAACAAATGAGATTCTTGAAAAAAGTTCTTAATTATTTATATTTATAATTAATTTCTTCACAACTTTAAGAGAAGCCCTCAGCAGTCTTAAAACAGCTACAGTGAAAAGATAAGTCTTGATTTGATTTACTTTAACAAATTGGTATAACATTTATTTGATTTCTTTAATATTTAGTTTAGCCCTAGTCAATGTGTTAAAAAAAATGGTGATTGAAGTTGGTCACCGTGGTTATTTTGTGAATGTATCACATAAAGCTAATTCTGGCAGTTTTCTGGTTATTCTGTTATTCTGGCCTTTTCCTAGATTACAGATTTAAGAACATTCTTAGGAACATCTTATTTTTTTTCTTAAGAATTGTCTTATGTTTTATCCTAAGAACACTTTTGTGAATCCGACCCCTGGTTCTTAGTGCAGTTAAATATATAAATTCCCTGGGGTGGTCGGTAGCGTAGTGGGTTACGCAAGCGCCCCATGTGTAGAGGCTACAGTCCTCGCTGCAGCTGGCCCCGGTTCGAGTCCCGCATCGGACGGCCCATTACTGCATGTCATTCCCCTCTCTCTGTTTCCTGTCTCTCTTCAACTATCCTGTCCATTAAAGGCATGAAAAAGCCCAAAAAAATACATTTAAAAAAAATATATATATATATATATAAATTCCCCCCTGATGTGTCTGTTTCAGCGGCTGGAGCTGCGTACGCCATCAAGAGGGAAAACATGAACCGTGCGGTCGTCTGCTATTTCGGAGAGGGAGCGGCCAGCGAAGGGGACGCACACGCCGGCTTCAACTTCTCCGCCACTCTGGAGTGCCCGATAATATTCTTCTGTCGTAACAACGGCTACGCCATTTCCACCCCCACCAACGAGCAGTACAGGGGAGATGGCATCGGTAAGAAGCCTTAGTGTGGTTTTCTGCAGTGTCTCATTTTAAATCCTAAACTGCTCTTATGAACACATTTGTTTCTGTCTTTTTCTCTGACTGAACAGCTGCTCGTGGTCCCGGTTACGGCATGCTGTCCATCCGTGTCGACGGTAACGATGTGTTTGCTGTGTACAACGCTACAAAGGAGGCGCGCCGCAGAGCCGTGGCTGAGAACCAGCCCTTCCTCATCGAGGCTATGACCTACAGGTTAGGCATATTGAGTGACATTTTAGAGTGATTTGTGTCCACACAAGTAACCTTTATCCCAGAGATATACTTGCTTTAACCACACGTTTGCATAGACAAATGGCTGCTTTGTATGTACGTGCCTGTGTACAATGTGTGTTACTGGAGGATTCTGCTAGAGGTGAATACAGAGAAGACAGACCGTATAGAATCACCAGATTTGCATGATTTAAAGAAACAACTTTGCAAAACTCCAGGAGGTTACTACACTGTTAATTCTGAGAACACAGCAGAAAAAATGACAACAGCACAATTAAATGGGATGTAAAGGACTTTTATTTGTAACCATAGACTGTATATAAATAATGGACGTAGTCACCGTGACGTCACCAGTTGGTTTGTGGTCCGTTGGAAGCATCGAGTTCAGCGTTACACTCGTCGCCATCTTGTTTTGGATACGGGGAGCAGACCATATCTGGACTGTGGAGGATGACGATCTGACGACACTGAATACACGCCTCTCTACACCTCAACCTGACTGAGAGAAGCCGCTGCTAATTGATGTTAGCATTAACAGGGATGTTAGTTTTGGCTAGCAAAGTGTTTATTATTGTCTATTAGTACAACCAAACGCTGAGCAAGACATTTTTACTGAACAAAATGTTCAAATAAACTGTCATTAAGTCAAAATACAGTGAAAAGGTCAAAGTTATGAGACCAAACCGCTAAACGTCCTTTTTTATATCTATATAACGTTATATATAACTTTATTGACACGTTGCCGTGGATACGCATTGTTCTGCTTCTCTCCTGATGACTGCTCGCCTTGTTAGTGACCTGTCAATCAAAGCTAAAAACGCCCCAAATCATACGATTCTTTATTTTCTATTTTCTTCTAAATGGGGCCATTATTTGAACAATTAACATCGAATTGTCTTGGGGAAGATTTTTTGCTAGTGATTGAGACCATAGTGTTGTCCTAAAAAAAAATGTTTTGAGGTAATAAATCAAGTGAGAAGTTTTCAAATTTTGCATTGAAATGAATGGACAGAAATGTTTTTGCAGCCAAATTTAGCGCCCCCTGCTGGAATTTTCTGTAGAATGCAGCTTAAGGCACTTCCTGGTTTGCCTCCTTGCTCAGACATGGAGGTTGCCGCCTGGTTGTAACAAAGCATTTCTACTCTGTGGTATTACTACTTTCACTGAAGTAAGGATCTGAATTCTTCTTCCACCAATGTATTCGAGAAGTTTTAATGTTTTAAACCAAAAGGAGTAGATTTGCAGTTACCACAAAATCATATTTGACAAGAAGAGTTTTATGAGAGCTGAAGAAAATGTACTGCAGTATGAAAAGTCAGGTAAAGAAAAAAATTCTGTTCATTCCTCAGAATCGGTCACCACAGCACCAGCGACGACAGCTCTGCTTACCGCTCGGTGGACGAGGTGAACTACTGGGACAAGCAGGACCATCCCATCTCCAGGCTGAGACATTACATGACGACCCGCGGCTGGTGGAGCGAGGACGACGAGAGGAGCTGGCGGAAGCAATCCCGCAAAACAACGATGGAGGCATTCGAGAAGGCCGAGAGGCGCCTGAAGCCGAATCCCGACCTGATGTTTAGCGACGTGTACCAGGAGATGACGCCCGCTCTGGACAAGCAGAAAGAATCCTTAATGAGGCACGTGCAGCAGTACAAAGAGCACTACCCGCTCGACCTGTATGAGAAATAAATGTGGTGACTAAATGCGTGAGCGGGTGAGGATTGAGACTAAACTGTTGCACACCTTTTAATGTATTCATAAAAATATAGTTTTGATATGACTTGTGTCATCTCTTTCTGCACAACTGAGGAGAACGATTGTGCTTTCAAAACTACTGTTCTTCATGCCTCTGGGTTTGGTGCCTTAAGTTAATAGATTTCCTGTCGGTAGCAAAGCTCCTCTATAAATGCTAAATCACGCTTTTTTTTCACTAATTCCAGTGCAGCAAAATCAGGTGGTGCAGTTTGACTACAAACACACAAATTGAGCAATAAACAGGAAGTTCACCCCTTTTGTGTACGTTCCCTCTCCTGGACCTTACCTCTCCACTGATTATGGTATTTAACAGGTTTCCTTGTGTATCATTGAGGTGGCTGACTAACTTGTGTTGAAGAAACTTTCCTCCTTTATGAATGGTTTTTTTAGTATGCACACCCAAATTTTAGATGGGTTTGTATGCTGTAATGCTGTTACACACTATGCTAAATCCCAGAACTGTACACTCGTGATACATGTTTGGTGTTTTGTGGAAAATAAACTATGAAACTTTCAATCGTCTTGGTAGATTTATTTTATTTTTTTAAATTCAGTAGTGAAAAGAAAATTGAGACTGTGATGAGTTCAGTTTGACTCTGCTGTGAAATATGTTGACACCACATCCTCAAAATCCCTTGATAAATGCTGAATTCATCTTTTGCATTTCAATGATATTATTTTATTACACTTTGCATGATAGGCATCTGTAGATTTCCACCAAAGAGTTGGATATTCTACCATTTGCATATTTAAACACAATTTAAGGAAACTTGTTAAAGTCTTTGTCTTCATTTAAATAAGCAACTGGTGGTTTTTGGTTATATATGTTTTCTTTTTTTTACCACATCTCCGCTGTAGGGTCTTAAAATGTATGAATTATTAAAACCTTTTCATTTTTATTGATATTCTGAGACAAATCTGAACTTTAGCAGCACATACCAAACGTTCCTGTTTCATTCCTATCCATACTATAAGGCTTTACAGAGGGAGTTTGTTTATATATTATTAATAGCCTGATTTCTAGAACAGTATTATCCTAAAAAGAAACATGGCAGAAATGTATTTTTTAATGCTGTTGACAATATTTTCAGATTTATGAGTGATAAAAAAAAGACATCCAAAATGTTTTTGTGTTCAGATTGTTCCTATTTAGAACATGCAAACATACATTTTCAGAAAACCTGTAATCGAAGAAATGATAATCTTAACGTAAGTCAGGGATGGGCAACTTAAATGCTGCAGGGGGCCACAATTTTTCATGTACACTACCACAGGGCCACATATAGTACCGTGCACTTAACCAGATATGATGAAACTGCTATTTTAAATATGTTTACAGTGCAGTAACTTAACATATGTCATGCTCAAATGCATGCATAACAGTATAAATAGGAATACAAAAGGTTTGAAGCAAATAAAAAATAACCACTTACTGTGGTTTCTTTTTTTTTCAGTGCAAGAACAGCAGACCAACATTAATTGCAAAAAGTAATTTTGTGCAATTTTACACTGCACTTTTATGATTTCATGCTCAAATGCATGTAATTGTACTGAGGGCCACTTCAAGAAAGGGTGCGGACCGTATGCGGCCCCCAGGCCTCCAGTTGCCCATCCCTGATGTAAGTACAGATGTTTACCCTATTCATCTCTAATATCTCCATAGAAAAAAAAAAGTGCAGTAACGGAACTACTCTGCATTTTGTCCATGCTTCTGCTGAATCATCTTGTCACAAAGTGATATCAAGCAGATAAGTGATGGCTTCAGTGTGAAATGCAGTCACGGTTGTTACTCTTTGTTGTTTTTTTAATCGCTGCATCTTTTGATCAACACTCCAGCTCAACAAGTCAACAAAGGGCTGTGAATGCCATTCCACAGTTTCTTTATCTGCTTTGGAGTCCGTTGGTGAATCAAGATAAGATCTTTATACACACACAGGTTCTCTCGATCCTGCTCCTTGACATCAAAGGTCTGAAAGCCTGAATGTGCCTCCGCAGAAACCCCGGCAGCCTTAAAGCACATCCCAGCGTAGACATCATCGATGGGGAAGAAAGGAATGACACGTGAAACTAGATGTAGGGGTTGCAGCAACGCTCCTGAGATGAGAAAACCACCCCCGCCAGCGTAAGCAGGGTACGGCCCGTCATAGAAGCTCAAGGGGATGAAGTACTTGCTTTTGGGGTCCCTGAGGGGAACTGCTGTGCTTATGACATGTCCAACATACACCTGAGAGGCCTTTGAAGGCTCTAGAGACTGCAGGTAGCTGAGTAACGCTGGTGTGTTCACAAAAACATCATCATCTCCGCTGAAGACGAAGGAGGCGTGAGGACAGTATTTCAGCGTCCACTGGAGGAGCATGTGCATTTTGAGTGTCAGGTTCAAAAGGGATTCATGGAAGTCCCACTGCAGGAGGTCCCCAAAGCGTCTTGCTTCGAATGAGAGCAGTGGGCTGAGGTCCGGCTCATCCACTGAGGAGCTTCCCAGCAGAAACACAGTGCGCACTCTCAACCCACTCTTATACATCCTCTCTCGGCCCCAGGTCTCCCGCACCGCCTGTCTCCGCTCAAAGTTTCCAGGAGATGACTTGATAGCAAAGAGCAGGAATGTCTGATTGTCTCTCTTCCCTTCAGCTGAGTTGCACTTGTTGGGTTGGTTGACCAGGACTGGAGGAGACCTGCAGTTCATGCCCTGCACAAAGTCCTGGAATAAGGCCGGGTATGATTTGAAGTCATGCACATTGGTTTGCAGAAGCTCCTGATTTGCCTCCCTGCAGCGAGACCAGTCGGTGGCATTTCTGAAAGGCTTTTCTCCTTTGTCCAGACTCCTGAGGGCCGAATACAGCAGGCGGTTCCAATACGCTACATTCTGAGGGATGGTCTTTCTGAAGCTGTCAGACACAGACACGTGGTGAACACCAGGGCGAGGTGTGGTGAGGTGTGTCTCCTGTTTGGGGGATTGTGTTTTCACATCACTGGGATGCTTTAGACCCTCCTCTGGTCCAGCCCTGAGACTGTAACTGGTCTCTAGGTGGAGGTTAGAGTAGACGAAGATTAGAAGTAAGGTAACAAGGAGAACCATGGCACTGAAGGTGTGAACCTGTCTCATTGGCTCGCTGTGTCGGTAGAGTATTGTGACTAGAAATGGATCATCTTTCAGGGGAGATGGTCTTGGGACCTGACCTGGTCTATTGTTGTCTTCAGGTTACACAGATTATCCCAGCAGGCAACACACTCAATGCACCTGCCAATAGAAAAAATAATAAGAGCCAGGAAACCTGTACACAAATCAACACATTAAAGTCAAATCAATCTTCAAAGCAAATAAGCTTCAAAGTATGCTGTAGTATTTGATGCAAATTGTTGTTCCTGTTCTCTAAAAAGACACACCCAAAGAGCTGATATAAAAGCTTACTGTTGACCAAATAATACACACAGACTCCATATTATAAGAATATGATAGTTTATATATTTTCGCTCATTTCCTTGACTGCAGTGACATAAAAATACAATTAATTCCTTATTAATAACAAATGAATGCCATTACTTCAATGTTGAATTGTCTGCAGCATTATCTGAGCTGGCAGCACATAAATACATAAATAAAGAGCATTTTCTGAATAAAACGGATATAAGTAGGGTTATATTTAAAATGCAAATGTCCTGCTGGGCCTGTGCAATAAAGCCAGTTAACCAAAAAGGTACTAATTTTAGAGTATGTAAATTCGCTGATTGAAAAGAAAACGAGTCAGACTAACGGGAAAAGCATGTTCTGTGTGTACTATTCCTTATGTCTTCACTGCCTGCAGCTGTTGAGTCTTTGGGATGCACCTGAACACACCCTCTCCCCTGTGTTTAATTAGAAGCAACCAGACCTTGCACAAATAAAATAACAGTTATGTCCTGAGGGGGTTTCCTCATTTAAAAACAATATATTAGGAACACATCCTGAGGTGAATGAATTTAACGGAAACATGAAAAGCATAAGGATATGTCATATTATAGACTCTGCAGGACTGGCTATCAACTAATCCAACTCATCTCACAAGAGAAAATGTTGTGTTTGGTATTATTTTAAAGACACAAAATGTGATTTGATTGTGAACAACCTGATTATCCTGATGCAAAATACTTCATCCACACATCCAAATGGAGAAAAACATAAAAAGACTTTTAAAAAGGGTTAAAAAGACTCTTGTGGACAATCACCTCAGTGAAACTAATGAAACACAAACATGCTGTCTCTCCTTGCACCGTATGATGATCTTAAAATATTCATAGGTATGTGTAATGTATGATGTATTGACCTGTTTATTTCTTCTTTTTTAATCTCTATTTTATTTAAGCTTTTGTATTTTTTCTCTTCTCTATACTATTTTATATATATAATTTATTTATGTGCCCTGCTGAGAGGTGTTACTTATTGTTGTTAATATGCTATGACATTTTGTACATGATTCTCTGTCAATAAAAAACATAAAAATAATTAAAAAAAAACCCCCTCATATTATAGGCCGACTATATATTTGCCTAATATTGCCATCTAAACGCGCAAGACGAATTTAATTTTAGGGTTTTCCAAATTCCATAGAACTGCCGAGTTTTAAAAACAAGCGCCAACTTACAAAAACAACTCCATCACTTGGAAGTTTTAAATGAAATAAGGTGAAAGCAGCCACTAAGATCATTTGACATTTAAATGTTGAGAAATACTTACTAAAGTGAAGATGATCAAGCCGAGCAGGAGCAGAAGTCTGTTTAAAGAGGCAATATAAAAATCCAGGGACCTTCAGATCCACCGACGGCTGCATAAAACCGCATCATTTAGTTGTCAACCTCATATTTTACTGTAGGTATAATAGGATCCGGGCAGCGCCGTCAGTACATGCAGCTACAGGTCTGAACATAAGCCCAGTTCACACAGTGGAGCAGCAGGTGGAGGCCACGCCCAGGATGCTCTACGTCTAATGCTTCTTATGCATCAGAAGAAAATATTTACTCGGCTTCCTTTGGTTTGCTTTTCCACTTATAGAGGCTCAAACTCTAAAATAAGATCCTTGTTTCAAGACCAACTCGTCTCTACACCCCCTGTATTTTTTTACTGGAGTAGGTTTGTCCCAAGCATAGACTGGAAAAAAGTCTGGTCCTATACCCCAAAAGTTTATTTTAACCCTCTGGAGTCCATCTATTTATTGAAAATACACGTTTTATTGACAGTAATAACTTCATTTATATATGATATGTAGACAAGCTGAAAAAACCAGTTAAAAGTGCAATCATAGGAGCTTTCACAGTGTGCCATTTATGCTTCTAGACCATTTTTATAATGTGAATTTTCTTTCTACAATGAAAATTATTACTATTTTACTTTTCTGTGAAAAGACTCCTGGAAAACTATGGTGTCACACCTGCTCACATCTAAAGACAAGTGTTGAGAGTTTTTAGTCTCAGACTTAGATTTTAGACAGACTGTCAATCTTGCAGGGTCACTATTTACAAGACTACAACTAGATTCTTTTAGCAATTTCTCCCATCATGCTCTTAGTAAAAACTTACTAAATGGAGAAGCAGCTTTTGGCTCCAGCTGCTCTAGTGTGTGACTCAGTGGTTTGTGTTGAAAAAACAACAACACAAAGAAGAGAAGACGCCACAAAATGCCCTTCACAAAGCTGAAATAGGGTTTCTGTTTTTCCTGACATGAAAAGTTGACTATTTTACAGTAAAAATAGATATAATGAAGAATAAAGGAAATTAACATTTAGAAATGAATTCATGATATACATTTATGTCCTTTTGAACTATTTGTTTAATTGAATAATTATATTTATCAGCTCTATCAACTTTAATCATACATTATTTATTACTTATTTATCTATACATTTATTTATACATTTTAACTGGGTTTCCTTACTGTTCTCTTTACAAAGAAACGACCCCAAAAATCTAACATCACTATATTTTTATTTAGGACTGAGCTTACTAGCATTATTGCCACAAACCTAAACCCAAGACTAGGAAAAGACTGATATGAAACAGAGCAGATTACTGCCTTAAACTTAACCATGGAGATGACGGGAGCGCCGTGACTCCAGTAATACTCTTAGATTGACTAAAGACTTTCAGCTTTTAGTCTGGTGTAAGCCCAGCATAAGACAGGTTTATTCAAACGTTTGACAGGAAACATCACTGACGTACAAATTATTTAAGATCAATTGTCTCTTGACAAAAATCACCACAAGGGCACATGAGCACAGTGTTCAGATCAGTAAAGCTCCTTTTTTCTTCAATGTATTGCATCTCATGAAGGCCTTTTCAGCCTGGTTAGTTATGACAGAAACAGAAAACACAAATCAGACAATTAAAAAAAAAAAAGAACACACACTTGAGAAATAACTCCTATACAGTGGAAAACATCTGTTTCTAGTTTTCTCATTCTTACCAAACCATGCCAAGCATCTTTCACTGTTTGTGAAATAAAAGCACTTTAAATGGAAATGCCAAAAAAACTATTAGCATATTAATTGATAATGCTTCTAAAAGCATGGATTCTTTTTTTCTTTTCCTTTTTCATCAAATCTAGCTGTTCAGATCCTGAGAATTTCGCAGTATAAGGCAAATGCCGTGGAATAAGCTCAGAAACTCTTGGCCTCTCTGCTGGGAGAGAAGCTCTGCAGCTGAGATGAAGTGCAGTTTAATTAGATGTGACCTACAGTTTACTCAAGCACCCAAAAGTACCAAAACCCAACATGTGTGCGCCTTATTTTAGTCTAGATTGGTATTTTGGTCAGTCAAGTAGGTTCTAAAGCACATTCTGGAAAACATTTTGACCAAAGTTAGTAAATTGGCATCCTCTCATCCACTTTATAACAAGGAAAATAAAATAAAACCTTTATTATATTATAAGTGTGCTGGTATGAGTTTCAGTACGGCAGCCCATTATGAATATGTGAACTAAAAGTGGGGCAATACCTGGTTCATAACAATATACAACCAATATACATGGGAAAAATAGTGTTCATAACTATAAAAAACATAATTTCTGGAGCATTGAGAGCAGATTAAAAAGGCAAGAACAAATACTGCAGATGGTGGGAAAGAAACAGTATCTGTGAGGGAATATGAGGGGCTAATCATAGTCAAACAATTAAGTTTGCTGCTAGTGAGAGGCTCGAGGCAAAAAGGAGGATGCAGGTTGGTTGTTGAGGGTTTGAGGTCACGAGCAGGAAGGGAACTCAGCGCAGGTCGCTCTCTTCGTCCTGTATGGTTTTCTTGATGCGGAGCAGCATGGTGGTGAGCCACTGGTCCAGCCGGGAGATGGTGTCGAACTCCTTCACCTGAGAAATGACAATCAAATATTTATTTATTTTTCATGTATATCTTTATTGGGTTGTCAAGACGTAATACATATTCAATTGGTACAATTCACCCATTTGGCTGCAAAAAAATTCTGTCCATTCATTTCAGTGGAAAATGAGAAACTTCTCACTTGATTTATTACCTCAGAATTTTTTTTCAGGACAACACTATGGTCTCAATCGCTGGTAAAAAATCTTCTTCAAAACAATTTGATGTTAATAGTTCAAATAATGGCCCCATTTAGAAGAAAATAGAAGATAAGGAATCGTATGATTTGGGGCGGGGCTACCTTTGATTGACAGGTCGCTAACAAGGCGAGCCGTCATCAGGAGAGAAGCAGAACAATGCGTATCCACGGCAACGTGTCAAGAAAGTTATATATAACGTTATATAGATAGAAAAGAGGACGTTTACCGATTTGGTCTCTTAACTTTGACCCTTTCACTGTATTTTCACTTAATTACAGTTTATTTGAACGTTTTGTTCATTAAAAATGTCTTGTTCAGCGTTTGGTTGGACTAACAGACACTCCAAGGAGTCGCTGCTCAGTTTTCTGAGGTAAGTAGCATACATTATGTTTTTGTTTTTTTCTAGCCAAAACTAACATCCCAGTTAATGCTAACATGAATAGAGTAGAGAGGCTGTAGTCAGTGATCAGATCCCTCTCCTCCTCCACAGTCCAGATATGGTCTGCTCCCCGTATCGGAAACAAGATGGCGACGCAAGATGGCGACGAGTGTAACGTTGAACTCGATGCTTCCAACGGGCCACAAACCAACGGGTGGCGTCACGGTGACTACGTCCATTATTTATATACAGTCTATGGTGTCACTCAAGGATTTTTAAACTCTCTGCTGAAAGAAAACTGTCCACTCACCGAATCAGTATAGGCATCAACGTTCTGTTCTTCACAGGCATCTAGAAGTTTCTGGTTGGATAAAAACAAGAATGCTGTACGTCAGAAAACTTGCCTATACACAAAAATATACCCTGGGGGTAAAAAAACCCAAACCCAACTGAGATGCCAAAACAACCGGTTATAAAACACTGTCTGCATGCCTGTAAGCAACATGAAATCATGGCATCCATCTCAACTTTCTATATCTGGAAGGTTGTTAAATGTGTTTGTCTGTTTGTGGATTTTAGAGGCAAAACACCAAAGCTTACCTTCAGCAGCTTGCATTCTCGAGAGTCTGAAAAAGCCGGAAACATCTCTTCGTACTTCTGCACAGCGAGCTGTGAGACAAGAGGATGAGTGTTAGAGGACTGCAGCTTGTGTTACATTTAAGGAAGCTCAGATCTCTTAACATCTGTAGTCAGATGCTGCAGTAATACCCGGATCATTTGCTACACAAAACCTTTATGGACCAAAAAAACAGCAGTGGACGGCTCCGCTCTCTCTGTTGCAGGACGGAGAAATACAAAAGATCCTTCTCTCCTACAGACATCAGGCTGTCTCATTCTAACAGAGATTCTACCAGACTAACTGAATTTCCCCTCAGGGATAAATAAAGTAATTGTAATTCGATTGATTTGATTTGCACTACATGGATACAAGTGTTAAGCCTTACTTTTGCATTCAGCATGTCCACACAGAAGTGACAGAGCGCTGCCTTGAAGAAGTGATCCTTGGCACTGTATTTCAGGAGTGTACTGTCCATTGCATGGGTTCCAACCTGCAATCACAAAAGTACAGTTTGTTTTGTTACCAAACAAGCTGTAACTGTATGAGCTGCTGAGATAAAGGCTGCTGGTGGGCATCATCTCACCTGTTCATAGATCTCAATGGCTTTGGGGTACTGCTCCAGCTGAGCTGCGTAGGTTGCTACTTTCAGAAGGCACTTGTTTGCTGAACTGAAATGGAAAATCAAGAAGCTTCTCAGTCTATATTTATTCACAGACATAAATAAGAGCGATATTGGCCTATCAAAGGGCTATCGGTACGTGTGTATGTGCTGTGTCTGAAATGTGCTGTTGTGAAAAGTTTTTTACACAATATACATTGCAGAAAATGTTGCTTGGCATGATTTAGAAATGGTGTTTTTAAGAAATGTTTCTATACTTTTATTGTTGTTGTAGTTCAGTAATGAGTATATTTTGCCATTTATTTTATTCCTATGTGTTCTTTTTTCTCTGTAATCATTTATAGAATTGGCTGCGATGTAATATATTGTTTGTATACTGTATAATAATGTATAAAAATGTTAAATACTATTTAATAAAGTTTTACATTTGAGAAAGTAGCTCTTTTTTTGCACAATGGTGAAAAATCTGTGCACTCATTAAAAAGGTCTATTTTCATTCCAGCTAAAAAAAAAATACTATATCAACCACCATATCTGTTATCGATTATTTCCCCCTTTTTAAATCAGTATCCGTCAGTCTCAAAAATCTGTCTGACTACAAATCAGCGATATAGAAGAAAAGACCGTCAGATTAATTAGAAACACACAAGCCTCTAAAAGCAGACAAGAGAAAATATTCATCTAAAATAGTCACCTGGTGGATTCTTCACCTTTGTAATAATCTGCTGCCTGTTCATAATGAGCCACGGCCTGGAATGGAAATTGGATATAGAATGTGAACAACCAACTCTGAAACACAACAGACATGATTAAACCCTCTGAACCCCAAAATTGCCGACAGGTTTGAAAGGAATGTCTTCTTGCAAAATAAATGATCAAAGAAATTCACCCTGCATTTTTAAAAACGATTTATGACATTATAAATGCTATTTTGCGCAAAAGACATTTTTGAGTTCTGTCTCCTTTTAGCCATGATTGTGCTAGTTCCATAGAGCAGTGATTTCCAAACTTTTTCTCGAGGGACCCACATTTTTACCATTGTAAACTTTGTAATCAGGGTAGTTTCAGCTTTCACGGGACACCAAGTTTGTGCGAACTTTCGGATTTAAGAGGTTAAATTTACACTTATATGCTTAATTACTTACTTTTGAAAAAAGCAGACATTCACACTTGCATGAAGCCTTTTCATGTGTTGTGAGCTTGTAGATTGACTTTTTTCAAATTCATAGGTAAAGATGTATATATTTAACCCATTAGACTTATTACATCCCTTAAAATCAAGAGGGCTTCGCGACCCCCCGTGGATCTTTAGGGCCCCCCTGGGGGGGTCAGGCCCCCAGGTTGGGAATCACTGGCATAGAGGAGCAAAAAGTCGCCCTGAACCTACTGGGGGTTCAGATGGTTAAATTAGAAGCAAGAATTTGCCTGGAATTAATACAAAGAATAATAAACGTAAAACAGTATTTTTATCCGACCTTGTCGATATCCACCATCTCTGTCTCATATATTTCAGCAATGCTGATGTGGTGCTTCGCTGCAATGGTGAACCGTCCCTAAAAGAAAACAAACAAACAAAAGACATAAGTTATCAATAGGGGGAGTTACATTCTACAAAAGTAAATCTTTTTAAATATAATACTTTCAAGAAACTAATGACAGTTTTCTGCTTGTACACTCACCATATCAGTGTATATCTCAATGGCTCGGTTTAGGCAGTTTATAGCCTCTGTTGAGAAATATAATCATATTTAGACACATGATGTAAAAGCCTTAATTTGACTGTTTTCCCTTTTCCTAACAGCACAGTGGGAGGAGCTGTGAATAATGCTATTTGAGCTCTCTGGCCTAAAGATCTTTTTCACATCTGATGACTTTGTGTGCACGGTCCACTGGAGCTGCTACAAAAGCTTGTAAAACAGGGATTACAAGTGAGCTTCAGCAGTTATTCTCCCCGAGGTGGTGATGAGTAATGATTACCTTGTGGGTCTGCTTTTTTGAAGGCGTTTCCTGCATCTATGAAGTTAGTTGCTGCATCGTGTTTGCTCTGCATCTGGAGGTGAAGGCAAGCAGCTTGGGAGAATGCGTTTCCTGCAGCTAATGAAGAAAAACGTTGCATGTAAGGACCAACAGTTTTTATGGAAAAGGGCATTCATTCATTTGTTGATTTAACCAGGAATAAATATTCTTACCACACCAGTTTTTGGCCATTTTGAACATGTTGGCTGCTCTCACATACATGTCACAGGCTTCTTCCATCTTGGAGGAACCCCTGTGTGACAGCACACATGTTTAGTTTAACAAGAATTTTAAAGACTCGTAGCTGACTGATAGTTAAAAAATTACATTTTGATAATGTCAAGATACTTTGGGGCACTTTTTAACCCAGCTAAAACAGTCACATAAGTTCATAAACTGTCTTCCTGCATTATATTCTAATATATGTTTAGCATCATTTCTTAATCACATTGCATAATATTCCGGTGTACACTGCTTAATTATAGACTTGCTGACATCAATCCATTTTAACTGTACCTTGTAACTTTGTCTTTAATTGCTCTTGTATCGTTTACATATTTACTAGACTTCCTGTCTATTGTCCTTCTCTATTTATCTGTCATTATGCCTTTTTTGTGCTGTTGCAACACATACACTTCCACTCTGGAAACCAGCATAGGCTTCTCTTCTCTTTTATTTTATTATATCAGCTCATATTATGCAATTCTGGGCATGCATGTACATTTCCCCACTTAAAGAATAAATCTACTTTTGGATAGTTGCATTAATGCTCAGCTGTGTTTGTGTGTAAAGGCTTAACTTATCTTACTCAATGTGATGCAACTCCCCTATCAGTACATCTCTGCCATTGTAGAAAAATGTGATGGGCATGTGATATGTACTTATAAACTGGATGACCTTGCTTTATTTCACCAGTAGACGGCGCTATACCAGTAACACTCAAACTCAATACACTACAAAACTTGCTATTGCTGAACAGAGGGAAAATATTTTAAAAGGAATGCACAAGTCAGTCAAGTTTCCCCTATTATTAAGCTTAGGTGCTGCTCCCAGGTCGACTGAGCACCACCTAAACTGAATGTAAAATGAATGCTGATATCATCAAATGGGGGCTGGGTGTTATTTTATTTATTTATTATTTGTTTGTACTACAGTAGCCTTTTCGAACTTTTTGTACGCAGATTTAATAATTATATTGGTCTAAAATGATGTGATATTGCATACTTTTTGTTGGAAAATGCTAAATACCCCACATCAAAAACCGCGCATCCCACAAACCTTGGGACTTAGAGGTAGACCGATATATATATTGGCCGGCCGATATTTGCGTTTTTTACTTGTATCGCCATCGGCCGATACGTGCGTGCGTTCGCTGATCAATTAGCCCATTTCACTGAGTCAACAGCAGGCAAGGCTCGGTGCAACATCTGCCATTCTCTGGTGAGCTGCTGCTGATACCGGAAAAAAGAAAAACAAATATATGGGCTCATCTGAAGCGCCACCACCTCGAGGCTTAGAACAACATACACATTGTTTGCGATCCAACTGTTATTATGTTATGTTTGTTTTGTTAATAAATGTTTCTTATTTTTGTTTAAATTGAGACTTGTGTAACATTTGTTATCATTGTGTCATTTTTATCATGTAAATGAAGGGAGAAAAGGCAATATCGGCTTCAAGAATCGGCCCCAAAAAATCGGCAGCACATATCGCTACTGGCGGGTCTTCCTGCTGCACCACCAAGCCTCTGCAGATGATCCACGTCTGGTCTTCAACCAGCCCAGGAGAGCACATGTCACTCCGCTCCTCATCTCTCTCTCTCTGGCTCCCGGTCACAGCCCACATCAAATTCTGAACTCCTTTGTTCAGGTCCACAAACCCTCCCGTCCACTACGCTCTTCCAGTGAAAGACGTCTGGCTCCTCCACCGCTGAAGGCCTCTACGTCTCTAACCAGACTCTTCTCCTCTGTAGTGCCCCTATAGGAGGTGGAACGAACTTCCAAACTCCATCCGATCTGCTGAGTCCTGATCAATCTTTAAGAAGAGACTGAAGACCAACTCTTTACTGAACACCTTCACTCTTGATCTACACTGACGACTATGATAAGTATCTCACTGACCGCTCAGCGACCTAAAAGCACTTGTGTCCTAATGGACTCAAACTGAACCCACAGCTCTTACTTTTGCTATGATTCTTGACTTCATCCTTGCTTGTGTTGTATTAACTCTCATTTGTATGCTGCTTAGGATAAAAGTGTCTACTAAATGACATTGTAGAATTGTAGGATATCGGGGATCGGTTAAGACTGATGTCAAAATAATCGGTATCGGCCTTAAAAAACCCGTATCGGTCGACCACTAGACTGCACTGCAAGAACAGAAAGTACAGAAATCCATTCCACATGAGGGAGCGACATTTACAGCATGAACATACTGTTTTGCTAGGATTGTAACATTATTGTGTCCATACAGACTGTGAATTATTTGACATGTTACACTAATTATTTTGTTTACAGCCTCACTGTCAGCTGTCAAAATAAAGATATTGCAGCACTTTGTATTGTGTAACTGAGCCTCGTTAAGTGCTGCATATTTTAGACTCTCCTGTGCCCAGCAGTGGTATGAAGATAGCTACATATAACTAACCTGCAGCTTGCATACCGGTGGCCACAGTAACTTGAGGTCAGATATAAAATCCTCCCTGTGTTAGTTTGTTTTCTGCACATCTTCCGCTTAGTTGGCCTTTAGCTTCGGCAGGCTAACGGAGAAGCTAACTGACACACTCACCCAAACATCGCTCCGAAAAACGACTGCGATGATTTCATTTTCTTCTCGGCCTCGGCCATCAAAGCCAACGCTTCCTTTTCTTTCCCACTGTTGTCCATTTTCCGTGTCACTGCTCTGATGCCGAGAGATAAACGAGGAAACAAGAAAAGTCAACAAACTCGCTAACAAGTCAAAGCTAACGGCAGCGGGTTCGGTTCGCCTTGTCACGTCACCACGTCACCTGACGCAAAGCGAGCGTCACCCACGTCATGTGACACAGGAGCTGCTGCATTCAGGTGCTCTGCGTAAACTATAACTTTGCCAAAATCCTCCGCCTGTTCCAAACACAATAACGACTGAGTGAGATATTCTACTTAAGGTAAAGTAGCAAAAAAAAACGTTGCTACAAATAATATTAATCCATTCAATATTTTACTCACGAATGTGTGCAAATTTTAGTTTTTTAGTTTTTTGTTGACGTTTTATTTTTTAAATGTATTGTTACTATTTTTCTTTTTTTGTGTTGTTGTTGTTGTTTAGTTTGTTTGTTCATTGTTGTCTCATTGTGACTACATGGATGTATGTGTACTTATGTGTGTGTAAATTAATAACAAGTTATGTATGTTATTAATGGTAATAATAAGTTATATATACTACATTACTATGTGTTATACCAGTCTATGTGTTATACATACATCTATATGAAAATTATTGTTGTTATATAACTGAATATAGTAAATTAACATAGGGAGAGGGGTGGGATTTAATAAGCTTTGGCTTCTTCCCACTCCTTTTGAACACAATTAATTGTTAAGTCTTGTTGTTGTTTCATTTTGTGTTGTTGTTTTGTATTTATTGTTGTTCGTTTGTTTTAAATTGTTCATCTTTTTTTTTGTGTTCAAATAAATTCTCATTCAGAATCGGAATCAAAAGTATTAGCACTGAAATTAACTTGTGAAATAAAAATCAAACCTGAGTTCCAGTTTCACTTAATTAGTCACAAGTCATTTAACGCACCGTCATACGTCAACGGGTACAATAAAGATATTAATTGGCCATGTGAACCGGTGAGCTCAGCAATAAAAGTACGAGTTTCAACCATAACAAGAGCACTTGTCACATAAAATGAAATGGCTTAAATGCCAATAATATTTAAGTTAAGATGACATAAATAAAATAAAAAATACAGCATTACATATATGAAGTCGAGGCGTGTGTTTAAAAGTAAGTGACAAGAGTATCCAATATTATTGCACAAAATAAAGATAAAACTAAATGGGATGTGAAAGAGTGGAATAACATAAATGCATAAAAATATTGGACATCCGTGGAAAGAGTGTTTGTGTGAACATATAAATGTAGCAGTTCAAGTACAATGGTGCAGGAAAGTCAATGTACTTATAATGCACAATGGCAGAATCATATATACATTATGTTCATCACTTAACCCTTTGGAGTCTTGGGCTGTTTTGTCCATTTTTTGAATACTTTTCATTCTGCAATTAAAAATGTTAACTCTTGCATGCTGGTATCATAGTTTTTATTTTATTTTTATTTTTTATTTATTTTCCTATTTATTTTATTATATTATTATTATTATTATTATTTTTAAATTAATTTATTAATTTATATGTTTTTATTTTATTTTATTATATTTTAAAATCAACTTAGACAGAGTATTATACAGTATATACTTTTCTTTGATTATACCAGAAAAAAATAAAAATGAAAAAACAACAAGCAAACTTATATACAATTGTGTCATAGTTTTAAGCACAACCCCACCTATATGACCTGATAATTATTATTTCACCCACTGGATCAACATTTTGAACCCATCAGAAACAAACAAAAAAACAACAACATAAAATCAGATTTTGAAAATGAAATAAGGAATTTTAAATGGAACAAATGTGAAAACAGGTTGCAAATATAACACATAAACGGTAAAATGAGAATAACATCTAGTTATATATTTTTTATACTAAATATATTTGACCTTGTCTCTGGTTTTACTTGACCTATCATCATCAATCAAAAACTGGCATGAAGCTTTAAGCCAGAACTTTAGAGGGAAGTTGACGGCAGGGCTTGACGTCGCTTTGTTTTTAGTATTTGTAACATCATGAATAAGTAAAGCGCTGACACATTTGTGGACTCCAGAGGGTTTTAAATAATGCAGCTACAGGGTAGCTTAAACTATAATAACTAAAACTTTAAACCTGCAAAGTAGCTATTAATTAAAGCTGTGGAATAAATGTAGTGTAGAAGTATAAAATAACAGACATGAAAATGCTCAAGTAAAGTTCAACTAACTCAAAATGTTAGCCTATACAACTTGAGTAAATATATATTGTTACATTTCCCCACTGCAAAAACAAAGATGCTGCTCATATCAGGCTGACTCTTTTACTATTTATCGAATTGATAAAGAAATGCCATATGGGAAAGACCTACAAAAATATTCCCTCTAATGAACATCAGACTAACAAATCCATTTGATCAGGGATGGGCAACTAGAGGCCCGGGGGCGCATACGGCCCGCACCCTTACTTGAAATGGCCCTCAGTACAACTACATGCATATGAGCATGAAATCTTAAAAGTGCATTGCAAAAATGCACAAAATTACAGTCTGCTGTTCTTGCACTGATAAAAGAAATCACAGTAAGTGGTTATTTTTTATTTGCTTCAAACCTTTTGTATTCCTATTTATACTGTTATACGTGCATTTGAGCATGAAATATATTAAGGTACTGCACTGTAAACATATTTAAAATTGCAGTTTCATCATATATGGTTAAGTGCACTGTCCTATATGTGGCCCTGTGGTAGTGTCAATGAAAAATTGTGGCCCCCTCCAGCATTAAAGTTGTCCATCCCTGCATTAGATATACCTGTTTACCCTTTGAAAGGTTGCAGAGTGATCACAGATCATATATATTATTGCATATAGAGGTGAGCCCTGCTCATAACTATATGATGGTTAGATGACCTTACAACAATTCATATTTAAGGATATTTTATCACATATAATAGTTTGTTATTTGGGATCCTTTTTCACAGTGTTACGAAATGTGTTTGTTCTGCTCTTCCATGCTGAACTATTTAACTTAATTAAGCTTTTTATTCTTTTTCTTTCTTTTTGCATCATCTGGTTATTTAGGCTCTTGGCACAACATCTTCAGTATATAAAACCAAACATTCCAAACAATGACTTTGTCGGTCAGACAGACAAATATTTCCATGCTCTGACCAGAAATGTTGATGTTTGCGGTAGATTATGTAAGCCTTTAAAACAGATGACTTTTATTTAGTCAGCAAACAGCTAAACAAGGGTGTAGGGGACCCCTGTAGCCTAAAAAGGACTTTCCCTAACATATAATTCTCTTGGGTCCTAATCAGCAAAGCACTCCCAGAACAATTATGAAGAAAAGTCCCCAATTTTCCAGTGTGCCATACTCTGTTTAATTGGAGAGCATGTTCACAAAAAGACTCAAAACTATGCAAGCCATTCTTCCCAAGTAGTTTGTTGCCATAGTTTCTTAGAAATGTATTTAAAGTACTCTTAACTCCTCTGTGATGATAAGCGTCTTTATACACTGTAAAAAAAAACAACAAGAAAAAAAACCTGTTGTTTTTACAGTAAAAAACAGCAGCTGTGGTTGCCACAACTTTACCGTAATAGATACGGTAGAACTTTTTTTAATATTACGGTGAAAAGATATTTGCACTGTTGATTTCACGTTTAAGATTGCCATTTTATTACATTTTTTACCGTATGACTGAAAAGTTTTTCCATCAAAAAAACAAACCACATTGCCACATAATTGACAAGAAAATACTCTAACTGCATAAAATAAAGATTTACCATTCAATATTAGTGTATTTTTGTCAGAGATATGGTGTTTAGTACATTTAACAGTTAGAAAAAAAAATTTGTACAGAAGATAAATGCAAAAATCACAGTGATGCTTGTATATATATATAACAGTATTTTTTTTTGTGTATTTTATAGTGGAGTAATGTTTTGTTTTTTTTAAACCTGTAAAAAATAATGTTTTGGCCGATATATATACATTTACAGTGTTTCATTTTTACTGAAACTGAATTAACCCATTTATTATTTTACAGCCTTTTACTGTCATGGTTTAAATCTACAGACACTTTTTTTACAGTGTACTCACTGTCACTCTACATTTTAGAAAATAATACTATACTTTTCACTCCTTCATCACTCATCACTGTAATTTTTGCATTTATCTTTTGTAAAAAATACATTTTCTAACTGTTAAATGTACTAAACACAATATCTCTAACAAAAATATACTGCGATATTTAATGGTAAAATCTTTAATTTATGCAGCATTTATAAAGTATTTTCTTGTCAATTATATGACAAAACAGTGTGTCTTTTAATGGAAAAACGTTTTATTTATACGGTTAAAAATGTAATAAAATGGCAATCTTAAATGTGAAATCAACAGTGCCAAAATCTTTATACCGTAATATTTAAAAAAAGTTCTACCGTATTTATTATGGTAAAGTTCTGGCAACCACAGCTGCCGGTTTTTTTTTATACCGTAAAAACAACAGTTTTTTTTTTTTGTTACAGTGTACAGCTATGAAGTTGCATAATAGGACATACTCAAGTAAAGTACGTTGAAATTGTACTTGAATGCAGTGCTTAAGTAAATGAACTTCCCACCGCTGATCTTGACTAAAGTTGAGTAAAAGATCTGATGATTTCTTCCTTTATTTTATACAGTCTATGGTTTCTTTCCCTGCTTGCCTTTCGACAAGGCGCACAGATTTCGCTCAGGCAAAGCGGAAGCCTCCTGTTTCCTGCCTGTAGTTGGGTCCTGTACAGCAGCCCGTGCGAGGCTGTCCTGGAGACCCCGCGCTGCCTGCACCTCTATCGTCTCGGGTGAGTTTGTTACATTGTAGCGATTTCTCTATTAATCCCAAAAACTGACACAAAGCTGCAATATTCGCGACCTGCAGCGAAGCCGCGACCTGCACAGCTTCCTAACCGGGGCGCCACGTCGCCGCTCGGCCCCCAGAACAGAGACATTTTCCAGCGAATTCCCAAGCATACCCCCCTCATCCAAGAGTATCCCAACATTTACTCCTATTTATCCTGCAAGCAGAGATAGATAGCTCGCTACACAGCTGCGTTTACACTTCTAGGGCAACAGTAGCGTCTCATTGGGGCCGAATCGGGGTGCTGCTGTGCAATGCGAGTGTTAAAATCGTGTCACTCGGTGGTTTGTTTTGAATGTCAAAGGCTCAAGCTAAGCTGTGCGTCTGAATATTGTTGATAGCTGGGTAGGCTAGGCTAACGAAATTCAACCCAGATGCATGAAAATGCTGGAAATAGACGTGAAACGGGGGTTTGGTGGCAAACGATTTAATAAATTAGAGTCTTAAGTCAATCAGTGTGGCTGTTCAATGCTGTCTAATGTTGCGAATGAGCAAAATATGCATGCAAAAGCTCTTTGAAAACACCAGCATGTAGCAAGCCGCTTGCAGTGTCTCCATTCATATCCTGCGCACTGGCTGCTCTGACCCAGTAATGGCTACGATCCGCTGCCTTTTTAGAGCGGCAACTGGGCATCAACAGCGGGGTTTTTTGTGTGTGTCTTTGGAAATATTGTTGACTTGTTGTTTTTGGGAGTGCTGTGCATAGTTGTTGAGGCTTTGGTGGTGAATTCAGCGACAAGCCGCACTCTGCAAATCTTTGCAGGCTGTGTGAAAACCGCGCGTTTTCAGTTTGTTGTGTATTTCTATTTCCATCCGCTGTTTCTCGGTGTGTTGCAAACAAAACTGCTGCTGGATCTCTTGAGTTCATAACAGTAGGTTTGTTAAGACGGTTTACATGTTATTGAGTATGTTAATGTGAAAAAAGACTTGTTACCAGTGATTATGAAGATGTGTTAAAATCTAAACTGTATTCTCTGTATTTATGGAGCACATTTATCTTATTATAAGTGTTAATGAAGTTGTATAGTTGCTTCTTTCTTTGCTTTACTCTCACAAGACCCATTACAAACTCCAGAGTTGTCTGACCACAATATGTGATGTAATCTTTTGAGTCATAACTCATCATTTGAATAGAAAAAAACATTGTGAGATTTAAATTTAAAATCACGTTTGCCACAGATTTCTTTAAACAGATAGAGAGGTTGACAGATAGTAGGGTTGGACGATATATTGATATATGTTTAAAAGTGATATAGAATTAGACCATATCGCATATATCAATATAGTTTAAATTTGCACTGTGATCCCTGCTCCAGGAAAGCTACGGCTTTTATTTAAGATATTTTTTTATTTAAATGTGCACTTTATGGAGCTATGATTTTTTTTAAAAAGGTACTCTTGTTATACAGTATTATGTTACACTTACACTTACATAAATACATAAAAACTTAGGGTTTCAATATAACTACATGTGACTCACTTTGCGATAAAAATATGGGGATATATATCGTTTATCGATATTCAGCCTAAATATATATCGGGCTATGACTTTTGGTCCATATCGCCCATCTCTAGTAGATAGATAGATAGATAGATAGATAGATAGACTTTATTTATCTCAAGCTGGGAAATTACACTGGCAGCAGCATTACACACAGAGACAATAACAACACAATTAAATAAAAAAGAACAACATAGGCATATTCAAGCAATAAAAATAAAAATGTCTAAAGAAGAAGTATTGATTGTAGTGCAGAATAAAATATAATATACAGTATAAAAAATATAGGTGCTGTGAAACAAATACGGTGCAGTGAACAGTGTGCATAAAAAACAAATAAAGTGCACAGCGACTGTATGTTATGATATATACATGATATGATATATAAATATTTCCAAATGAGACACAATACTTGATCAAGAATACTTTATACTGAGATAGAGCTGTGCAATATGGTGATACAGGTTTAAAAACCATATCAAAATGTCTGTTTATATAATATATTTCTGGATGACCCTGAAACATGGGAGCGGATCTGGAGTGAACCTTAAAGGGCACTATTTTGCTAACATGGAGTATACAAAATAGGCTTTACCATGGGGTTATTTTATATAGATTATTTATAAATTGAATTACCAAATTCATGTGCAGGACAAAATAGGAAAGAGTGCACATATGGAAAGTGCAAAACAAAATATAAACAATAAAGATTACACAATGTCAGAAATGTAGACATCATGTAGACTAGACAAAATAACTACAGAATTCTGTATTTGGTCAATAATGGAAATTGTGAGAACAATAAGTAAAGAAATGAATTATTTCACAACAACAGCAAGCTGAATCTGGTTTAAGCCCTCATGTTTCAGTTAACCATCTGTCTAGCCCATAATATTTAAGAGTAATTATGAAGCTCTTTTTAAAAGTTAATAAGAACATAATTTATTCTTCTGTGATATTTCAGGTGTTTTTTGTATAGTAGATAGTAGTGTAAAGCTTCAACACAGCAAGAGAAAGGGGAGCATCTCTGCATCTCCACTTTACAATTTTCACTTTTCACTGTAACGTTTCTGTTGACAATGTTTAAAGTGTGGCATGGCTCCTTGTTACACTGAGGCAGAGGAGCAGTTCACAAAAGTCTTGCAGCTTCGTAGTTCATTGCCATCGGACGTGGCTAACTCCTGTAAAATACACAATCAAATATGGAGCTAGAAAATCAAATAATATGATGTTGTAATAATAATATAATAGCACTGCAACTACAAACACATTGTTGGAAATAATATTGAATTGGGGTCCTTTAAAAAAAAAAAAGATTGGTTATTGATAATGAAACAAGTCATTAATGGAATTTAAAACCTTTTTCATCTTCAACAGTTGTCATGGATGATGAAGATGGCAGGTGCCTTCTAGATGTAATTTGGTAAGTTGTTGCTGACACAGTGAAAGATCAGTTTTATCCTTAACAAACCACTTAGTCATCTCTTTCGTCTTGTCTTGTGCTGCTGTAAATCACCTTGTTTTCTCCTGCAGTGACCCAGAAGCTCTCAATGACTTTCTTCATGGATCTGAGACCCATGTGAGTATGAGTAATCATTGAACAAAGACACATATGTTGGGCTTGTGAGTTTGAGTGTCCATAAAATGGGTTTGTAATGGATGTGATACGTGATCGCATGACTTAATTTATTAAGTCACTTTCAGATTTCACGTTGACGCACTCTGAAACCCACGTCCCCCTCTGCTTTCATTTATTCCTTTTTTACGGCTTGTCTTTGCTTTCTGATTGCCCCATTTATGCTTTCAGCCTGCCTCCTCTTTTATTAGGCTAATTCGCAAAATAAGAGATGCTAATACTAACGTTTCCCAACTCTGTGTTATTCCTAGCATTTTGCCCCTCTGTCGCTTATCTTTTCACTGGTTCTTTACAATCTGGGTTCTCTGGACTGTTTTCTGTCCTTTCCTTGCCCTCCTCCTCCGTTTGATGGTCTGTATGTTTCTCTGTCCTGGTGGCTTTTGCCTGCTGGTTTGGGTGCCTTTGGTTTCTGTCTGTCCTATCCTGGGTGGGTGTGTCTGTAGTTGGACACTGACGACCTATTGGATGGTTCGAGTGACCCCTCCAGCTCGTTCTTCTCTACCACTGGGGTGAGTAGAATCCCCCAAACCTCCTCCTTCTGTTTTCTATCCATCTATGTAGCATGCATCTCCAAATACCCTCCCTTTCCACTAACATATCGACACTGTACAAGCTTTGATTTGCCGCAATGATAAATTAGATTTTTATGGGGTTTTAATGTTTGCACTTCTCTGTTAACTCAGTTACACTGCTGATCGTCGCATCGAGCCATAAAATTCATCTATCACCTGGTTTCACTTGTTTCTTTCTTTGCTTTAAGGGCCATGTTCCAGAGGTCCAGCCTGCAGTCCAGCTGTCAGCCAATGAGCCGGCGGGCCTACCCAGAGTCAGTGTGGACCTGGACTTCCTGGAGGATGATGACATCTTGGGAGGATCCCCAGGTGGTGAAGGTGGGAGCAATGGCATTGGGACAAATCACGAGCCATGTGACATCCTGCAGCAGAGCTTGGCTGAAGCCAACATCACAGAGCAGAGCTTACAGGAGGCTGAGGCTGAGCTGGACCTGGGCTCCTTTGGGATTCCAGGCCTTACGCAGGTGGTCCAGACACTGCCTGATGCCAGCCTCTCCGGGGCTGGAGGCGCTGCTGTTGGTGTAGGCATAGGTGTTGGGGGAGCAGCAGCAATTTTCCCCGGGTCAGCCCAGAGCACCACTGCTACTCCTCCCAATGCCACAGCTGACATGCTGGGGTCAGTACTCGCTCAGCAGGGCCTTCAACTGCAACCCCAGGTCATGAACAAGGCCATTAGTGTTCAGCCATTTATGCAGCCAGTGGGCCTGGGAAACGTGACGCTTCAACCCATTTCAAGTCTCCAAGCTCTTCCTAACGGGAGTCAGTCTGGACATTTGGGTATCGGACAGATTCAGGTTGTGGGTCAGCCTACAGTCATGACTATCAATCAGTCTGGGCAGCCGATCCTGGCTAAAGCCATGGGTGGTTACCAGCTGCACCAGTCTGGGCCAGAGGTATCAGGTGCTGGTTCTCAGGCTGGGCTCGGAGGCTCAGGGGGTGGACTTCTGATCCAAGGTAACAAAGCCACTTTGGGATCTCCAGCTTTAAATGGACCGGCTGTTTGTGTCAGCAGCACAAACAGCAGCAGCGGTGGTACAATGACTGCTCCTGCTGGGCTCGTGGGCTTTGGCAGCACCACGCTAAGTTCAGGAATTGGACCCCAGACGCAAACCCAAGGCCAAATCATGCAGAACGTGATCATTCAGCGCACACCAACACCTATTCAGCCGAAACCCCCTCAGGGGGGTGCAATCCAACCGAAACTCTTCAAACAGCAACAACAGCAGCAGCAGCCACAGCCAGCACCCCAACCCCTGCAAAATGATGCTCACAAGGCTCTCGGGCTGCAGCAAATTCCAGTTTCTGCTGCTCAGAATGTAGCCTTCCTGACAGGAAAACCAGGCTCTAATGTTGTTCTGAGTACTCAAGCCACAACACAAGGCCCTCAGTTCCAACAAACCCTATTCAAGCCACAAGCAGCACAACAATCTGGCAAACCCCTCAGTGTACACTTGTTAAACCAACAAGGCAGCATCGTTATTCCCTCTCAGACAGTTCTGCAAGGTCAGAACCACCAGTTTCTCCTGCCACAACTACAAGCAGGTCAGCAGATCCTGACTCAGCACCCTGGGGGGCACATCATAACTAGTCAGGGTCCTGGTGGACAACTCATTGCAAACCAGATTTTAACTGCAAACCAGAACATCAACTTGGGTCAGGTGTTGACTTCACAGGGCCATCCTGGGGCTGCCCACATCCTCTCTGGACCCATTCAGCTCCAGTCTGGCCAGATGGGCACACCCACCCTCTTTCAGATGCCTGTCTCATTAGCACAGAGTCAGAACCAGACACAGACCCACACTGTCTCAGGTCATGCCCAGACAGTCATACAGGGCATGCCAATCCAGAACTCCCTGACCATGCTCAGTCAGGTGGAGGGGCTGAGCCCCGCAGTTAGCCTTCAACCAGCCCTGCAACCTCAGCCAGGTGGAGTCCCCAGCAGCAGCAGCACAGGAGCAGCAACCATGGCTCAAAGTCAGCCTGGAGAGTGTGTTACTGTGCTGGGTAGCTCCACAGACCAGGCTGCTCATCCAACTCAGCAGCATGCACCGCAGTCCTCTATCCTGGCAATGCAACCGGTCTCCTCTGTGTCCACGGCTACCACAGTACCCTCCTCTTCTCCGTCCATGTCTGTGTCCACCTCTTCCTCTGTCACAGCAGTGGGGCTGGTCCCCCATCAGTCTCAGCACAGTCCGGGGAGGTTACTGTTCACCAACCAGGGCTCCAGTATGATCCTGAGCCAGGAGTCTCTGCAGATGTTCCTGCAACAGGTCAGTAATCCACTCTTTGCACGTTTTGCTTTAATTGTGTACAGTTAACATTGTCTTAAAAAAATTAATAACATGCACGGAGTGTTATCTTGGTCTGACCTCTTTGGTTTACTATTTTACTCCCCCTTCCCTCCAATCCCCTTCCTCCTTCCCTCCCACGTCCTGAAATGGTAAATGTACTCCAATCAGGAGCAGCACCACCAAACAGAAAATGAGTCCACCCCCTCTGTGGGCGTACCAGCGTCTGTAATCGTCAGCAGCAACAGCGTCACTGCTCCGGCCCCCGCTGTCCATGACAGCCAATTAACTGACTCCTGGGTGGGTCAGAGTCACAGCCCTTCCCCTGGCCCCTCCCACATGACAGCAGTGGTAAAGCAGGTAGAAATGCCCCTTTATGTTAAGCCCCACCCACTTGTTGCTGCTGCTGCCGCCACAATGTTAGGGTATCTAACCTTTCCCCGTCACTGCTCTGTACTTCTCTTCTGCATTAGTCATTGCTTCCATGGCTCTCACAGCTGCTACGCAACTCCTAAGCTCAAAAATTACTTGCTTGCAGCTTCTGTGTGTTTCTAACATCGCTTTGTTATATGTAAAGGCATGATCATTTCAGTTGTCCTTATGCATTGTTTCAAATTTAATATCTAGCTATGTGCACCTCTATAGAATATGGAACTGGAGATCCAGTGCCAGTTTTTTTTAACTTAAATTGTTGAACTAATTTGGTATGTTTTTTCATCCATGTTAGTGTATGCATTTTATAACTGAATCCAAAAACCATGCTCATGCTTTTAATAGAAGAGCTACCAAGGTGCCATGTGCAACTTGTTCACCTCTTTACTAACACTCTGCACAATCAGAATCAACTCATCTTCATCTGCTGCATCACTAACCGATGACTGATCAATCAATCAATCAATCCACACCTCTCAACTTTGCATTGATCATTTAAGCTCTCAGGTGCTTACAGTGCCACTACCCCTTTGTAACCCCTAGTCTGACCAGTGTAATTACCCCCAAACGATAATTCATGCTCCCCTGACCCCATACCCCGAAGTCTCCAGATCACCTTCTACTTCTCCATCACAGGCCCCCGCAGATCTTGACTTCTTGCTTTTGTCTACTGTTTTTTTGTTTTTGCTGTGCAAAAGGTCATTGTTCCCTTTTTTTATGTGTAATCCCCCTCGCAAGAAAAAAAATCAGTAGGCTTCAACTACTTTTACTTCAGCAACTACTAGATTTTAAAGTCTAACACTTTGCTTTTGTGGTGTCGTTTTACCCACGTTTGTGTAATTCTGTGCTGGGGCTGGGCGATAATTCCTGTTTCCTGTTGCTATGGTTTCAAAACATCTAACCAAAGGACTACGGTGGAAAATTGGCCAGCTGGCTATTTCTGGCACATTTACAGTAATGTTGATTAATGTGCACTGTCCTTATATAAAATATCTATTCTCATTTTCACTGGAATTGTGATAATATGCATCATATGTCATTATACTGTTGTGCTAATTAATAATTTCAAGCAACACAAGATTCAACACCCCAAAGTTATTGAGGTGATTTTTCTACATGTTTGAAAAGTTTAGTCAAATGCAATGCATAAGAGTGAACACTGTCAATTAGGGCTGCAACTAACGATTATTTTCATTATAGATTAATCTGTCGATTATTTAAAAGATTAATCCATTAGTTGTTTGGTGTTGAAAAATATTAATCAGTGTTTCCCAAACCACAAGATGACGTCCTCAAATCTCTTGTTTTGCCCACAAACCAAAGAGATATTCAGTTTATTGTCATAAGGGAACAAAGAAACCAGAAATTTGGGCTTATTGTCTTTAAAAAACTGCTCAAACCAATTATTCGATTATCAAAATAGTTGACGATTAATTTAATAATCGATTATTGTTCGATTAATCGAATAATTGTTGCAGCTCTACTGTCAATGTATAAATATAATTTTAATTATTTTACTAATTAGCGCGCATGCATTTCCTATATCATACTAAATATTTTGATTCTCATTAAAATATCGCCCAGCCCTATTTAGTATCTGCTTTCAAATCTTGAACAATGTACTATAATCATATTTACAATATACTGTGTGCATGCAGAACTTTCAGTGTGTGTGATTTTTGTGCTTGATTTCCCAATTTCCTTCTTTGTTAAAATGTTGTTTACACTCTTGAATCAAATAAGCATTTGTGTATATTGTGATCCCGCTCCTTCAGGTACCCTCCAGTGGGCATCAGCAGTCCCTGAAGATCCAGGGCATGTCCCCCTCACCGGCCTTGACCACTCACGCCACAGCGCCCCCAGTGGCAGTCAGCCCACAGCCTTCCCAGTCTCCTCTCACTCTGAGCCAGCAGATCCAGTCACCGCATCACCCACAGCAATCGCGTCCTCCCTCTCAGCCTCAGCCACAGTCTCAGACTCCCTCCCGCTCATGCACGCCCTCGTCTCACACGCAGCTCTATATCGTTCACAACCAAATGGCCGAGTCCCCCCAACCGGCTCCACAAGCCCAGCCGCAGCACACACAGCCCCAGCAGACACACATTCAAGTTCAGCTTCAGCCTCAGCCACGACCGGCCTCTCAGCCTGCCCCTTATCAACAAGAAATGCCTCCTGTGTCACAGTCACCCAAGCCTCCTCCCGCACCACCCGCACAGCACCAGTTTACTGCTTCTCCTGTCAGCACTTCGGCCACTGCTGTAGTTAAAGCCCCGGTTCCCATCCAGGGCCTGACAGCAGAGCAGCAGCACCACCTGCAATTAGTAGGAGCGCAAATTCAGACCCTGTCAGGCATCACCCAGCCCTCACCGCAGCAGAAACAGCTGCTGGAGAAGCTACACCAGGTAAAAAAAAACTTCTCTGAATGAAAACTTGTTATGAAATTTGCTTGCAAAAAAAAGGTCTTACCTTGAAGTAAATAAGTTATGTATTTTTGACTTCACATGCCTCCTGTCGTACTAACTTACATGAAAAACTGAGCTGGTTTGAGACATTGAGAACATTAACTGTATAGTATTTTAAAAAATAGTGCACTACTTGTATTTGTGTACAATGTGTTACATTTAATGCATATCTGTGGTTGTAAATATTTTCCATCATTCAAAAAAAGTTGTATATGCAGAAAAAACATCCCACAAGTTACTATTTGCAATAGGATGTTTTTTTTCTACTCCGTTAGAAAGAATAGGTTAAATGCATCACTTCCAGCTGATGACTGGATTGGTGATTCATTTACCAGTTCAAACCAGAAGTCCAAGTAGGATTCAAGAATCCAAACTGGCTCATCTAGAGTTTTCTTGTGTACAAAACGTGTAAGAAATGTGTCCTGATGTGTGTTTTAAGGTCCAGCAGAACATCCTGCTGCAGGCCAAGCAGGCTGCTCAGCCTCAAGCTGCCAGTCAGTTCAGCTCCCAGCAAGATGTGCCTGTTGATAAAGTGGTGATTACATCATCAGCCAGCACTAGCACACCTGCTCAGCTCCCCTCAGTGCTGCAGCAGATGTCAGTGCTCGTCAAAACTCCTGCTACAGGTGAGACACAATTTACCTCCCATGATGCAAAACAACAGGACCCTGAACACACCTTAAAGTGTTTCCCTCTGTAATTATTTGTTTCCCTTTGTTTTAGCATCAAGTGACTTACAGGTATTCTCAGGAGCCCAAGGGCCAGCTGGAGCAATGGTGAATCAGACTGTCACTCCTGCCAGCCTTACCCAGCCTGCACAGGTACACATCACTTCTGTCCTCTATTCCTAGAAACACTGCTGCACATACCTGCCCTGTGCAGTGATTAATATTAATACTGTTTCTTTTTTAAGTGGCACATGGCCTCCTGTCTTTTTGTAAAAGTTGCCCCTAAGCAAAGCAAGTTCAGTAGCCCTGTTCAGTATTGCCCTAAGATCCTATTTTTAACTTCTATGTGGTTACTTTTTCTGACTGACCCCACACATGAGTTGTTAATAACACGTGAAAGTTGAAATCTGACTGTAATGGCTGCTTTTAAAGCGTGTTGTTGTTTTACTTTTTCTTTAAAGAAAACATGCCCACCAATAGGTTTTTAGTAATATTTTTATTGCATTTTCCAACATAGACAAAAACAACAAACAACAACACACTGTGGCCACAAAAAACAAATATCCAACTACTTATTATGTAATACAGACAATAGAATGAAAATGCTCAGTCCATTACAAGTGACAGTGATGTAGCAAATACACATCTGGAAAGAAGTGAAGAGTAGTAAAAAAAAAAAAAACAATTTTTACAGTAATTTCAATTTCCATTTCGAGAGAAAATGCTATTTTTTTTAAAGGAAAATTAAAAATAATTATTATTATAAGTAAATTTATGTCCTGCCTTATAACCCAAATACATCAGTCAGCCAGTTACCCTCATTGCCATCTATCATCCCTTTTCCACCAATAGGTTTTGAGGTTCCCAGGCTTCCTTTTATTTTTTTTGTCAATGTCTAACCTTCCTTCTGACTCTCTTCACAGGTTCAGCCAAAGCCAGGGGTGATCAGCTCAGTTGGAGGGATGGCTCTGGGGAAAGGTGGTATGCAGATACAGGTGTTAGGAACTAGTCTTACTCAAATGCCTGCTCCACAGCCCCCAGCTCCAGTACAAACTCAGGTAAAGGACTGTGACTGTATCTTGGTGCAGACCTAAAAACTGCCTCTAGTATTATAGAAGGTGTAATCTCTATTTTTAATGTTCACAGACCACAACAATGAAGATGCCTTTCAGTGCAGAGCCCAGCAAAGAAGCCAGGTGTGTGCCGCATGTATTTCAATGGCTTATTGTAATTCTTTCATAATGCCATTTTTGTAAATAGTATTTCTTTATACACATCTTACTGCAGGATGCTAGAACAGCTGAGGAAACAGCAGGGTTCAGTGCTTCACCCAAACTACAGTGCTCCTTTCCACTCTATTGAGGACACACTGCACAGACTGCTGCCTTACCATCTCTACCAGGGAACTGCCAACTCTTCTCAAGACTATCAAAGAGGTAAGAAACTCCAGAGCCTCTAACGTAGACAGTATACAGTTTTCTAGCCTTTCAAGATCTTCATGATTTCGGTTCTCTTGTGCACAGTGGATGATGAATTTGAGACGGTCTCCTGCCATCTGCTGAAACGGACCCAGGCCATGCTGGATAAGTATCGCCACCTGCTGTTTACCGAGTCAAAAGTAAGTTTATAAAACAGCATTCTCACTATATTCCTTACTGTTGTCTTCTTTGCCCTGAATCGATATTGAACTGATGGATTTTGGCGTTTGTACCTGAGCAGAGACTGGGCCCCTCGGCAGAGATGGTGATGATCGACCGGATGTTCATTCAGGAGGAGAAGGTCGCGTTGAATCAGGACCGGATTTTTGCCAGGGATAGACCAGGTACCATACCGATGTCTGTGGCCTTACATGTGATTTGGTGGTTGTCTTGATCTAAACAACTGCTAATAACATAACTCTGTTTATTACATTGCAGAGGAGTTTGTGGCAAACGCACGCATATTGGAGAGTGTCGCATCATCCCAACAGAAATCATCTTCTGCTGAGCCCGCCTCAGTGAGTGGAGGTGTCGCTGCTGCTGTTCCTGCTCCAGCTCCTGCAGCTCCTGCCCCAGCCCCCCTCCCAAACATCGCCCCAACCCCTCCTCCTGCACCCTCCCCAGCTCCTGTCCCTGCTCCTGCTCCTGCTTCAGCTCCTGTTCCTGCTCCAGCGCCCCCTCCTGCCCCTCCCGCCACCCCTTTCCCCCCTACCAAACTAGTAATAAAGCAGGGTGGAGGTGGAGCCTCTGTGTCCTGGTCCAGCAGCTGTCCCCCACCTCCAGCCGCGACGAGCAGGCTGGCCGAACCCGCCGGCCAGAGCTCCTCCTTCAGCCGTGCTCCAGCAGCACCGTCCTCTTTCTCCTCTTCGTCCTTCAACTCTCAAGCGGCCGACGACGACGACGCTCTCCCACAGAGAACCAGCAAACCGCCTATCAAGACCTACGAGGCTCGCAGGAGAATTGGTTTAAAGCTGAAGATCAAGCAGGATCAAACAGGGTTCAGTAAGGTGGTCCACAACACTGCCTTAGACCCCGTGCACACACCTCAACCTCAGCAGAGCAGCCAGTCCACATCCCAGCCTCAGACTCAGCCCCAGTTTGAAGCTGCTGTACCGCACCCAAAGTCTCACACCTCATCAACTCCTTCTACTACAGTCATCAGAACTCAGTCCCCCGTATGCACTGCTTCTTCTGCCTCGTCGGTCACCACAGCAGTCACTCAGTGCAACCCGCCACTGAGAGGTAATGTTCCCCCTAATGCAGCCCCATCCTCCTCTACCTCTTCCTCTCATACTTGGTCCTCCTCTTCCTCATCCACTCAAATGAACGGGACATTAGATCACCATGACGCCAGTGGGGTCAAACACAATTCTGCCTCCACTGCCACTCCCTCACAGACAACATGCCGTCTCCCCCTTCGAAAAACCTACCGGGAAAACATTAGTCCCCGGGTCCGACCTGGCGTCCCCGGGGGAGGAGACGAGAGTTTGTCCTACCCCAGACCCACACCGTCACCCCCCAGGCACGAGGCCTCATCTCCTCCCTCAGAGCGGACAGTTATAGCCAGCGTGAAGGTGGAGAAAAGAGGCAGGGAGGCCTCGCACACAGAGTCAAGCCACGAAACAGGCCATTTAGGGAGTGCAATGCAGGGGCTGGACGAAATGGACGAGGTGTTTAACCGTGGTATCAAAACCACACAGCACCATCATCTCCCACAGCTGGTGGACAGGGAAGGGGCGAAGGAGAGAGGGGAGGAGCACACAGACCAAGAGACAGATGTAAGTAAATACAAGAGGGCAAGTGGGAAAAACAGACACAGGGCAGGTGGGACATTCAGAATGGACCAGCATGCTCCTGGGCCTCCCTCTCCAGAGTCCTCCTTCACACGAGACTCTTTGCTTCCTGCCAAACGCTGCAAGTCGGACTCCCCCGACATGGATAACGCCAGCTTCTCCAGCGGCAGCCCTCCGGACGACTCTCTGAACGAGCACCTGCAGTGTGCCATTGACAGCATCCTCAACCTGCAGCAGGAGCCCTCTGCCCGCGGGCACCACATTAAAGGGGGCGGCAGCAGGTCCCACCAACACCAAAGCCAGCGCCCAGGGGGCTCGGCAGCCTCATCCCACAGACCCTCAGTACCACCCTCCTCCTCTGCTTCCTCGTCCTCCTCCTTGGCCCAGCACCCTCAGGTCGGTGGCCGTGGCCACAATGGCAGCCTGGTGCCCCAGACTCAAAGCAGATAACAGCCCCTCAGCCCCAGGCCAGACTGATATGGGGGGACTAAGAGACAGATTCGGAGGCAGGGGAAGGGGGGCACTGTGAAAACAGTATCACTGTACTACTCTGCCAAGCTGTGTTGGCTTTGTTTGTCCATTTGAATTGTCCAGACATTTCTTTGTCATTTACAGTCTGTGGTAGACACCTGGTAGAACAAGTGAGAGTGTGGTCAAAGATAAAACTCTTTGTGAATTACAGATTCAAAGATACCTGTCATTTTGTACGCGTTCTCTCAGCCAAGCTCAAGTAACAAGATGAAATTTTCAAAGGATGTTGTTCTCTATTTCTTTCTTTCTTTTTCACTTTCTCTCATTCAGTATACATACATTCCTTTCATGTGGCCTGAGTACCAGTCTCTTACCCACAGTAGTTCATCTTCTGGTTTATACGGTGTCTCAACGAGCATCAGGCAGCTCATTTAAACGGTCAAGAAGTCAACTTTATTTCAAACTTGACAATGTGCAGCTGAAAGACATAAAAAGTTAATACTGCAAAACATCAGTGTCTTGCCTTACCAACCAAATTGGATTGTCTTATCACAAATATGATGCTGCCCTGCAGATACAAAAACGGCACATGCTAAATTGATACAGTCCACCCTTTTGTCAAGAATAGATTTCTTTAGTTACACTGCTCACAAGTCAACTACTCTTTGTATGGAAAATGAATCCGCCTCATCTTTCATTATGCCTGCATTTCATATCGCATGCATTTTAAAGTATAACATGTTTTCCTTTTGACTTCTCTCGAGTACTGTGGTTCTCTACTGTCAAGATGTAAATGAAATGTTGTAAGGAAATTCAGTTCTTTTCTGCTTCTGATGTCAGATGATTTTCCAGGTTCTTGTTTTAAGACCACACCTCCACATACACACACATCCACACATACACACATACACACACACACCTGCCCCCCTGTTACTCATGATGCCAAGTTAGGACTTTATGCATTTCAGTCAGCAGGGGGCAGGCCAGTTTTAACTGTTGATTTTCTGTGTTCTCAGTCAGTTTGTTTCATCTTTTCTGCCACTGTATCCCTGCCTCCCATCTGTTTTTTGTGTCTTTTTTTAAAGCCTGGTGGACAATTCAAACACAAACACAGCACAAGCATCGAAATGGAAAAAAAGGAACAATAATAATGTACAAAAAGACCGTAAGAGAATTTGAAGTATAGTATTACAGATTAATTTTGTATTGTATTTATTGTGTATAATGACACTTTTTAAAAAGAAATGTACATTTAGTAAAACTGTAAATTAAACCTTGCTTCTTTTATGAAATATTGCAGCATGTCCTCTGGTCATTTGTCTAGCTTCATGGTACATTCCTTTGGATGACTAACGATGATTGAGGAGTACTGTATGATGGGAAGAGGGATGGTGAAGGGGTGTGTTTTCTATCAGAGATCCAGCAGGCGGTGCATGGAAGTGGAAAAGTAGAGCTGGGTTGTGTGCTCCGTTGCCCCGGGAGTTCACAGAGTTTGGGAGGAGCAAGAGAGGCTTGACTGATGAAGGGAAAAACCGTCACATCTGTAAACGTATGACATGTTACAGTAGTTCCAGTACAAAAGAAACTATTAAAAAAAATGTGGGAGTTGGAGGCTTCTGCTGCAGGGGTGCAGCACGAGGTTGTGTTTATTTTTAAAAATATGCATAAGGACACTGAGGTTATGTCATGTTTAAAAAAACAAAAAACGACTCCACCCAAAATATTTATTCACAACCCCCCTCCTGCAGGTCCACGCCCTCTGACCACAACTCTGCTCATCCCTGCCTTGTGCAGAGTGTTAGTGCTGCCCACAGCGTTGCCAGGCATCCCTGGAAGAGGAGGTGCATTAAAGTTGGAGAAGCAAGCAAGGGGAGAGAAAAATCTGCCTCAGTGTGGTGTGCCTGTGTGTCTCACTGTTTGCCTTGTGCTCTTTCAGCAAGCAGAGTAAGGAACCCTGCCAGCTCTGGAGCTCATCTGAAATACATTAAACCCTGGAGAAGAACGATCCTCTGTAATCTAGCTGCGTTGACGCTCCACCGAGGGTTCCTATTTGCTGTCAGAGGTACACCCATACATGTAGCAGCAGCTCCTCCAAGAGACTGTTTTTGTCTCCTCAAGTCAAAATATTTTCCAGACTCCAGAGGGGAGCGAGAGTGATCAAGGCGCTTGAAGAAGTCCGTGCTTTCTCCATAATTTATTGGTAAATACTGTCTTTATTTCTTTAAACATGGCTATAATGATCAGCATGTATTTTAACTTTTACTCATATATCCAGATTGTCATACAGCAGTTGAAAGTACTATTTGGGTAGTATATTTGGGGATAAAAGCTCAACTTGTTTGCAGAATTAATGGAAACTTTTTTTTTCTTCTTTTTTTTTTTTTTTAAACTAAAACTTTTTATTTATTTAACGGAAACTTTCTAACCCCTCAATGGTGTTTTTGATCAGCTTTTTTCCATTTCTTCATTTGGATATTAAAGCAGGACTCCCCTGATACTGCTACATTTCTTGTTCTGAGTCCAAAACTATGTTGCAGTTGTGGTGTACAAACCCACAAGGCATTTTCCACCATCCTTAAACTTAAGAAATTGTTCCCAGAGCCTTAACCAAACCTTTAAATCTCACTGCAAGAATGTAAAGCAACTTTAATCGTACAGCTCAGGCTGGCACAGTACTTTTGTATGTAATGGCGGTCAAATCACTTTTAATGTCCCTACTGTAGATCTCTAGGGTTCGCCATTTTGACAAGAAGTCTTTCCACACTAGTCTTGTGACATGTCAGGACTGTGTAGCCAAGTCTCCTCAGGGCAGATTTTTTTGTATCTTTAGTTCAAATGGGATTTGCAAAAGAGAAGCTTTCCACAGATGGGTTAACGCCTGCTGACACGTGTCTTACCTTTCAGCCTTTGTGCCAGTCTGCTTCTAATAATGAGTTGTGCCTTCAGGTCTTAATCCTTTGTTTCTCTTTTAGAAGACTAAAGTTAAAATAGAGTTGATACTCCAATGGTTAAATGTGTTTTTCCATGTATAGGCTACCCTCTTGGAGATTTTGTCCTTAAATGAACAATCACCTCATGCAGTTGTTCCATGTTCCACAGAGAGGTACTGCAAGGGATAAAAGGAATGTCTTACTCATTTCACTGTAATAAAATGAGCGGTGCCTGTGCAAATCCTGTCACAGGGCTGGGTATGCAAGTTTTCCAGCGTCAACACCAGCTTTTTCCAGGCATGCACTGACAATGCTTGGCAGACTCCTGGTGGTCTGAAGCTTACTCCAGATTCCACATCCTTACTCTAGGTTGTGGTTGCACACTTTGATCACCAGGTGCAAGAACGTTAAGAAACTTTTTGCCATCTGGATTATCTCTTTTTTTTTTGTTTGGATTAACCTCTACTTGTCTCATTTCCGTTTATGTTATAGGGACCAAAAGTTATCAGTGTGGCGACTGTTTTAAAAGAGGAAGATCCAGACTTCAAACGAAACATCAGCCCTATCGTTTCTCTCGGCGTGTGCAGACGACGTTTCAAGGACAAGTGAGCAGCGTTCACATAAATACAGGAAACACCTGAAGGTTTTCCAAGGTTCAGCCACAGGAAATATAGCTCCAAACAAACAGACACTCTGCCACTGATTTTTGTAAGAAGCTCCCTATCTACTTGTTAGTCAATCAACATGTCACGCTGGGGGAGAAAAAATGTGAAGAAGACGCCTGAGGTGATCCGCACTGTGACAGAAGGGCTCAAGTCCTTGTATCGTAAGAAGCTGCTGCCCCTGGAGGAGTACTACGGTTTCCATGACTTCCACTCTCTCAGTCTGGAGGATGCAGACTTTGATAATAAGCCCATGGTGCTGGTGGTGGGACAGTACTCCACTGGAAAGACAACATTCATCAAGTAAGACACAACAGCTGTGCCTCAAACATTGGTTCATTGTTGAATGTTGTGTGGTTGCCAAGTTTCTTCAAGTACCAGTACTGAAATAATCCCAAACCATATGTGTGACTGACAGGTATCTACTGGAGCAGGATATTCCTGGCAGCAGGGTGGGACCTGAACCCACCACTGACAGCTTCACTGCCGTCATGCATGGGGAGGTGGAGGGAGTCATCCCCGGGAACGCTCTCATCGTAGACCCCAACAAGCCTTTCCGCAAACTCAACCCTTTTGGAAACACCTTTCTGAACAGGTGAGAGCTGGCATTTTATTCACAATGTGTTGTGTAATGATTCCACTAAGGGGGCCAGATAGATATCAGCATGAAGTGGTCCAACCATGTAAGAGAACCCAAGAGGGGGAAACAAGGAAGGAGAGATAACAGAAAGTTTTTTAGCTCTTTGGAATTTCGAGTCCTTGTGCCAAATTTCAGAGCAGGGAGGCACTTGCCTTATTTGTGGAAAAATGGAGAAAGGGAGCGATATCACCCGAGAGCGTGATGACAGCTAATGTACTCAGCCAGGAACTGAAATGTACGCAAGTTCAAAGACAAGGTCAGAGGGCTCCACAGACCCTCGGGGCAAAGACAAACACATGAAGTCACAGACTTTGTGAGGCTCAGGAAACCGGAGAAAGCTTAACATTGAAGGTCTTTCCTCTACTCTGTTTACTGTCTGGGCTGCCAGATTTCTGTGTATGTTTTTCCACTTATGTAAAGCATGAAAGAAGTCACACGTTTTACAATAAAGTGCTGTTGGCTGCTAGAAACACAGACATGCAGAGTAGAAGAGAACATACAGTTGTGCTATTGATGAGGGTTCCTGCGTCAATTTTCTGATGCCAGTTTTCCGGAGTCCCACTCTCCCTCTGCAGGGTGTGTTTTCTAACGTATTTGCGTCTCTCCTTTTGCGTTGACTTCCTGTTCTGGGGCCGGTGGGCTCGTTAGGCTCATAAGCCGCAGGAAGTGGTGTTGTTGTTCTAAGCCACACATCGTTAGCGGGCCTTATTGTTTGATTCTGGCAGTGGTGGTCATTTTCCTTCAGGAAGTCCACAGCAATGAGAGGCTTGCTTGAACACAATGGCCCACAGCGGGAGGGGTGGGGTGTGTGGAGAGGGCAGCTTCCAATCTGCTCTTCAGATCACATTGGCTTCTTTGATAACAGTTAACCATTTTCCTCATGATTTAGATTATTTCCTTCTTCACTGATTTCAAACAAAACTGACCTCGCTGAACTTGAGTCTTATCATTATTTATGTCTGCTGATAAAAAATACCAGGTTCCAGTGCGCCCAGATGCCCAACCAGGTCCTGGAGAGTATCAGCATTATTGACACTCCGGGGATCCTGTCCGGTGCAAAGCAGAGAGTGAGCCGAGGTGAGAGAAGGGACAAAGGTAAGGAGAGGGAATGGGGGGCCTGCAGAGACACACATCCCTGAACGTCTGCTCACAAATTCATCTCCTTGGCACGCCTGGCTAACTCATGGGACCAGTTTACTCTGTCACAATAACACTTGGCAGCAGAGAGAGAAAACAGCAGTACGCTGAGAAGCCATGAAATCCTAATCAGGAACAGAGACAGTACAGACATAAACACTGTCAGCACATCAAGAATGTACTGTTGAGAAATAACTATCATCATCATCATCATCATCATCACGGTAGTTTTTCACTTTTCTATTCATCCACGCTTTAAGTAACCCATTATTACTCAAGTCAATCTGCATGAGCAACTAATACGTTTAAAGAGTCAGAGCATTCAAACTGTAAAAAACATATTTCATCACTTATCACTGGTGGCATCTTGCACATGGTTTTGGTTTTGCAGCTGAGGTTTTGAAATATCCGTCTGTGGGATTTCTGCCTCCACCACCAACCCGCTACAATGGAGGTGAAAGGAATGGTGTTTTTGGTGCTCACAGCGCTGCAAAATTAAAAAATTCAGCATCAAAATGCTGTTCAAGAACGAAATATCCAGTTCCTCTGAATAATCCAAACACTTTCTTTAGTTAGAAGTAGTTCCAATGCAAACTGCTCACAGTTTAGAGTAAACGAGACATTGTTTTTGAAGAGATTGTGCTGTTCTGTGAGCAACACAAACAATAGTCCATTGAAATAAAACCAAAAAAACAATGAAAGGATATCTCAAAACCTAGGAGGGAAAAGCAAACAAAATTCTCATTATGGCTTTACCACAGGAGGTAAGTGAAAATGTGTTTTTTGTAATTTGGGTGAACTGACCCTTCTAGTTTGATCATGTTTATCATTCAGAACTATGAAAATTGGTTTTATTAGACTTGTACAGCAGTGGAAGTAGTACTCAGATCTTAAAGGCAAATAATAGAACATCTAGAACAGTCTGGGAAGTTCAGAAAAAACATAACCAACTGTAATGCAGCCTTTAAATCCAGGAAAAGAAAAACATGCCACATTAAGATATCCAAAATCTAAAACCATACCTAGTCTCCTTTCACAATATCAATATAATATCATGAAAATTGGTTTTAGTAGACTTGTACAGCAGTGGAAGTAGTACTCAGATCTTGTATGTAAGTAAAAGTAACAAAACAGAGTATACAGAATCCTGAATTTAAAATGTTATTTAACTAAAAGTACAAAACCATCAAAATCTAGTAAAAGTACAAAAACTAAAAGTACCCACTAGGCAGTAAGGCCAATGTATTATATTATATTACTTCATATACTGCTGTGTAGCTTCATACCATAATAACAATATATAATTTTGTTATTTTCTGAAGTTTAAAGTATCTCAAAATCGCTCCCAAGTACACCCGTTGGGTATTTTAAATATTTTCCATATTAAAATACAAAGAATTGGTATTTTGCACACAGTGAAGCCCTGGTGGGTTGGACGGATACAGATAAGAGGAGTGAAGGGTTTGTGTCTGTGTTGACCTTCTGCCCTCTCCTGCCACCTTTTTTTGTTCAGTGCATACTGCCGAGGTTTGTGACTATCTTAGTTATTCACTGTTTTTATTTTCAGGCTACGACTTCCCAGCTGTGCTGCGCTGGTTTGCGGAGCGTGTGGACCGCATCATCCTGCTGTTTGATGCCCATAAACTGGAGATATCTGACGAGTTCTCCGAGGCCATCGGAGCCCTGAAAGGCAATGAGGACAAGCTGCGTGTGGTGCTCAACAAGGCCGACATGGTGGGCACCCAGCAGCTGATGAGAGTCTACGGTGCGCTCATGTGGTCCCTGGGGAAGGTGTTCGGCACTCCGGAGGTTCTGCGCGTCTACATTGGCTCCTTCTGGTCAGAGCCACTGATGGTCACAGACAACCGGAAGCTGTTTGAGCTGGAGGAGGAGGATCTGTTCGCTGACATCCAAAACCTTCCTCGCAATGCAGCTTTACGCAAACTCAATGACCTGGTCAAGAGGGCGCGTCTGGTCAGGGTGGGTTTTATTTGGTTTTGGATTTTTCATTAGTTTTAGTTTTAATTTTGTAGTGATTGTTTTCAAATTCAGTTAGTTTTAGTTTGTTTTTAGAGTGAGTTTGCTAGTTTTAATTAGTTTTTATTTTTTGGAAAATACTTAGTTTTAGTTTAGTTTTTATTAGTTTTAGTGTTAGTTTTAGTTTTTTGTAATGGGGTATTTGTTGGGTGCCAGATTCAATAAGGTCACAATAAATGTTTCCTTTATTTTCCTTTGTCTGATCCATCTCAGCCCCAATAAGTTTATTAAGTCATAAAACCAGATAGATGAAATAGATTTCATATCAACCAAAAAGGTTTATGTATGAAAAAAGTCAACAAATTCATTTTCACTATAATTTTAGTTAGTTTTGTAACCACACAAAACAGTTTTAGTTAGTTATCGGTTTTTTTAAAAACTTTCAGTTAAGGAAAATGTTTTTTCAATTCTAGTTTTCGTTATTTCGTTAGTTTTCGTTAACTATAATAACCTTGATGTCAACATGTGTTAAATAAGTGATCATTGACAGGTCGACATAACTCTAATCATGTTTGTTGTGTTAAAACTTTGTTGGTTTTCCTAATTGCAGGTCCATGCCCACATCATCAGTTATCTGAAGCAGGAGATGCCTTCTGTCTTCAGGAAGGACAATAAAAAGAAGAATCTGATCTACCAGCTGCCAGTGATTTTCTCCAAGATCCAGCTGCAGCACAACATTTCTGCTGGAGATTTCCCAGATTGTGCTAAGATGCAGGTAAGTTTGTTTTTTTATCACTACCGGGCACATCTGGGAGGCTTTTATGTGAAGACTTCTGTTTAGTAACATTAAATTAACTTGAAAAAAATCTCCTGGTTAACATGTTTGCATCATTCCCGTGTTAAAGGAGCAACTGATGGTTCACGATTTCACCAAGTTCAAAACCTTGAAGCCGAATCTGATGGCAGCCTTGGATGAGTTGCTGTCTGCTGACATTGCCAAACTGATGCCCCTGCTGCGGCAGGAGGAGCTGGAAGCAGGCGAGCAACTAGGTGTGCAGGGTGGAGCCTTCATTGGGACTCGTGCCGGACCGTTCGGAGAGGGCGACCCCTTTGCAGAGGAGAATGGAGAAGGATGTGAGGAGGAGGAAGACTGGGTGGTGACCAAAGACAAGCCCAAGTATGATGAAATCTTCTATAACCTTGCTCCCAATGAGGGCAAACTGAGCGGCAACAAGGCCAAGGACTGGATGGTGAGCTCCCGCCTGCCCAACTCGGTGCTGGGTCGAATCTGGAAGCTGTCAGATTTGGACCACGATGGCATGCTGGATGACGAAGAATTTGCCCTGGCCAGCCACCTAATTGAGGTCAAGCTGGAGGGCCACGGCCTGCCCCCCGAGCTTCCTGAGCGTCTGATCCCGCCCTCCAAACGCAGGCAGAAGGGCTCTGATGCATAGACATGTCAAAGATCCTGGAGCTGAGAGACACTCGTCCCTATTGGCTGTGCTACTGTTTCTATTTGCTCATGTTTTCCCCCCCAGACCCGAGTCAAAATGTTTTTGTATGTAATGCTTTTTCTCTGAGACTGATTTTAGCACAATGGAACATACTGTATTAAAGTATAAGTCAGTCCTTTGAGACTATAACAAGGGCAAAAGATTGTGTATTAAGAAGTCACATGGGTCTGGCTGCTTCCTCCCTTTGGCTTCTCAAAGTTAGCTTTTTATGATGAGCTTTAAAAATATATCTTTTTGTGTTTGCAGAGCAGAAGTAAATAAAGGCTGGCGCCCTCTAAGCGAGCAGTATTCACATTTGACAGGATGCAGACCTAAACTTTTCTGTTTTAAATCCTTTAAATTTAACATTCCTCCAGTCATTAGATAGGAGTAACACAGTATTATTTTAGTATTATTTGTAGGATTATTCCATTTTCAGGTCTTGTCATTCCAGTGAGGGTGTCATCTACAAATTTCCTTACAAAGACTTCTATTGCTCAAATTATTTTGTTTTCCAGCATTTTCAACTCAAACTGGCAGCACACATCTAATAACCTGAATGCATTTCACTTTTGAAGCTTTACATGCCACGATTCTGTGCATAAACTTTATATATATTTTTGTAATTGTTGCTGTTGTTTTTTGATGTGCAGGAGCAAGACCTCAGTTGTATAAGAAGAACATGACATGCTGAGGTTAACCTTTGCTTGATGATTGATATATTACTGACTACTGTACACAGCTCCACCAAATGTTCTTATGTTAACTGTTATTGTAACCAAATAAAGTTACCTGACTGTGATTTGTCTCTTTTTGATTTCGCTGTGATTTGTCCCTTTTGTGTGTAAAAATTTAGAGAAAGCTTGCAAGAGTAAGTAAACACTGAGTCATAAAAATGCCTACAATTAAACGTAAAGTGCACAGTACGGAACTGATAGTTTAGTGCATTTGACTTGGCCCTTTTTTTACAAGATTTTCTTTTCTATCAAGCTCACTCGGTCTCTCAGTGACGGACCAGATAAACAGTGAGTCACTCTCTCCCCTGCCAAGTCCCCATACCACCATTTTCCATGGCTCTCTCCCCTCTCATTCCCACCATCTCAAACCTTTTTTTTCTTCCTCTCTCAGTTAAACAGCCCGTTCCCCCTCATCCATTTTTAGTTCTTCATTTGCTCATTCACTTGCATGCCTGTAAATGTTTTTGGTTTATTCCTGCCTACACTATGTAGTGTAAGCTCAAATATGTGTCCCGTGTAGAGCCGTGTGTGTTTCTCATAGGGCTTTCAAGGTTCGCAGAAGAAGGGGTGGCCTCCCCACCTCCCTGCTCCACTCCTCCATGGAAAGAAACACAAATGAGAAACAGAGGCAATGCAGCCCTTTCCTCCCTGCTCTCTGGCTTACAGTGACTCACATGTGAAGAATGTGGAGGGTTGGCCAAAGAGTTATTAATATCTCCTTTCCGAGGGTCCGCTAAGTTTCCTCAGGCTTATACACAGGATCTAGACACTGTACCTTTATGAAAGACTTTAACCACATCCCCCTATTTGGAGAATTCCTGAGCTAGACCTGCAGTACACCACACCCTCTCCTGCGTGTTTGTATGTGAGAGAAAAAGAGGGAGGGACATGTGGAAAAAGTCAAGTAAGGTGACAAAATTCAACCAACATGTTGTTACAGTTTCTTGACTAGAAATGAAGTCATGCTTTGCTTCTTGTGCATTTTTTAAGTAATTGCTACCAATGCCATTTTAAAGAGTAGAATAAAATATCCCCACTGCAGTCTGAACAATGCCCACTTGTTACATAATTAGGCTGTGCTGAGTCATAAACCATTTCAAACATGTTTGTTTAAACCAGGCTGCACAGAGCCACCACAGTTGCGAGGTGAAGCCAGCAGGAAGACTCCAGCAGAGGATCCCCAACATCAGACGTCCCCAACAATGAAGCTTACTCAACGAAACCGGGGTCTCCGTATACGTCACTCAGTGTTTACGTGGGGAATTCCTCACTAGCACAACCTGCCATGGAGGAAAAACTGAGGTCACCGACTCTGGAGAGGGGTGACATCTGGTGGATACAGGATTCCTGGCAACCACACACTGGAACTGCACACAACAGTATCCGACTGTAGATGGCAGACTGGAGGCGTGCAACTGAGTGCACTAAAGGAAAGGTTCAAATTTTTTCCAGGCTGGTACACATGCAATACTCTTACTTACTCTTTATTTTTGCTTTCCTTGTGTGTCATTGGGAGAGGATGGTATATCAGGCCTTCAGGATATCAAGCAGCGTATTGAAAGGACTAACAAACATTAACTCTATGGAGTTTTGGGCTATTTTGTCCTTTTTTGAATCCTTTTCATCCTGTCTGTATACACCACTTAAAACATGTTTAAATGCCATGTTGGTATTTTTTTTTTCAGCACAACTTCACCTATATGACCTAATAATAATTTATTTTTTTATTCTGACTTACTGGATCAACATTTTGACCCAAAAAGAAACAAAGAAAAACCAACATGAATGTGATCTTGTGATTGTGTGTGATCCTGTCATCCAACCAATTTTATTTGTCTTGTGTGTTTAGCCTAACAATTTGTCATTTTGTGTATTTTTTAGTCATTTTGTGCATTTGTAAGTCATTTTGTGTCTTTTTTTGGTCATTTTACCTTTTGGGGGAAACAACCCAACCAATTATTTACTTGAAGTGTTGTTTGTTTACATGATCCTCAAGGCCTAGGTGAAAAAAGTTAGTGTGAGAGTGAGCAATAATAATATGTTACACTTTACTGTAGTTCAATGTGCAATAATGCCACCAATATTCAGACTGGCATTTTGAGTTTGTTTAACCTGTTAAATAGGCTCAATTTTTATTTGAATTTTATTTTATACGATATATGCAACAATACAGCCATTTAAAATGGATAGTATCAATAAATAAATGACTGAACTTTCAACATTAAGCTCTTGCCTGTTCTTGACTGCCCTATAGAGGCCATTTTAGCATATTGTTTTCCACAGTGCCACTGCTGCTATGAAGGAATATTAAAGTTACTGCTATGCAATAAATAAAGGTCAATCTAGGTAATCTAGTAGTATCTAGTAAATAAATGATTACAAGGTTAACATGAATGAAAGAGTAAAATATAAATATTAATATCGTCCCACGTGATCGATCGGTTCTGATCGGTAAGGCTTTAGGTGATCGGTATCGGTCCCAAAAAACCTGATCAGACCATCCTTTGTATCAGATGTAGGGCTGGGGGACATGAGGAAAACAAATATCTAAATATTAATATTACGACAATATTGTAGGGTTAATAATTAGTGCTTTTACCAAATATTTACACAATGAGATTTCTAATAAATAATCATCGATAATGTGGATAGAATGACTAAGTGAGTAAAGGCAAATAATAGAACATGTAGAACAGTCTGGGAAGTTCAGAAAAAAACATAACATTAATGTAATGCAGTCTTTAAAACCAGGAAAAGACAAACATGTCATATTAAGATATCCAAAATCTAAAACCATACCTAGTCTCATTTCACAATATCAATATAATATAAATATGTTGCCCAGCCCTATAAGGGTAGACTAAAAAAATAACCCTACCATTTCATGCTTTGTTTTTTTTTGGTTTTTAATTCAGTTGTCAATAGTAATTGACTGATAATGTGTCACAAATGAGTAAAGACAGTTCCAGTGAACTATATATTTTTTTTTATTAATAATCCAAAAAGTGAGCAAACAATGTTGAAAAGCTCAAAATATTTCACTTTTTTTTCCTGCCTTTACATGGTATATTCTGCTCTGTCAATCTGAAACCGTAACATTGAGAAAAACTGATGTAAGAAATATGCAAAATGTTACGCAACAACAGAAGGCAAACCTATCATACCCCTATTAAGAGACAAACAACATGTAATAGTATCAAAGGTAAAGTTATATCAATGTATTTAAAATATACTTCTATTCAAATACCTATTCCACACACACATGGCACATTCATAACAAAAGCACTCGTTCAAGCTTCTCAACAAATGTCACAAAAAGGCAGATTTAGTCACTGTAGTCAAAAGAGCTTTGGAATTATTTCCCCCCCAATTGTTAGCAATTCATGTTTACAGTTGTCTGCATTAGAAACTGAAATGGTTTTTGATGTCTTTGATTTGTTTCATCATGTCACCAATTTGCTGTCCCTGCTCCCTGAGGACATCCTGAACAACCTTCTTCTGCTGCACATTCAGAGACATTGTTGTCCTGGCTGCAGGAGCATCCTTCTCCACCTGTGTCTTCTGGTACTCCATCTTCATGTTCACCTGTTTGATGCAGTTGTCCAGGTGTTTCAGTTGCTCACTGATGGTCTGCAACTCCTTCATCATCTCCTTTTCACTGTTTGATAGAATGGGTAGTCGGCTCTGCAGGCTGCCGAGCACTCTTTTAACCCCGTTCATGATGGTTTCCTGGCGATACTTTGCATCTTCGTACTTATCCGCCAACCTCTCTGCTGCGTCTCTCAGACTGTTCTTCTCCTCCTTGCACAGAGACATTTCTTCCAGCTGCTTGTTCTTCTGGCTTGTCAGGAGTTTAACCCTTCTCTGCAGCTCTTCACGGGCCAGGTCCTGCTTGAGAATGTACTCCTCACGGAAGACCTGAGTGGCTCTGCTGAGGAGCTGCAGACACTCTGGTGGTGGCGGTGACGAGTTCTTGTCCCCGGCCTTTAGTACGAGAGGATTGGTGGAGCTACGTGCCAGGATGTTGCGGATGTGCTGCTCGAAAGAGTCGTCGGCCAGCCCGCGCAGAGGGGAGCTACCAGAGCCTGGACCTGGGTGGGAACAGAGCAGGGGAGGAGAGGGGGGGCGGATGGAGCTCAGCAGGGGCAGCAGGATGCACTCGTAGCTGCTGGTGATGCAGATCATGGTGGCGCCCAAGGAAAGGTCAGACACGATCAAAAAGCCACGAACTGGAGCAGACTCACTAGTTAGAAGTGGTCTGGTACAAAGAATGTGCTCTACGATGCAGCGCTTCTCAGCAGCCAGCTCCTGCAGACTGTCCTTATCCTCCTCTCCTGACTGGAGGAACTTCTGCAGCTTGTTGACCCAGATTAGCCCCACGCTGTGGACTCCTGCTTCGTGTGTGCAGTGATACCTGTGCTGGCACAGCGGGTCTCTGTGCAGTCTGATTGGGCAGGTGAAATCAAACTCTTGAGGCTCATCATCCTCTCCGGTGGCCACTTTGAGGGTGAGCTCCAGCTCAACGCACTCAAAAACGTAGAGGGCCGGCACAGCCTCTGTGCCCCGGATCCACTTCTCCACCGCCCCTGACTCCTCTTCTTCCTCAGACTCCAGCACCACACAGTGATACAGCGTGCCTGTTTCTGTGGCTATAACCAGGATACTGGGTGCACATGGCAGGCACAGGATGGCACAAGCATCGTAGCCGTAGTTATCCTCTGCTGCAGGATACATGGGGAGAGGTCCGACGGGTTTAGTTAGTCTCACGCCGTTTGCCAGGCTGGTGTTGCTCACATAGGTCTCCCCATTTTCATAGAGGATGTATAGAGGATAAACCAGCTGCTCTTTGGAGCTCTGTGCTGCCAGCTGCCGAGAAGGGGACGAAATGGGCCCAAAGTCAAACGCCACTGCTATCTCTCCTAGAGATGCTGCATAGGAGCGGACCGGAGGATGCACGCTGCTGTCATCTTCAGACTGGGACACCGACAGGACTTTAGCCGGCGTCTGGGGCGACTTCAAGCTGTAGAACCTGTTGAGAAATGCATTGAGGAAATATTTAAAATTAAATTATCTCACTCCAACACAAAATCCTCACCTACTTCTCTGTGCTGATCGTTTGATGGGGAAAAAATGAGCAGGATTAGATTAGATGAATTACTTTATTAATCCCACAATGGAAAATTCAACCTCTGCAGTTCTTCTAGTTTTATATTGTTACTTTTAAGTTTACTGTTCCCTTTTTTTGTTTGACCAACATCTCCTCCAGCCTCTCCTCCTGTATCTCCTTCTGCATCTCTACTATCCGTCACCTGACAAAAATATATTGATCCATGACATGAACAGTGTAACAATCTTCAATTTTGATGATACGGTTATAGAGGAAAAAACTTAGTTTCTCAATTATCATGACTATGGATGTATAAAATCACATTTGTAATGTAAGGTTTTCTTGTATTTTTCCCTAAATCTTTCATGGTTTGTGTTTTTTTAAACAGTTGCTGCCTTTCAACACACATGGAAATAATTAATAAAAAAATAATCAAAAGTGTATATCTTTGGCATTAAATATAAGCGTTAAATATAAATCTCTGCATTGTTGAGGTTCTACAGTTATAATAATAATAATACATTTTATTTATCAGCACTTTAAAACTCAAAGACACTTTACAAGATTTTTGTGAGCTTTGTAATTGATGAGGAGGATCTTGAAGTGGATGCTGCTTTAAAGGGAGCCAGTGACGGTGTTGCAGGATGGCTGTAATCTGAGTAATTTACACTTTGACTATTAAAGAAGTCTCTTATGTCCATTTTCAAAAACGGCCTTTGGAAAAAGTGCAGGGGAGATATCCCCTGTGTCCCCCCCCAAAAAAAAATTACGTCCGTGCACATGAGCATTGTAGCAGACAACAGAGACAGAATGACAGGTTATTCTAACAAACCTGATGGCGTTGTCGGATGTGAGCAGCACCAGGTGAGGCTCGTCGGTCTCGCTGGGGTACCAGGCCGCCTGCCGCAGAGTCACCGACGCCGAGCTGGTGAAGAAGCGCTCCGCCACCGGGATGGTCTTACAGTTGATTTCCCTCCGTCCGCCCTCGAACTCGGACCTCTTGCCCCACCGCTGAGGCAGCTCCAGCACCGAGACGCCCCGCTGTCCCACCAGCGCGACGTGGTCCTGGGTGGGACTGAGCAGCACCTGGCACAGCTCGAAGAGAGGAGGGTTGATGCACAGCAAGGTCTGGTAGCTCCCGCTGCTGCTGCTGCGGCTCTCATCATCCGTGTTTAACTGTCGCAGGTTGGTGGTGTAAAACACGTGGTCTGTGTCGTCCCACACAAACAAGTCCCCCCCCAAACAAAAGGTGAGGTTCTTAGCGATCCCTCTGACATTGGTTCTGGGCTCCAAATCCAACTTGTCTCGTATTTTTTTAAAGATATCGTGGTTTGGTAAGTCATTCAACCACTGTTCTGTGTTGAATGCCGCCATCTTGATTGACTGAAACGGTCTTCTTCTTCTTCTTTTGAGTTTTATTGGCGGTTGGCAGACCAACGCACAGGTGCATTACCGCCACCTACTGGACTGGAGTGTGGAGCAGTAGATTGACAGGAAAATATATATATAGAAAATAATAATAAATAAATAAATAAATAAGTAAATAAATAAATGATTTAGTAGATTGCCAGGAAATTAAGGAGATAACATAATAATACTGATAAAAAAATAAAAAAGTAATAATAATAATAATAATAATACAATTAAGATAAATAAATGATTTAATGGGGAAAGGGGGAAACAATAGTGTGACTAACAGCATTTTACAATACAATTATAAATAATTAAATACATAACTAAATTATCTCTATAAGTCCTGTTTAAAACAAACTTCTTCTTCTTTTGAGTTTTATTGGCGTTTGGCAGACCAACGCACAGGTGCATTACCGTCACCTACTGGACTGGAGTGTGGAGCAGTAGATTGACAGGAAAATAAGGAGAGAAAATAACAATACTGAGAATAAATGAATAAATGAATAAATAAATAAATAAATAAATAAATAAATAAATAAATAAATAAATAAATAAATAAATAAATAAACAAACAAACAAACAAACAAACAAACAAACAAACAGGAAAAGGGGGAAAAAACAGTTCCTGGCAACCAGAGAGCTTCACGACAGTACGTCATTTACCGTATTCCGCTGGCCGGTGTCGTGTATTTTGCAGAATCACCATGGCGCTGAAAGAGACCGCTGGGCTGTATGAGACCCTCAAAGTAGAGTGGAACAAGAAGAACCCCAACCTCAGCAAATGTGGGGAGCTTCTGAGCAAACTGAAGGTAACACCTCACTACGTTTTATCTGTTTTATATTTTATTTTTATGTTGGGGATACTGTCTATTTAGAAGCATCAGTGCCGTTAGCTTCTGTAGCTAAGGTTGCTAACTGAGGCTAGCCGAGCATTATGTTTGTTTTCTATCAGGTAAACTTCAGATTGCCACCATGTTCTTCGTTTAAAACTGTTAACATTGAGTTTCCAAGTGTTAACTACATGTAAATGTTTGCTCTTTAAGCCAGTTTAATCGATGAAGACAGTGTTGCTAACGTTAACGTAGCTAATTCATTGTCCAACTAGTTTCAATCTCGTTGACACTTTCAACGAAAGATAATCTAGACGACATTGTGGTCTATTATTTAATAATTACTAGGCAAAGTTATTGTTTATATAATGTTATATTTTCCTCACTGATCAGATAGCTTTAGCTTTAAAGTTATTTATCCTTCAACAGTTACATTTCAAATTTGGATGGAATGCAAATAACACAAAATATATAAACAATAAAAATTCTGAATGTGCAAATACTAAATGTACACAATAAAGGGTATGTAAACAGGTTAATGGTAAGTGTCAAAAATATAAGTGGTTAGTTCTAGTTGCTCGGTTTCATGTGATGACTAATAAATAAGTAGGGCCTTGTCCTTGATTTGTTTTGGCAGTATTTCTGGGATTTTGGCAGACTTGAAGGGCAAGACTGGAAATATTCAATGTCTTTGTTGTCAACAGTTACTCACAAAAAAACCATAACCACCAATCAACTTATTTTTCTGTCAAGTTGGGTGTGTCAATGTTTGATATAGTTTTTTAAAAAATTGTTCATTTTGGATGTATTGTAAATATTTATTTTGTCACTCAACCAATGAGAAAGTGATTATATGTAAGATATGAGGCAAATTTGCATATTAGTTGTTTAGCATATTTAACCTCACACTGCATTGCTGCCTATAAGTGGTAGGTTAAGCTTCTGTAACGTTTCTTACTCATTTCACTGACTAATACTATCATTAACATGTTCAGTTGCGATAAACGCTATGTAAACAGCTTAATGGTAAGTGTCAAAAATATAAGTGGTTAATTCTGAGGTGCAATTAAAAATGAAAAAACATGTCAAAAACAGCTGAAAGGATGCAGACATGTTTGATCCAGTTATGAAGGGTTAGTGTCATAATCTTAGATTTTGACAAACAATTCAATGGATGGATGGATGGATGGATGAATTAACACAACAAAATCAACACATTAGGCTTAAAGCTTATGGAGAAAATTACTAATGAATATATTTTTACAGGTTTCATTACTGGAGCTGAACTTCTTACCTACTACTGGGTCTGCGCTCACCAAGCAGCAGCTCATTTTAGCTCGTAAGTATCGGTGGCAAGTCAAGCTGACAGAAAACATTCATATTAAATCTAGGTTGTTAGTTTTTGGCAAAATAGCAAGCCAATTATTCTGATAATGTCCTTAATTACCACAAATTTTTGTTCATTTTTCAGGTGATGTCCTTGAAATTGGAGCCTTGTGGAGTATCCTCAAGAAGGACATCCCATCCTTTGAGAGATACATGGCCCAGCTAAAATGTTACTACTTTGATTACAAGTAATGTCACCCTCATTTTTAATGTGTAGTTGGATTTTGCTTCACATTACTCGCTGCTTTTCTAACATTGCCCTTCCTTTACCTTTGTCATTAAGGGAAGAACTGCCTGAAGCGGCCTACATGCACCAGCTACTTGGACTGAACCTGCTCTTCCTCCTGTCACAGAACCGTGTGTCTGAGTTTCACACAGAACTTGAGAGATTGAGTGCACGAGATATTCAGACCAACGTATACATCAGACACCCAGTGTCCCTAGAGCAGGTAATGCAATTTACCCCAAACTTGGGGTCTGATATTGCATTGTTGTTTGGCTGTGACTGGCTATCAAGGGTAAACCATTGATATTTCTGCAAGCAATCCGTAATTTGTACCCTTAAATATGTTTTTATGTTATTGATTCAGTAGGAATTGGTTGTAGGTTGTCCAGTCAATTAGGAAGTGGCGTCCAGAGTTTTATTGGAAGGCTACCAGCTGTGTTTTGGTGTGGTGGTGCCCTTAAATGACTTAATTAATTCCTTTAAATGATCATACTCCTATTTGTCACCGTCTCCTCAACATTGTATTTCTTACACAGTTTGGATACTACAATAGATTCTGTACTCTGTTATCTTTTGGCTGTCCAAGTTGGACTTGTATGTGCAGACATGCTTCTATAATGCATTGCAAAATAAATAGTGAAAAATGGTCAATAGACAATATACACCTGTCACTATAATTTGAAAACCGTTGCTTTAAGTAACATTGTTTCACTGATGAGCTATATCTTAATACCACCATGATGTTTTATTATGTTTATTTCCTGGTCTTTTTTAGTACTTGATGGAGGGAAGCTACAACAAGGTATTTCTTGCAAAAGGCAACATCCCTGCTGAGAGCTACACCTTTTTTATAGATATTCTACTTGACACAATTCGGTAAGAATCATTACTGTAACTAGAATTATTAATTTGATACAGTCCCTTACATGCGCTTAATAAGTTATGCTATCGTTTATTTTCAATTGTTTATTTAAGTTAGTTTATGTATTGTGCATATTGTTGCAGTCAGTTTGAACATTCTTAATTTCTGTTGATAAAATCACATCAGCTTTTAAAGATAACTTCAACAAAAACTGTGACTTTTTCCAATTACAGTGATGAAATCGCAGGTTGCATAGAGAAAGCATATGAGCAGATCCAGTTCAGTGAAGCCACCCGTGTGCTTTTCTTCAGTTCCCCAAAAAAGATGACAGAGTACGCCAAGAAGGTATGGATGTATATTTTTTTTATTTCGGAAGCAGACATTAGATTTCTGTATGTGCGATTAAAAAAAAATCCCCTATTTTTTAAATTGCATTTTAATATAGTGGGAGGGTAAATTAGGGGCCATGGTTGTAGACAATTTTTGAAATGTGAAAAATAGTTACAGTAGCACCAATTTGTTGGGAATCTAAAATCACCGCACGCTTTGTACAGGATAGGCTCTTTGTTTTGGTCGAATAACATTTCATGTTTAATAGAGCTGCAACAATTATTCGATTAATTGAAGTGATTATTAAATGAATAGTCAACACTTTTGGTAATCTAATAATTGGTTTGAGAAGTTTTTTAAAGACAATAAGTCCAAATTCTCTGATTTCAGCTTCTTCAATGTGAATTTTTCTGGTTTCTTTGTTCCTTTATGACAATAAACTGAATATCTCTGGTTTGTGGACAAAACAAGAGATTTGAGGATGTCATCTTGTGGTTTGGGAAACACTGATTGATATTTTTCACCATTTTATTTACCAAACCATGAATCGATTAATCGCTTAAATAATCAACAGATTAATCAATAATGAAAATAATTGTTAGTTGCAGCCCTAATGTTTAAGTATTTAAATAGATGGAAGCTCATAAGACAATTTAGGCAAGGTGGAAAAAGCATCCCTTATTGTTTAACTTTCAACTGTTCTTAAAAAAGTGTTCCTTGTCGTTTCATTTCTGAAACCGAAACAAAATGTAATCCTAAATTCTTGCTGACAAAGAAATGCATTGTCAGACAGCCGAAGCTGATTGGTCTGTTTCATTTCAGAGGGGATGGAGTTTGAGCGCAGATGGCTATTACTCTTTCACCAGTCAGCAGCAGCGGACCGAGGAGGTGACCATCCCTTCTACAGAGCTGGCACAACAGGTCATCGAATACGCACGACAGCTGGAAATGATTGTGTAATCCGCCCCCAGGAACACACTTAAACACACACGCTGTTGATCCAGTGTACATCCAGTCGGCTCAAAGGCACCCTTTGGGAATATAACTTCATGGAGTGGTTGTCTGTTGCCCATACCTCAAAAATCCGTCAACATTTATCTTTCATTTCAGTTTTCTGCAGATCTTCCTGTCTAGAAGTTTTCTTTCATTTTAAAAGATGGGGAACAAAACTTAAAGGTATAACAGATGACCAGTCAGCAATTTACTGTTTCAATGTTAATTATTTTTATCCAAGATTCCATCTGTACAAAACTTTTTATGGGTTATTCCCAGCGGGTGACCAAAAAACAAGTACTTCAAGTCTCGCTAGTGTTAATACCCTCGGGTCTTTTATAACTACAACAAATTTAATTACAATCACCACCCTGTGACTTTGTCAGTGCCACACAAAATAATCGACTCATTTTTTTTATCCCCAAATTCAAGCAAACTTTTTTTTGTATACAAAGTTAATTTTCTCCCTAGTAGAGCTCACAGAAATGTATTGCCCTTGCCTTGTATCCTAGCAACTGACAGAATTGCCATTGAAGTTTGAGTGTTTTCTAAATGGTGATGCCTCTTCCTCCATATACGAGTTGTAATCAAGTTGATATTACAATGCAAATCTTTGTCTGCAATAAACAGTTAAGAAAATAAACTTTTTGAATGAATGTTTGAAAATGTTTTCTAACTCTCCTCGGATGCAAGTAAGTTACAGTTATCAGTTTGACAAGAATGTAATATTTTGAATTTTGTTACTTTTTGATGCTGTGGTCTTCATTAAACCTGTGTTAGAGGTGGGCGGGATGTAATTTACTGATTTTTAACCAATGGTAGAAGTCATCTTCAACCACTCACTTGTGTTTATGATGCACAGGTGCTTCAGTTTTAGAGGCAGGAAGTCATATAGTGAAACTTTAAGTGCATCTGACTGCACAAGAGTCAATTCACTCCTTTGTGACAGATTTAATACAATATGGGTCTTAAAAGGGATGAGGACAACACTGAATTTGGCAGACAAACATTTGCCAAGCTATGCAGTGGTACCTCTGTAGTTCATTTCCTTTAGGCTTCTGCTCTGACTGAACTTTTAAGATTCCACATCCTTTATTTTCTCGAGGAAACATTGAGGGCAAACCCTCATTTACAATGATGTTGAGAGTACAGACAAAACACAAAACAGAATACAGAGAAAACCCTAAACAGCACAGACAAAACACATGCAAGAATATGAAAAACCGTTTCAGTGAATGGCAGAGTTATTGGTCATTATAGTTTTATGACATCTGACATGTTGAGTATGGCCATACACCTGTATGTTTTCCTGTTGCTTTCTCTGATCCTGCACAGGTTTCATCTGTTGCTGTACTTAAGGTCTTTACTGCTACTGGCTTCATTTTTCCACATACATCCTAAAGTCGCAGTAAAATAGACTTCTGAGCATCCAATGACCCTGCAGTTATTTTCACACCACCACATGGCCTAGTGGTTGGTCTTGCAGGTGTATCCTGATGGAGCACTGGTTTTGGAGTCTTATTATCCTTAGATTTCGCAAGAGATGTGTGTTGGAGGCAAGGCATGGGGTATATTTTACTGGGCCAGCTTCGTGTCAAATGTTCACAGGCCTGTGAATGCTTTGTTCTCTGTTTTGAAGGGCATCAACAGCAGGAAGTTGGTGCACCCTTGTGTGCATTTCTTCATTACTATTGCTGGGTTTCATGTGATGACTAATAAATAAGTAGGGCCTTGTCCTTGATTGGTTTTGGCAGTATTACTGGGATTTTGGCAGGCTTAAAGGGCAAGACTGGAAATATTCAACGTCTTTGTTGTCAACAATTCTCACGAAAAGACCAAAACCACCAATCAACTTATTCTTCTGTCAAGTTGGGTGTGTCAAAGTCTGATATAGCTTATTTCTCTGCCATTGAGTGCCTTTAACCCTCTGGGACCACTCGGGACATTTTCAGCCATATTTGTCATTTTTCTTAAAATGTGTTCATTTTGGATGTATTTTAAATATTTATTTTGTCACTCAACCAATGAGAAAGTGATTATATGTAAGATATGAGGCAAATTTGCATATTAGCTATTTAGCATACTGACCCTCACTGCATTACTGCCTATCAGTGGTAAGGTAAGCTTCTGTAACATTTCACTGAGTAATACTAACATTAACGTGTTCAGTTGCTCTCTTAAAAATATATTTTTTTGTAAAATGATGTAAAGTTAGCTGCATAGACATATATTAGTTATGGTAGCTAACGTTAGCTGAAGTTCTTACCGTTTGTTGAAGTTTTGAAGTTGAAGTTACCGTTTAATTGAAATTAAAGCCGCATTAACTTGACTTAATTCACTCACATTATGATTAGTTAGTTATATATGTTATTTTAGGCAAATAAACGTGGTCGGGCAGACAAATTCATAAACCATCTTTGATTCTTAGCTAACCACTAACTAGCAAACTCACCATTATGCTTTGTTAGTACTAGGTTAGTATTTTATTTTTACAGTCGAGATTTATTGTTTGCATTCATCTTTTAATATTACTATGGACTACAATGCAATTGTTTGTCATCATTTTGTAACTTTATATCTTTTTCCCCACGATATTTTTATTTCATTTTCAGTTTTTAACACTTTGACATACAGCCTTTACATTCATGTATCTTCATTCGACTTCCATATTTTAAGATAGCTGCATTTACTTAGATACACAAAATAAAAACAAACAGAACATAACACTTCGAACAGATATGCTCCTCCTGTTGAAGAAAATGGTAATCTATATACAATTGAGTATCGTTTGTAATTGGTGTAAATTAAAACAAATATATAGAAAAGCAATATGAATCTGCATTGTCCACAAAGACTAGTTATCCACTTCTTCGTCCGTTAAATCTAAGTATGTAGTTGATGAAAGGGCTCCATATGTCCTCAAATACATGCTGTTTACCTTTATGTAAGTTATTTTCTCTAAAGGAAGGCTTACTAACATCTGTAACTTTAAATTTTACTAACTTTTTCTAATGACTGATCCATCCATATAATGTGCACGTGTATGTGCAATCGTGTAATTAAGGCGCTGTCCTTGGTGCTGAAATAGACGTGCTCTTATATTCCTCTAATAATTGATTGAATGACCTATGATTCACCAGTTTAACAACTTAACAGCTTAACTTAACCAACAAAGTTGAATAAAGCAGAAGTATGCCATTGTGTTGATCCATATAAGGGATTTCTGCTTTTGAATGTGTCTCCTCTCCAGGGTCTAGAGGGCAGGTAGCCACGTAGCAGCAGTCGGCTCTGGATCTGCACTTTTCCCGGTATGTAGCTGCTATCAGTTGTGTAGCCTATTTGATCTATTTTTAGAAGTGTAGATGGTCAGTGCGAGTGAGTTCTTTGTGTGTTTCGTATCGTATTTAACTAGTAAAAGACCGTATGTGACGGACAAAATCTGGGCTCGTCCGGGATTTGAACCCGGGACCTCTCGCACCCTAAGCGAGAATCATACCCCTAGACCAACGAGCCACGTTGTACAGCGCAAATCTGCATTTCTGAAGGAGAATGGCAAAGTCTATCCGTTTTGATTACAAACTGGTAAAGTTTTAACTTTTAACCCCTTGTGCACTCTAAAACAACATTTTGTGCTGTATGCCCTGTAAGCTACTGTTGATATTTACGGTGGGTTATTGCTACACATATGTGTATTTCCTGACATGGAGAGATACTAGGCTAATGTTTACTGGTGAGTCATGGACAGTGGTGGAATTTAAGTTGCAGTTTTGAGTATTTCATTTTTTTAGTACTCTATACTTAATATATTCCACTACATTTTGGAGGGAAATGTTTTACTTTATAGTCCACTGCATGTATTTGATAACTTCTTAGTTATTTTTCAGACAGGAATTAAAATTACAAAATAGAATCAACCAATCAATAAATAATAATGTACTATTATGGATTTTTTTTAAATCACAAGCTACCTAGTAGAAAAAGTCTGGGTCATTATGCACAGTGAGTACAGTGAGTGGGTTTTCTATTGTACAATTTAATGTAAATATCGGCAAAAAGATTATTATTTAGACTGAATAATCCTGTTATTTTTAGGGTAATTGTGTCTTTGTGACATTATGGTATTTATCCATTAATTTTACAGATTTTTTTCCAAATATTTTTACAGTTTAAGTTTTGTACTATTCCTTTATTTACGATAATTAAGTGTCTACTACGGTGATATACATTTTTTTAATTTTACGTCCCATTTCTGATGCAATTTGACAGTGTTTTACTGTAATTTCTACAAACTTTTTTTTAAAGTGTACTGTACCTTTTGTACTATTAAAGCCTAATGTCACTTTTGTACCTCATGAATAAGTACTTCTTCCACCACTGGTCAACATCGCGACAGCAATGCAATACATTTCTTAGATTTTAATTTACCAAATCAAGTTCCACGAATTAACATATTAACACATATTTTTTGTCTAGAGAACCACAGAGTTTTATTCAAACAGAGGCAGTGATTTTCCTAATGAATAAGCCCCAAATTAAACACCAAAGACGCATAAAAAGTATCGCTGTCCATGGTACTGAAACCTGTGTCGCTGCTGGTACCATTGCTGGATCCTATGGGACACTAAGTTGTTTTCTTTTCCTGCTTTGATGGAAAACTACATAATAATACACAGTAAAGATTTTGTTACGCATAGGAACAAAAACCAAATGTATACTCGTATAATTTTAAAACATAACTGCGAGCAAAAATGCAATGGAGGGCAAATCCATAATTTTATTTTACCTATATTTTATGTTTGTTTTGATGGTTTACCCAGCTTTTCATTTACCACCAACGTCACTGCATATATCAGCAACTCAGTGGTGAATTTCAATAATTTAAAATCACATGGTTACACAGATAAAGTCTATAGCCCACCTAAAGCCACGATGCTATCAATGATTAGTGCGGATGTGTTGGCACAGGGCAGGTAGAGTGAGAAAGGGAATAAGCGAGGGAGTGATTTGGAGCAAGAGAGAGAGAGAGAGAGAGAGAAGGAGAGAGAGAGGGAGGGAGGGAGGGAGGGAGAGAGAGGGAGGATGCTGCCAGCGGAAAATGGCTGCTGCAACCTCAAGCCTATCCTGATACACCGAAACGACATCAAGGTGGAGAGAGAGAGCGAGAGGAAGAGAGAGAGGAAGAGAGAGAAAGATTAGGAAAATGAGAGCAGATAGAGAGAGAATGTGAGTGAGCCTGTGAGTGTTTCCTGAAAGGAGGATAAAAAGAGAGAGAGAGGAGACCCTGGGGTGGGCTGCTGCAAGCGGCGGGCAACACCGAGCCATGGAGGGCGAGTAAGTCCTTACATTTTCATTTTTAACATTGCACATATATATTCAGCCATCCGCCAAAACGGATAGAAAGAACGCCACCGCCATCAATGTTACACCAATCCAGCATCATGCACTGTTATCACAATCGGTGCTCTACAATTTAGCAGGCTGTCGAGAATAAAAACACCATTACGTAGTCTTGAATCAACAGCATACACCCCATTTCCGATATATCCATGCCAATATGTGATAAATGTTAAGCCACCTACATGTGGACCTGAGCTTTTAGACGACTGGCACACAACCTACACGCACAGAATTACAGGATGATAATGGAAATATATGAAACAAAGGACAGAAGCTATGCAACAATTCAGAACTAAATGCGTGGTTAGCGATTGGTAAAAACAGTCACGAAATCAGTCAATGTGTAAAATGTATGGGGGAAAAAAGGCGAAATATGGCGAGTTTGGGGCCAGCATCGCGTCATTCAAGACATGGCTACAGTAAAACGAGGGAGGGATGGAGGCGTTGTGATTTTTATCAACGTGTCTCGGGGTTTCATTATGATTTTTTAAAGCCAAACTTTATGAATGAAATGTGATTTTTTTTCTCTCTCGCTCGCTCTCCCTCATCCTCACCCCTCCTCTCCTCCTTCCCTTTTCTAATCGGCCCCCTCCCCCCATCTCTCGTTTCCTCTCCATCCTCTCACCCACTCGTTCCTTTTTCCTTCCCTTTTTCACACGCGATTGCATTGTATTTAGGCCTTAAACATTTTCCGGCGAAATGTCTATGGCACAGCGCGATGTCGAAGCCAGTCTTGCTCCATCCCATTCATAAAAAAATATAACATAATATCGGGGTGTGTTAATGAGTGCGTGCAGCAGGGGCGGAATGGAGAAAAGGAGCGTCTGGGAAAATAATTGCAACACTTAAAAATTCAGTGTGATTTTAAAATAACAAAAAGACGCGGTTGTGCATGCATTACATGCACATGTCGAACTGCGGTGCTGAATTATTCAGCCGTTTGGCGAGGGCAGAGCTTATTTTTGCAAGAATGCCGGGGCCTCTGATGGCGAATGGGTGCGTTCATTGATACATCTATCTGGGAAACACTCATTCTTCCTCCCTCCTCCCATTTGGCCATTTCTCTCCTCCTCAACGCTGGCTTTCTTTCTATCCATTTGCTCCATACTTCCTTTATTCTACAGCCTGCAGTCAGTCAGTCAGTCAGTCAGTCAGTCACAGCTTTAATTCTCATATGCTCCTAAGCTGCAGAAATGTTTAAATAAAGTCAAACCGTTATCCAAATGTTTCAGGATTCTTCATTTTTGTTTACCATCACCACATGCTAATTAAAATCAGGTTTACCTCCATCATGCCATTATAGATTAGTTAAAAATGGCCTGACTATTACTGTGTGATAGGCCTTTGAGTTGTCATGTTGCAACACCAGTACTCAGGCCATGCTGTCAATTCTGTCTTCTTTATGTCAATTTCATCTTGCAATCTTAGTATATTGGAGCTGAAAACAATTGCCTTAGCATCATATTAGTACTGCATTTTTGTATTATGGATTTTCTTTTTCCACTTGAATGATTGTGCATATCAGTGTATGCATGTTTGCTTGTATTTATATCAGTGTATATAATTGTATTGTTTAATGAGCCTGGGCTTCTGCTCACTCTCTTGGCTTCCCTGACAGTGTGCGTGTTCGTGCAGTGGTGATGACACGTGATGACTCCAGTGGCGGTTGGGTGCCCCTTGGAGGTGGTGGCCTCAGTCATGTGGTCATATGTAAAGGGCGGAGTCATGACGGCCGAGGGCGGAGAGAATACATCATACGTGGAGAACGGCTGCGAGATCGAGCAGTGAGTGTGTGCGTGTGTGTTATGGCTGTCTTTGGTGCCACGTTGCTCCTCAACACCACCTAAAGACTGTAGTTTCATGTTATGCGAGGGCATGCTTTCAGGAAAGCATAGATCTTGGTTGGTGAACTAACTTCTTGTGTTGCTGGGGTTGCCATTTGTGTCTTTAGCCTGTGTTGGAGTGTGCAGTGCAAAGAGGGTTAGTGTACAACAAGGTGAACCCCATCTTCCATCACTGGCGAGTAGAAGATCGAAAGTTTGGCCTTACGTTCCAGAGTCCTGCCGATGCCATCTCCTTTGAGAAAGGGCTGCAAACTGTCATAGACAAGCTCGACAGAGGTAGAGAAACAGAGTCACATATAGAAACTTAAATTAGTTGTGTTCAAATTGGCTTAAGAAAGTATCTAGCAAAGCCTAAATCCTCTCTGTTCATGTTGCAAGGCTCTGACTCGCCCTCGTCCTCCACGCCAGAAGAGGCCGACACCGAGGATGATGGACAAGCTGTGAGTATCTGAGCAGGTTGTCAGTTTAGCTTTTGTTCTCTAAAAAAGGGATGATTTATGCTGCAAAAGGGCCCAAATGCAATTATTGGTGTTTTTGGCTTGTGGGATGACTTGAAGCCTCTGCCAGTCCCATACAGGAAGTGAGTCGTCATCCAACAGCAGAAAGGGGATGCTTCCTAAACCCATCACCATAGTGACGAGTGAGTCGTCGTCGATCTGCTTTGTGCGATCGGAAGAGTTTAGTTTTGGATCCAGCCATGCTGTTACCACTCAGACACCTGCTCAGGTACCGCAAACACCTTCTGCTCCAAAGACTTCATTGGCACTTCATTGTGATAAGCTGCTCAAACAAACACACACATTTAGATTTTTGGTTGATTTCTCTGTACCTGAGCTCTAATGATGATTACTATAAAAGAGTAGCTCAAAACAACAGGTGTAAGTCAACCTTGTTGGGTCTTTTTGTGTTCCCAGCAATACCATTGGTATTTTAAACTCATTATTAGACACTACAGCGATAAAAAACATGTAAGGTTGACTGGTTGTCTCCACCCTGAAGTCCACACCTACACACATTTATTTATTCCACATGAAGTAAAAGTAAAATTAAAAGGATCCACTGTCGTCCCATAGAATGAAATCTTATCTAAACTGGGGTTGTAGATCATTTGTGCTCATATTTGAGATCCTAGAGAGGAAACCTTCTGTAACTGCTGCCAGTACACATTGTTCCTGACTCACTCTGTAATTCTATACCCTCTCCACAGATCCACACCAGGCCGGGACAGCACCAGCTCTCACAAATGACGGCTGTGTTGAATCCGCCAGCGCCCCCGCCCCCACCTCCTGCTCCACCTACTCCTCCTGTGGGTCCCCCAGCCTCATCTCCTCTGTCTCCCCTCTCACCCACTATTTCTCTGCTGGAGGAGGGAGACTTGCGCAGCGTGGACCCTTGCAAAGACCTGTGGGGTTCTCGAGGTTATGAGGACTACAGACGGGCGGGGGCCACTAGGACTATGGTCGGGGGGCTGACTGGGGGTGTGGTTGTCGGCGGTGGAGGGAATCTGCAGGACAAGTCAGAGCTGTGCGTTGTTCGCTTTGAGAAGGAGCTGGCAGGAGTGGGGACGGCGGGGTGTGACGTGACAGTGAGCCTGGACAGTAAAGCTTCCCAGCGGCTGTCTTCGTCATCACCCACCTGTATGTCCATGCCCAACGCTGTGTCAGGCGTGTCCTCACCTGCTGGCTCGCCCCAGGAGACGTGCAAAGGCTCGCCGTCTCCCTGCTGCATCCACACCTCATTGGCCACGCCCCGGTCGCGGACTCGTAAGAGAGGAGGAGGGGCCAGCAGCGGCGACCCAGGGGTAATCTCCCCCGACGACGACAGCCCGTGTCCTCAGGCTTCGTCGTCGTGCTCGTCACGCTGTGTGTACTGCCGCTCTGTTTTCAGCGCTTCGGAGAACGGGCGGGGCCGCTGCAGAGATGCCCCCGACCCGGCCCTGCACTGCCTGCGCCAGTGGACCTGTGTGTGGTGCGCAGAGAGTCTGCTCTACCACTGCATGTCGGACTCTGAGGGAGAGTTCTGGGAGCCTTGCTCGTGTGAAGACTCGATGGGGGGCCACCCGCACCCCCTTTGCTGTGCCCGCTGGTTGGCCCTCCTGGCCCTCTCGCTCTTCGTGCCCTGCATGTGCTGCTACCTGCCTTTGCGCGCCTGCCTGCGGTGTGGGGAGAGGTGTGGCTGCTGTGGAGGAAAGCACAAGGCGGTCCGATGAGGCCAGGCTAGGGGGTGGGAGGGGTTCCCTGGACCAAGGAGGTTTGGGTGCTGAGAGGAGAGAGCAGGAGGTGGAGCTTAGCAGGTGGAACAGTGCTCTCAGTAGACCCAGACCTCTGACGCGGCCCTCAAAAGCCCCATGGCCTTCCACTGCATTCCGCTCTTTCTCTTTTCAACCTGAGGCCTTCCTCACTGGTCCTTGCCTGCTGAGGGTGCACTGCTCTCAGACCAGGCTCTGTGGGAGTCATCTGGAGCCTTCGTAGTGGATTTACTGAGGGTTGGCTGATCTAGAATTAGCGGTCAGAAACTTTATCACAGGAAGAGAGTGGCAGAGGCAACGATGATGTGTACACTGTTTCAAATGTCTGTTTGTTTTTTTTTTTATTTAGAAAGAAAAACACAAAAAACTAAAGATGTTTATATATATGATTGTTATAATTTTAATTGGTATATTTTATTAAATGTAAAACGTATTGACAGAACCCCCCAATGGCACACACTATCACGTATTATTCACAAACATGAGATCTTGGGGAAGTTATTTGTTTCATGTTGGCCTGTTTATCGGTCAGATGAACAGATGTCACCCTTTACCTCTAATTTTACCTCAGATGTTACTCAACCCTGGTTAAGAAATGAAAAAGAGGAGGGAGCGATGTTTGGAGAGAGTGAGCACAAGTGAGTGCAGTCTTCAAGATAGATGAGCATCTGAGACCACTAGTGTTGTCTTTTGGTTCAAGTAGTAGACCACAGTGAAGGAAAGGTTATCAAACGCAAAGGGACAATTAATGTTAAGGGAAGTTGCAATGACAACCACAAAGACTTAAAGTCATAATGTGATTCATTATGGTCCTTTGTAACCAAACACAAGGTTATTTTTGTTTTCTAAAAAAAAAGAAAAAAGAAAATCAAGAATGTGTGTCGAACATTAAACACCCTCACTTTACACATAGTTTTTCATCTTTCCATGTATTTTCAATATTAATCATAGAAAACATCACATCCCACCACTGTACTTGTTGAATCAGTCAAGGTGCTTACAACTGAGGCCTCTGAGCGAGTCTATTCTACCTAATGTACACAACGACTGTACAGTCCCAACCCCAAAGAAAAACAAAACAGGACCCCATGCTAACCAATCTGTAGATGTGTCCAGGCCTTTGAATGAGACGCCACCAAAAAAAAAGAAGAATTAAGTGCAATGAACAATGTATTGAAAGAGTATTTTTGTACCAGTTGTTCACGTTAGGAAAACTAAATCGAAAAGTGTTGGAACTGAATACTGTAGTGTGTTATTGTGTTCGACATCAAGCAGAAATGATAAATAGGAACACACACTCGTCTTTGAGCAGCAGCACGTAGCTCGCAGGTGTGACATTTAAACGTGCGTGCTGTAGACTGTTGACCCTGTGATAAGAAAAGAGACACATTAACTTGAAAAATATGAATGGCGGTAGGTCTTTGTTTGGGCACAGTGGCAGATGTGTTTGCTGAATGTTGCTTTAAGTATGAAGTCAAAAAAAGCTGCTATTTTAAGTCCTGTCCTAATCCTATTCTAACTTCCCGCTGCCTCTTAGCAATTGATGAGGTGGTGTGGCCGAGTCAAACAATCCCTCAACTTCTTGATCCACTCAAGGTGCTGAGGAGGCTAAATTGTGTGTGAGTAAGGTTTTTGTAAGCTGGGCTTAAAGATAAATTCACCAGGACACTTCAAGACATTTTTAAAAAATGCTTCTGGTGATGCACTTTGCATTTCTGTGTCTATTTTGCTGATTGGTGGCATATGTTTCTACTTACAGTGAATAGCTGGTGTAGAAGATTAAAAAGTATTTCCATCACAGCTTCAACAGATTATATTGACTGATTGATTTTCAAAAAATTCAATATGTCATCATATTAAATAGCAAGGGCATCTTTTTACAGCATCCCTTTACCAGTGTTTAACAGGTTGAAGGTAAATGATACTATTAAAGGTGGAGAAACACCAGAAATTCTACAGAAATTTGCATCCTGACTAAAATGCAAAGAAGCCACAAGATTTATAAGATCATATTTTTTGTTGACAGAAAAACTGAGGCACTATTATCCCTATAACTGTTGTTATTGGTCTCTCCACTGACATAAAGAGCAAACTAACAAATGCCAGGAAATTTCAAGAAATCTGTGAGCAAAGTATTGAAGATGTTGGTATGCACGTTGACTTAAAATGGAAAGACTAAAAAGTAAAGTCCCAAAATAACTCATGAAATGCACAGAGCATCACAGAATGAAACCTTAACAGTGTTAGAGAATCTGTCGGGGGCTCTCTCTCTTTTAAATCCTTTAAAATTAACGATGAGAACACACAGAGTGCGCTCTGTATAAGTAAACTACCTGGTAGACCTTGAATTATGGCAGAATGAACCTTTCAGAAGCTTCATCAGATTATTTACATTTTAGGTTTAGCCAAGAACTTGTATCCAAAGTGACTTAAAGTGAGTGAACAGGCAGTAAGTAGGGTTCAGAGTCAGGACACACAACTGCTAATGAACACGACCCTTGACCTCTCGGTTATAGGACAGTCATCGTCACTACTAGGCCAGCCTGCCAACAATGTTGGTCCACTTAAAAAAAAAAATGCTGTCACAATGGCAGAAAACACACACTCAGTCAGTCACTAGACTGCCATTCCCTGCTATTAAATTAACCCTTTGTCCCACACACACAATCCCCACAAATCTGCAATGCATAGACCTGCACACAGACACACACGTTCACTCGATGGTGCAGACATACAGAACTAGTAAAGCCATTGCACACAGTTTGCTACTTCTGGTTCAGAAATGGTGTTAGAGTACAGTACTGACAGTCACAATTGCAGGCCCCATTCTTACATCTTAATAAATGTGCCTTTTGATTTGAGTAATCAATAACTTATGATTTCTAAGTAACTCTGTGTTAAGTACTATTTACTTTTTGGGTTATTGATTTCTGCCAATGTGCATATTTTCAAATGTACGTATTTATTAGTTTCAAAGTAATTAATGAGATATTACCTGTTTATTTATTTATTGAGATATTTATTCTGATTCTTTATTTTTTTGAGACAGGTTTTTATCTTCCGTGCTGTCTTACTTCTGACTTTGTGCCAATGTGCTGCTTTGAGGTGTTACATATCGTGGGTTTGTATCATTATTAAACCCTCACTCTATATTTTAAATCAGTGTCTACTTCTCTCTTACATGTGCATGTTGATAACTCACTCTGCCTTTTCCCCAATACTGTATGAATACACAATGCTCTCTAAGGAATAAGAAGGGGGAAAAAATCTATAAATGTGTTTTGTTTCCAGCTTTTAAATATTTTAAAAATTACAGTATTATTTTTTTTAACATAACTATGCAGAGGGCTGAAGCAAATACGTCCAGTGACCATTAGAGGGAAGTGATAGCACTTTAATAAACAAATACAAAAGGGAAGAAGAACAGTTCTACAATGTCAAGTCTGTCCTTAACAGAAGAGACACAAGCCGTGTTTAGTTGTTGTCCTTACAGTCAGTTACTTTGCAGAATGCATGTGCTGCCTTTTGTGTTTAAGGATCTCAGTGGAGGTGAGGGTCAGGTCTTCATCACAGACATCACAGTGATAAACTCTGGTAAGACTGGACACTGAGGAGGAGGAGGCCTTTACACCTTCTGGCTCTGGAAACAACAACACATGCCCAACAATTGGTCTCAACACTGCAAAAAAGGGGTTTCTAAAAACAAGATAAAAACATTAAATCTGAGGGAAATGATCTTGCTGCATGGACAGATAATTTCACTTGACAAGATTTCTTAAATTAAGATTGTTAAATCTAGAAGTAAGCATGTTGAACCCTCAAAATAAGAAATGAACTCTTAAAACAAGATAAATTATCCAACACTTCTAAATCTAAAGGTTTTTTTTTTTTTTAAACTTGGTAAGAAACAAATAATTTGCAGTGCACTCTGCTTGGGCCAGTTCATTGCTGCTTGCAGTTTAAATGTATCTTGTTTTAAGAGTTAATTTCTTATTTTAAGCGTTCAACATGCTAATTTCTAGATTTAATAATCTTAATTTAAGAAATCTTGTCAAGTGAAATTATCTGTCCATGCAGCAAGATAATTTCCCTCAGATTTAGTGTTTTTATCTTGTTTTAGACACCCTTTTTTTGCAGTGAAATTATTCTTCTCAAATTATTCTCATATTCCTTTAAAATAAACTCCAACAGAAGAGATTCCTGACCTTCCTCCGGCTGCTGCTGTTCTCCTGCCGGCCTGCAGGAGGCCTCGTGCTGCATGCGTTCCAGTGGAGTCAGAGGCATGTAGAGGTCACAGTTAGGACAGCTCCAGAAAGTGCGTAAACACTCACTGTAGAGGTCCTTTGAGTCCTGCAAATCATATAGTGGAACACACAGGATTCAGTTAATTACATTTAATAGGATTTTTTGGTTTATTTTAAATTGAATGCATGTAATAAGTAAGGGTGGATGATTTAATTTCAAAATTATATATATTCATTTCAGGAAGAGATAGATAGCAATTATTTTGTTATCTACCTATCTTGTTGGGGAATTTAACCCATCTGTCATTTAGTTTTAATTTTATTTATTTTCATACCCAAACTACCATACACTTAAGTATGTCAGAAAAAGATTTAGATGTCTAAAACACCAGGATATTCCACTGCATCTAGTTGCATTTTGCAGTATGCAAACCAGCATGTTTTTCTAGCTATTCTGACCCACATCCTCTGCACAGCACATATAAGGGCAGCTGCAATACATACTAAAAGTTAAAAAGAAGCTCTGTGGGAGCAGTTAAGTTGAAGTTATATTTAGATTCACGCATTTCTAACACACAGAAAGAAATACTCACACTGAAAAAAAGGTGTGTCTAAAAACAAGATAAAAACACTAAATCTGAGAGAAATTATCATGCTGCATGGACAGATAATTTCACTTGACAAGGTTTCTTAAATTTAGATGATTAAATCTAGAAATATGCATGTTGAACACTTAAAATAAGAAATTAACTCTTAAAACAAGATAAATGATCTTGTTATCTTGGTAAGAAACAAATAATTTGCAGTGCACTCTGCTCGGGCCAGTTCATCGCTGCTTGCAACTTTAATTTATCTTGTTTTAAGAGTTAATTTCTTATTTTAAGCATACAACATGCTAATTTCTAGATGTATTCATCTTAATTCAAGAAATCTTGTCAAGTGAAATTATCTGTCCATGCAGCAAGATCATTTCCCTCAGATTTAGCGTTTTTATCTTCTTTTTAGACACACCTTTTTTGCAGTGCAGGGTTCAATCCAAGCACTGTCAAAGTATCAAAGCCAAAAATGTCCAGACTCCCAAAGCCTTTATCATTACAAAATAACATCACCATGATAATTCATTTCTATGTAGGTTTACTAGTACAGTTCACCTAAAGTGACCTTCACAAATACACCATTTTCCACAAAATAAACATATGAGGATTTCATCCCCAAAAATGAGACTGTTTTGCTAGCAGTTTTTTTTTCATCTCTTTCTGACTTTAAGAAATGCTTTTCTAGATTGCCACTGTTTCAAACAGACTCACAGCCAGACAGTTGTAGGTGAAGAAGCTGGTGACGCGTAAGCCTCCTTTAATGGGGTCTGGCTTGGCCTCGACTCCTGGAAACAGCGGATTTACATCTGGAGCTTTGGTTTGAGACAGCTCAGACTGAGCCTGAGGGCCAATAAACAAGTTCTGGGTCTGGAAAGCTGTGAGTCGCCGCAGGCTGTAACTGACCTGGGTGGAAAGGTAAAAAGTACACAGAGAGTATATTAAATTAGATTGTAAAATGTGAATAAGCATCTGAGTGCATTATACTGCATTAGTACCTCAGTGTAGAGCAGGAAGCGCACAAGGCCTTCGCTCAGCTTCTCCGTCACTTTGCGGGACACTCCCTGGACTGGTTCTTCCCCCATTGTGCTCTTTCCCAGCTGGGCCAGCAGGAGGCGCTCCCACTCAGCCCTGTGAGTAAGAGCTGTGGACAGCACCTTCAGGGCCTCCTCTGGCTCCTTCAGCTCCAGCTCCAGCCAGCCGTCCACCACCAGACGTGTACAGTCAGCGTTACTGTCCACAGAGTTTGCTACCAGCAGCAGAGCCTAGTGAGCACAGACAGACACTAAGAGAATTACTTCTACTGCATGATGTGTGAATGGAAAAGAGCTGGAAAATATTATACAAGACAGAGCTATGTCAGGTTACTTAACCCTTTGATGCACAACATATAAACATATTCTAATGCACAACATGGGTCAAAAATGTTTTATTACAACACATCATTATATCCATTTTTCCTTTCATACTTTATGAAGAAAAATAGATTTTGTATTATTACATCAAGTTTACACACATGGGTCAAAAATGACCTTGTGCATTAGAAGCGTAGTGATACAAAACGTGATACACTAAATTAACAATTTGAGTATATGTGTAACTATATTTGTCTTATTTTTTAGGTTTAACAAAATAGGATAGTTAATATTTGTGTCTTCTTTGTCAGGTTTTAAATTGGTGACAACATATAAACACCTTCTAATGCACAACATGGGTTGAAAATGACCTTGTGCATTAGAAGCGAAGTGATGAAAAAAAGTTTTTTTATTCAAAAAGTAAGAAATGAAAACAAAACATTTGAATGTATGATGATCAAAAACAAGTTAATCGAGGAAAACCTGCAAAACTGAATGATGTAATTAATTTATTGCAAAGATATAGAGTATAAAAACTTAGTCGGGTCACTTTAGACCCATGTTGTGCATCAAAGGGTTAAACTTAATACAAATCTTTATCCGTATTAAGCCAACATTTAAAATGTAAAATAAAAAATAAAAAAGATAATTTCGCAGTGAGGACAGGTGGGTGTGGTGGGAACAGGAACATCCTACATCTGGTACTAACTTGGAGTGCTGGAACCCGCACGCAGTTGGACAAATAGGGCTTGTTGGTCTCCAGAAGAGTGACGAAGGCGAGCAGCTGGTGTTTGGTGCTGTCTCTCCTATCAGGTCCTGCAGGCAAGAAAACAGAGATAAATGCGACAAGATGAGGACAAAACAAAAAGACTTCCTTTTCACGTTTTACCTTTTTAAAGTAGACCTTCAATCAACCTTACCACTGTAATGAAAGCAATATTACAACTTGTCTTGACAATGGTATACATGTTGTTACAGTTTTTTACCCATTTCTCTGGTGTCATCCTCAGGCACCTGTAACACCTCCGGGTCACTGGCAAACACACTGGTCGGGTGGATCACCACTCCTTGTTTATTCTTGGTGTGAAACACCTAAAAAATGTAAAACCCAAAAGTGGAAGTGGAATTTTTCAATACATACATTCTATATAATAGAAAAAATGGTTTGCCAACATGTATATTTTATACTTTATTGTATCTTTAAAACGTATAAGATGGGGCTGTTGCAGCAGGAGGTCTGACCTGGTCGGAGTCCTTGCGGTTGGTGTTGTGTTCATCAGGCAGTGCCAGCTGAGGGTAAAGGCCTCGGCAAAGCAGCAGCTTAAGCAAAGCCTGCTGACGAGAGGACATGTCCTGACTGATGGTGGCCGCCTCCTGCAGCTCTGATACGTTGTGACGCAGTTTGAACTTCACCTCCTGTTGCAGAAAAACAGCACCACACAGAGAGATCACTCAGAGTGTAACAGTCCCAAACATACACTTAACTAAATGTATGTAGAAATGAAAAGCCTTGATACGGTATCTGTGGCCTTTTTCTCATCGTACAGAGATAAAACCCATCAACTTATTTATTGTCAGTTCTGCCAGTTTATTGTTTCCAGGACTCACAAGAATTACCAATCCATCTTTCTGCAAATTGCTGCAGTCATCTTTTAAAATGTGACACAAATTGAATCCACAAAGCAGGACATGCCTCTATAAATTGTAGCTTGACTAAATAAGAAGGAGATTAATTACATATTTTAAAATTCTGCTTGTAGAACATAAGTGTCCTGCAAAATTGCACATAAATGAGTGGAAAGGGTTTCAGTTGAATGTTGGTGCTGAGATTAAAGGCTGCTATGTAGCAACCTTTGTGTTCACCTGTATGTCAATGTTCTGTCCTGATTCGTCTTTGTCCTTTTTGCCTCTGCTGGCTCCCTCTGTGTCGGATCCTGAGGAGAACTCTCCATCCTGGCCTTCGTCCATCCTCAGGACTTTCCGTCTGCCGGTCTCCTGCTTCTCATGATCTCTCTTCAGCTGATGCAGCTTCCTTCTCTCAGTCAGCCGTTCCCTACGCTGTCCGCGGTCACCACCAGAGGGAGCGCTGCTCTCTGACTCTAGCAGGCCGTGGCTCTTCAGCAAGTCCTGTTAACCAGAGATTTAAAAAAAAAAAAAAAAGAGTAAAATAGTGTGCACACATCATCATTATGCTTAAACGGCTGTCAGTAGCCTGCCTTGAACTGTCTGCGTAGGTTGACCATCTCATAGAGTCGCTGCTCCTCCAGGCCTCTCCTCCTGCACCACTTCCTTGATCCACCACCTCTCTCTCCCTTCACCTGTTGGGCTCAAAGAGGAACAGTTTTATGTACAATGAAGACAATCCTATATCAGATCCGTCTAATCTTTTCAGCCACTATCACATAATGTTTCCACTACTGACCTCCACCCAGGCATTGAAGGTGTTGAGCAGCGTAAAGGGGTCCCCGTGGTTGCTGTTGAGGGGCTGGCGGGCCGTGGAACAGTCTGGGTTGTGCTGTGAGCTGCGCAGGAAAGGAGACTGAACACTGAGGGCTGCTGCTACCGTCAACACTGGATCCACCAGGTTAAACACGGAGCCCAGAACCAGCATCTTCCCTGAAAGAACACCAACACACTGTATGTGTAGCACTTTTAAACTCCAGTACGTCACTGACAAAATAATTGTGATATTTTGTATTATATTATATATTATATTACTTAAAGTGAGACCAAGCCTGAAATAATGCTATTAAGACCTTATTCAATAGCTTACCATAATATTGGTCTGTTGCAAGGTTATAATAGTTTTGGATTTTTCATTAAGTTTGTTTTAATGAGTTTTTAGAGTGTGTTTGCTAGTTTTTATTTTTTGGAAAATTATTAGTTTTAGTTTAGTTTTTATTAGTTTTAGTTTTTTTGTAATGGGGTATTTGTTTGGTGCGAGATTCAAGTTAGTTTTGTAACCACAAAATACAGTTTCAGTTAGTTATCGTATTTTAAAAAACTTTTTATTTTTATTTCAGTTAACGAAAATGTTTTTTCAATTCTAGCTTTCGATATTTTGTTAGTTTTCGTAAGCTATAATAACCTTGGTCTGTTGTCAACCTAATGATAAAACAAACAAACAAAACCAAGATAAGATAAAAAAAGCTGTGAACCTCACCTATGACCACATCCACAGGCAGTTGAGCCAGCAAACTACCAATAGAGGTCAATTCACCCCGACTGTCCAGCGCCCCCTGCTCTTTCAGATAAGTAACTGCAGTCTGGATACTAGCAGCTGGAGGTGGATCAATGAAGACAAAAGAAAGTGGATCTCCAAGACACATGCTTTTCATCTGCAAGGATAAAAAGGCATAAATAAAGACAGACATTCAAGAACTATAAAGATGAATTGCAATCCTGCTTCCTACGTGGTTACCTGGAGGATGAGTGAGTCCAGAGCCACTCTGTGGATTTCCGGAACAGGATAAGGTGCGAAGGCATCATAGTCAGACTCGGCGTACAAGCGGTAACACACTCCTGGACCCGTACGACCGGCTCGACCTTTCCTCTGCTCAGAGCTGGCTCGGCTGATCCAGAACTCCTGCAGACGTTGCATCTTGGCCTTAGGATCAAAACTCATTTCTTTTACCTTCCCTATGAAAGAATAAAGAACAAAACAATTAATTTATATGGCTGTTAATCTACTTGTGGAACATTTAGTATTTTTGCCCTTGTCTACTGTTTTCATTTTTAGATTAAAAACTGAGAGATTTTAAACAAAGCTTGGCTGCCCAAAATTAGGTTTGTATGGACAGACCCATTGGTACACTGCAAAAAAGGGGCGTCTAAAAACAAGATAAAAACACTAAATCTGAGATAAATGATCTTGCTGCATGGACAGATAATTTCACTTGACAAGATTTCTTAAATTAAGATTGTTAAATCTAGAAATAAGCATGTTGAACTCTTAAAATAAGAAATTAACTCTTAAAACAACATAAATTAAAGCTGCAAGCAGCGATGAAGTGGCCCGAGCAGAGTGACCTGACAATTATTTGTTTCTTACAAAAAACTTTAGATTTAGAAGTGTTAGATAATTTATCTTGTTAATAGAGTTAATTTCTTATTCTAAGCATTCAACAATATTTATTTAAGAAATCAAGTGAAATTATCTGTCCATGCAGCGAGATAATTTCCCTCAGATTTAGTGTATTTATCTTGTTTTTAGACGCACCTTTTTGCAGTGTATGCCCAGATCATTTTAAAAAGTTATTCCTCAGCTATGAGTGTACTTTTGGTGCCATACCCGAGTCTGCAACAAAGCGCACTCCATCTATTGTAACTGAGGTCTCTGCAATATTAGTAGAGATGATGCACTTTCTCACCCCAGGAGGAGCAATGTCAAACACCTGAAGAATGACACGATCACAAAGAATTAGAACTGATAACACAGCTAACATATCAGACTGAAACATGTTGACTCTAATCCAAAACAAAGCAGACTGTGCCTTATCCTGTTGGGCCAGTGAGAGGGTGCTGTGCAGCGGTAAGACGATCCAGCGACTTGTGTGTGTGGCATAAACCTGGCAGGCCTCCTGAATGGTGGAGATCTCCGCCACACCGCTGAGGAAGAAGAGAAGGTCGCCGCGCTCCTCTGGAGGGTATCGCTGATCGATGCCCTGCAGGATGCGCAGATATGGTCTGGGATCCATTTTTTCTGAACGCGAGGCCTGCTCCTCGGGTGGAATTGGCCGGTATATCACCTTAGTACAAGAAACACAGATAAAATTTAGATGCAGTTTAAAAGAAAATATCTACCAAATTCTCAAACACTGAACATTCTTCTTCCTACTTTAATGCTTCAGGCAGCAAATTAAGCATTTTAAATTTTTTTTTGAGAAGAACGACTAGTCCACCAAAAATATATTAAAGTAAGTAATATTTTTGTCATTGTGTCCATAGCGCTCACATTTTCTTTCTTTCCCGCCCCCAACTCTTTTTTATTGATTTTCCTCATTTTGAAAATAAAACATATCAGACACTACAGACATCAAACACATTTACAAGTACACATTTACATAAAAAGGTAATTTAAGTTGTATTAACTTATGTATCTCAAAATGAAAAGTAGACAGATGTAGGAGATTAATTAAAAAATAATAATAATCATAATTAAAAAAAGAATTATACCTCTGTATATGTACCCAAACATGTATATACTCTTCAAAAGTAAAATAAATAAATAAACAGAGACAGGAATAAAAATAAATACATTTTTTTTAAAAAGAAGAAGTTTTCTTCTTCTATTAAGAGCACTTCTATAACTTGCCCTCAGACTATGTGTTCTGGTTAAAATAATCAATAAACGGTTGCCAATTTCTATAGAACTTTGTTTCCTGATTTTTCAGTAAGAATCTGATTTTCAGCTCTAAATGTCTGATAATATCTGTCATAAGATTTGAACAAGTTGGGGCTGCCTTTTGTTTGTTTCTGATAGTATTGTATACATTCTCGGTCCTTTGTGGATGAATCAAAAATGTATCCAAGTATGGACGAAGTGTTGTTGCTTTCAGTAAAGTGTTTACCCTTTCAGCACATTTGTCACAGGAAACTAGATTCTTCAAATGCATATTTACATCAGCGACCACCGCTGTCCTCTGCTCACCTGTATAGGAAACAGCCTGCCTGGCACCTGCAGCACAGGAGCGTTACTGAAATAGTTTGAGAAAAGTTTGATGTTGATGGTGGCTGACATGAGGATGAGACGCATGTCTGGGTGGTCAGCCAGCAGAGAGCGCAGGACCCCAAGAAGGAAGTCACAGTGGAGATGTCTCTCATGGACCTCGTCCACGATCAACACCTGGTACTGAGCCAGCGTCTTGTCCTGCTGGATCTGTCGGAGCAGCAGCCCCTCAGTGAGGAACAGCAGTTTGGTGGCCGGAGTCCGGGTGGTCTCAAAGCGGATCTGGTACCCCACCTGCAGAACATCACTGCATTCGTAAGCTCTTTCAAATAGATACTTATATACAAGCAGTTTATCGCTGCAAACCAAGGTTATTATCATTAACAAAAACTAATGAAATAAGGAAAACTAGAATTAGAAAAACATTTTCGTTAACTCAAATAAAAATTAAAACGAGTTTTTAAAAAAACCATAACTAATTGAAACTGTATTTTGTGGTTACAAAACTAACTAAAATTATAGTGAAAATGTCCTTCGTTTTCGTCTTTGTCAACTTTTTTCATACGTTAAACTTTTTGGTTGATATGAAATCTATTTCATCTATCTGGTTTTATGACTTAATAAACTTATTGGGGCTGAGATGGATCAGACAAAGGAAATTAAGGAAATATTTATTGTGACTTTTTTAAATCCGGCACCCAACAAATACCCCATTACACCATTACAAAAAAAACACCCCTAAAACTAAAACTAAGCATTTTCCAAAAAAATAAAAACGAATTAAAACTAGCAAACTCACTCCAAAAACGAATTAAAACTAACTGGATTTGAAAACAAAAAAATCACAACGAAATTAAAACTAAAACTAATGAAAAATCCAAAACTATTATAACACTGCTGCAAACAAATTAGGAATATATTTCACTTAATCTTAAAGCATCCCTGGTCTAGCTGGTGCTTCAACAAAGTCAGAGCCTGTATTTGATGGTCCATGACAAACCTTTGAGCCATACTGATTGAGACTTTCAAAGCTGACCCTCTTGGCGAGGGAGATACAGGCAATACGTCGAGGCTGCGTGCAGGCTATGTGGCTGAATCCCGCTGAAAGGAGATACTGCGGGACTTGGGTGGATTTCCCACAGCCCGTGTCCCCTGCAACCACGACCACAGGGTGAGTTCGCACCAGCTCCACTATCCTGTCCCGGTACTGGAAGATGGGCAGGTTCTTCTGCTCCCGGCGGAGCTTGGCCAGTTTCCCAAAACTCTGTCTCTGGCTGAAGTCCAGGAAATGCAGGAGAGCCAGGCGGCAGTCTGCGACCTCCTGACTGCCTGGACCTGAGGGTCTGTGTCTGCTTCTGTGCTCGGACTTCCCCAGGCGCTCCTCCATGTCCCTGGTGCACACGGACACATTAATCCTGTAGCGAGCATCATACTCTTTAGGAAGACCCAGGTCTACCTTCCCAGTCTTTCTCCCTTCGTCTCTGCCCCCTTTTGACCCAGACATGTCCCTCTTTGTTTTAAACCTCTGGAAGCGGTCAAAGAAAGCCCAGAACTCTCTGTGCTCCGGGCTGCCGGCCTGGATGTAGTCATGCTTGCGGAAAAAAACCTCATCCAGCTGGGCTCGGCACTGCGGGCCGTCCCAGTCCCAGCTCCGGCTGTCTCTCCTCCGTTCTGAGTCCATGCGGACACGCCTTCACAACCATCAACTTTATACACTGCTAAATATTAAAACCCATGTTTTCTAACAGGGAGCAGTCAAATAAACCTGGATAAACTACAAACTAGCCAGCTAAGATAACAAGCTCCCATCCATTTAAAGACAATTCTGAATGTATTAAATCAGTCTGAGACAAGCCGAGCTCAGGTCATTAACACCGTTTTAAACGGTTAAATATGAAAGTCTGGGACAATAATATGTTACGTCTGTAACAAAAGAATAACCGACTAATACAAACTGTATAGTCTATGATACATAGCTTCAACTGCTTAACTGTTCCGAGGATCGGGGGAACAATAATAGAGTGGGACCGTTTCCGCTCCGCTTTAAAAAATCTTCCGATAAGAGTTACATGCGTTTATTCATCGTTCCGGAATGAAACAAACAAACTAACTAACTAACTAACTAACTAACTAACTAACTAACTAACTAACTAACTAAATAAATAAATAAATAAATAAATAAATAAATGAATGAATGAATGAATGAATGAATGAATGAATGAATGAATAAATAAATAAATAAATAAATAAATAAATAAATAAATAAAATAAAATATTTATTTAAGAAAAAAAATCGTCATTATCACACAAAAATAGAAAAAGGTAGTGTCAATAAGAAGCTATACAGTCAAAATGGCTCACACTCCCTTTTACACATTTTACAGTATATTATAATATAAGTATGTTAATATGTGATCAAAAATGTATATACACTGTAAAAAACAATCTGTTTAATTTACAGTAAAATACCAGCAGCTGTGGTTACCATAACTTCGCAGTAAAAATTACAGAGTTTTTCTACTGTAAATTTAAATGGAAATCTAAAATATCAGCAAAAATTTTAATTTAGACTGAAAAGTCCCTTTATTTTTAGGGTAATTGTGTCCTTGTGACAATATGGTATTTCTCCATTAACTTTACATGAAAATCGTTTATTTTTACAGTAAAACTGTGTGCTCTCTACAGTTTTTGTACTATTCCTGGATTTACGGCAATTAAAAGTGTCTTCTACGGTGATACGCAATTTTTTATATATATATATATATATATATATATATATACACATATATGTATATATATATACATATATGTATATATATGTATATATATATACACATATATGTATATATATATACATATATGTGTATATATATATATATATACACATATATGTATATATATATACATATATGTATATATATATACATATATGTATATATATATATATATACATATATGTATATATATATATACATATATACATATATGTGTAATGCAATATAATAATATACAATATACATAATATATGTAATGCAAAAAAACAAAAGAAACGACACAAAATATAATTTGCATCTGGACAACAATGAGCATTTATTTTGGACATCCAAACAGTTCTCTACTCTGCATATGTAATGTCTGTTAGAGGCAGTGTCAATCTCCCTCCAGTGTCTACATGTTACTTGTTCTGAAAAACATCCTGCTGAAGTAGAGACCTACTGAAAATACTCCATACTGAACAAACCAATTCAAATATGAATTGTTTAAATTAGGTGAAATGGAACAAAAACATGGTTTTAAAGTAAGATGATACACACACGTCAGACCATGAAAAAAGAAATGCAAAGAGTTGGAGGTTATATTTTAAATATTTTATTTAAAACATCTGCTATAAAAACAAACATCTAAAAGAGATTTGAGACAGCTTAAAAATTACAATGATTACTAATATTGTGCTGAACGGACAAATTACATCATATTAAACATGAAACAAAACTAATGATGTTATTGTCTTGATTAAAAAGCAGTTCACAGCAGATTAAATGAAATACCATCCATGTTGAAACGGGTAATGCTTTCCTAAGTGAACAATCACATCAGTAACTTTTCAGGGATTTCTGCTGGACTTATAATAAAATGTGTAAGATACCAAGCCATAGGAGGTAAGATGGACTGAGCTTGCTGTCATTTTATTTTTAATTTATAAAATTAAGAACAAAGACAGCAAGGAAAAGTCGTGGGAAATTCTGATGATATCTACTGATAAAACACAACACAGCACAGGATGTACAATTCATTTTGTGTATGTGTGTAACAAGCATGCCTAAAATCTATTTATTGTGCAGCACATAACATTGTTCTCCATCAAAACACACAAAAATAAAACATTTATTTACATTTAAAAACATTTAATCAACCCCACCCTCATAAAAATCGCAGTGGACATAAATTTGTGTATCTTCCAGCAGTGCATTTTCCACTGCAGCTGTGACTGGCAGTCCAGGCCACGACGTCAGCTTGAAGCCAGAGTGGTGAAGCAAAAATCAGTCCATTTTCATGTCAATGTGGCCTTGTGTGGCCGTTTTTGTTTTCTACACTCCTGTCTTTTCTTTGATCCACCCGCGGAATTTGGTAACTGTTGTGTAGATGCCAGGTTTGTTCCTGCGGGCGCATCCATCCCCCCAACTGACCACTCCTGCCAGGAACATACGACTGCCGGACGGACTGGAAAGTGGGCCGCCGGAGTCCCCCTAACAGAGACAAATACAGGTAAATGTTTCAGTATTGAGTTACTTTATGGGGGCATTTTCTTGTCTCTGTGCTCCTTTCTTAACCTGTTCCTCCAAGACCCTCCACTTCACCTTCATTTCTACTTTTTCATAATTAGAAATTATTTTTTCCATGACAATGTTATCAATGAAACTGTAAAACAAAGCAATTTTTTTGGGTATCATTCTAAATAACTGAACAAACCTAACACTTATACTTATGTATAACTATGGTATAAAGGACCATTCTACACTGCAAAAAAGGTGTGTCTAAAAACAAGATAAAAACACTAAATCTGAAGAAAATTATCTTGCTGCATGGACAGATAATTTCACTTGACAAGATTTCTTAAATTAAGATTAGTAAATCTAGAAATAAGCAAGTTGAACGCTTAAAATAAGAAATTAACTTTAAGATAAATTACCTCACACTTCTAAAATAAAGTTTTTTCTATCTTAGTAAGAAACAAATAATTGTCAGTGCACTCTGCTCGGGCCAGTTCATCGCTGCTTGCAGCTTTAATTTATCATGTTTTAAGAGTTATTTTTTTATTTTAAGTGTTCAACATGCTTATTTCTAGATTTAATAATCGTAATTTAAGAAATCTTGTCAAGTGAAATTATCTGTCCATGCAGCAAGATCATTTCCCCCAGATTTAGTGTTTTTATTTTGTTTTTAGACACACTTTTTTTGCAGTGTAGCAAATTAAAATATTGATAAAATATTCACATCCCTTGTTTTGTGGGGAAAAAAATAAAACAAAGTAAAAAAGCAGGGCAGCACGAGATTCAAACGCCTTTATTACCTGACAAGCATCGACTCCCCCACTCAGCACTCCTGCACACAACATCCGAGACGTGAGCTGCCCTTCCATCAACTTGTCACATACTGTTTGGTTGATGATTCGGACCTGGGCCTTTTGGAGCACACGTGCAGCAAACCCTGATGCACAAAAGAGGACACCATCATGCTAATGTTTAACTTTAAATGTCATGTCATCAATTTGGGGCTCCAACAGTCATTAAACTTCCAGTAGTGGCAGGTCATCAGAGAAAAGTTGTTGTTTCTATTGGCAGGTCCTCAGTAAAGATGTATGTGTGTCACAGCAACTACATGACATTTATTAAATATTGAGCGACTGCAATTAAATAGCTTAGAAACCCCCCAGTTTATAACAGAGAATTACCAATCAAAGCCACAAATGTACACTAAACAAACACATGATCATTTGTAAACCAAAGGCATCTGAATTCCCAATAAATTATAATGTATATCACAATTAAATAAGGAGTTTAAAAGTATTTTCACAGATAATTTAAACTATTTTCCTGATTTGGGAATTCAAATTTGAATTATTCCGTCTGACCTCCAGAGGATGCAATTGCATTTCCAGTAAAATCAAAAACTAACAAGCAAGAAACTGTAACTAATCATTGATATCCATCCACTCACTTCATATTTAAGAGATTCAACACAAATTTGGGCTTTGTTTATTAAAATCTTTCAGTATAAGTGGCTCCAAGTATTCACCAAAATGTGAAATTCAAGGTTTGCTGTGTGTGGAGACTCACCTCCTTCTCGAGTGGCGCCCCATCCAGTGACCCACACAGTGTTACCGGGTGGGAAGTCATGTTGGGGAGCCGGCAAGCAGATGGGCCTGATGTAGTCGGAGTAGGTGACAGGACTGTCCAGCTCCATCAGGGCGATGTCATTGTCATAGGTGTGTGCGTTGTAGTTGGGGTGGGATATGACCTGCTTCAGGTTCTTCTTCACCACGGCACTTCCAATGGTCCGCTGGGTGTGAAGGCCGAGGTAAACTTCCCACGTACCGGGCAGGTCATATCTAAAGAAGCCCACCAAAACAGATCACAAAGTTATTTCTGAATCCAGGATAACCATTAACAGGAACATCATGTGGCTCAAAGCACCACATTAGAAAATATGGAAACACTTTATATTAGGGAACACATATTCAACATTAGTTAGTTGCTTATTAGCATGCAAATAAGTAACATAATGGCTCTTAATTAGTCATTTTTATGTAGTTATTAATGCCTTATTCTGCATGGCCTTATTATACAACCAGTAAGACATTAACTAAGAGTTTTCCCTCAATAACCTCAGAAGTATTACTTATTAATAGTAAGTAAGGAAGTTGTTGTATACGAGTTAGGATCTTAATATGCTTTACTTTGTATGGACTTTATAAGTCTCTACATAGCGGTGAACGAAACCATTAAAACGGCAAATAACCACCTTCTCCAGACCTTTGACGTGACTGGTGGCTCCTTTTGGATGATGACTGGTAGATTGTAATGTCAATCATTACTCTACAAAGTGGGTCACTTTGTAGAGTAATGATTGACATTACAATCATATTAAGATCGTAGCTCATATACAACAACTTTCTTACTTACTACTAATAAGCAATAATTCTGAGGTTATTGAGGGAAAACTCTTAGTTAATGTCTTACTGGTTGTATAATAAGGCCATGCAGAATAAGGCATTAATAACAACTTAATAATGACTAATTAAGAGCCAATGTGTTACTATTTGAATGCCAATAAGCAACAAATTAATGTTGAATACGTGTTCCCTAAAATAAAATGTGACCAAAAATATAAACCTGATACCTGTTAGGCCTGACTTGTTTACTGTTACAGTTAAATGACAAAACTTAATGTTCAAAATTATCTTTCAAAGGAATTTTAAAAAGGCAAAAATCATTGTAAAGTAATTCCAGATAAAATGCATAAACATCAACCTACAGAAGAATATGTACATATAAAGAGCTAAAATATTAACGTATACTTTTTGACAGCTTTAAACTTAGGTTATTGTGGTAGAAGAACTATATCAACTGAAACTTGCACTCAGGTTTTGCAAAGAGTTCACGCATGTTAAAGTGTTCATGCACACATTCAAGTGTGGTGTTGTTGTAAAAACACAGCGGTTTCACTTCGCATGTGACAAACTGTTTACAAACCACTGCAAGGCATTAAGTCTTAATGATTTAAAAAAATATATAACACCCACAGTTTTTGTGTAAAAATATATATTTTACTGTATTTAAGAGTACTTGAGGTGTTGAATAAGCACAAAATATTTCAAATAACTTAAGACAACTTTAATAAAACTTGCATAATACTAGTTTTAATTTATTTTGGATAAGAGCATCTGCTAAATATCTGAAATATAAAAATCAAATAATCACCAGACATCTAAAAAGCAATTAGATCTCTTCACCTTACTTATTCAGAAATAGCTGCAAGCATGGGCCATGATTTGTCACATTATGCAGAAAAATAAAGATTTCTAGTAGCCAGTGAGAACATAACACATAAAGTAAGATGATACCTTGTCCTGCCGTCACTTTGCACACAGTGGGCAGCAGTGACGAGCCAGCGTGGACTGATGAGAGATGCTCCACACACGTGACCGTAGTTTTTGACATGGAGGCTGACCTGCCAGGGGAACTCCCCATCTTCTGCATCCTGACCGCCCACAATACGTGACGTCTTGAACATACTCCTTCCGCAGTCTGCAAAATAAAGCCTTTGGAGTCACCAATCACGCCAACATTATCAAATCATATGACTTCTTCATGATGTCATGACGTAAAAACGAAGCAGTGTGTTTTCCTGCCATCAACTTCCCTCTAAAATACTGGCTTAAAACTCCATGTCAGTTTTTGTTTGATGATGATGATAGGCCAAGTAAAATCGGAGATAAGGTCAAATATATTTAGTATAAAAATATAGAACTAGATGTTATCCTCATTTTACCTCTTATATGCAACTTGTGTCCATATTTGCAACATTTTGTTGTGTTTCTTTGGGTTCAAAATGTTGATCCAATAAGTCAAAGTGAAAAAATAATCATCAAGTCATAAAGATGAGGTTGTGCTGATGAAAAAAAGATACCAACATGACATGGTAAACATGGTTTTAAGTGTTATATACAGGCAGAATGAAAAGGATTCAAAAACGGCCAAAATAGCCCCAGACTCCAGAGGGTTAATCATAAGGCACAGCTTGTTGCCACTAGTTGTTGTTATTAACGGGAGTGGACTGCAAAAAAGGGGTGATAAAAACACTAAATCTGAGGGAAATGATCTTGCTGTATGGACAGAAAATTTAACTTGACAAGAATTTTAAAATTAAGATTATTAAATCTAGAAATAAGCATGCTGTACGATTAAAATAAGAAATTAACTCTTAAAACAAGATAAATTAAAGCTGCAAGCAGCGATGAACTGGCCTGAGCAGAGTGAACTGCAAATTATTTGCTTCTTACCAAGATTAAAAAAAAAAAAACCTTAGATTTAGAAGTGTTAGATAATTTATCTTTTTTTAAGCGTTCATTTCTTATTTTAAGTCTTCAACATGCTTATTTCTAGATTTAATAATCTTAATTTAAGAAATCTTGTCAAGTGAAATTATCTGTTCATGCAGCAAGATCATTTCCCTCAGATTTAGTGTTTTTATCTTGTTTTTAGACACACCTTTTTAGCAGTGTGGGTGGAAGTTCTCATCTGTTTAGTCATGTAACTGTAACTGAAACAATGCAGATGCCAATAAAAACTAGTTTTTGCATGCAACCACTGTGGATTTGATTGTGACATACCACAGTTCAACTCGTCAGATCCATCTTCACAATCCTGGTTCCCGTCACATTCTGGGTTCACTTTACTGATGCATTTATTGTTTTTACATCTATATGTGAGATCAGTGCAGCGCGTAGCAGTCGCTGCAGAAAGAGGGAGAGAGGGAAGAACAATTACAACTCTGCAACAAGCTAAAAAAAAGGCATGCATCAAGGAACATTAAGATTCATTTTTAATTTCTGGTTGTATCCACCTGATGACTGTCAGTAACTATACACTCTACTTTTAGCTCTACTTTGGTCTCCACCAACTCCTGAGAAAAATATGTCTCTTCAGCTGTTAAAAGCTTCACTAGGTTCACATATCAGTTGACAACTCTGTATGCCTGAAATTTGGTGGAAAGAAGATGTATCCATTCCTTTTTTTGCTTAGCACAGCATCATGCTGCAGGACATGGGGTTAAAGAGCAACCAAAGGGGTAAATAATCCACTTAAAAGCTTAATAACTCAGTCAGCACAGAAATCATGCACTTTACTCTAGTGGCAATTTGAAAAAAATGACATTTTTTGCATTTTAGAAGAGGAGTCGTACTTCTTGCACAGTCGAGCTCATCTGACCCATCCCCACAGTCATCTCTGCCGTCACATTTCTTCTTCTCGGAAACACATTTGCTATTCTTACATGTTATTTCTCCAGACTTGCATCCACCTTAGAAAACAAAAGACACAGAGGAATGAGAAAACTGTCTGAAAGCCTCTCAGGGCTCATGTAAAATCCATCAGTGGCAACAGGTCTTACCACAGTTCTCCTCATCTGTGCGGTCTCCACAGTCATCTACGCCGTCACATTTCCAGAAGTTGGGCTTACAAAACCCGTTTTTACAACTGATATGCCGTTTTGCATCGCATTCTGCAGGAAAACACAGTTAAACTCACTTTGTATGCTAGAATAATTGCACTACTTACTATGACTACTCTTTGTGAGCATAAAAGTATGAAGTACTTACTGCAATTAAGTTCATCACTCATGTCTCCACAGTCATTCCAGCCATCACACTTTAGGTTCATCTTAATGCAGCGCTGGTTTCTGCACTGGAACTGCTTTGGACAAGCTGTGGATGACAGGTTAAGTGTGAGATAAACTTGCCTTATTTCAATATGTATTCTTGGGTGACGACACAAAACTAAACATGGTCTACGGTCGCAAATTATTGTAAAGATGCTGGAGCCAAGAGTGAGAACTGAGTTAGGTAAGAAAGCGTTTAGTTACGCCCCTTTATCATGTAACAATCTGCAAAAGGAATTGAAATTGTCTGAATTGATCACAATCGGTGAATTTAAATAGATTCTAAAGGATAAAGAAATCTCTTCCCTTGGTCGGTGTGACTGCTCCTTATAAGTCTCTACTGAGGCTCCTTCAGTGTTGTTGTGATGCTGGACTTGTATTTAATTGTTTATGATAACTGTGTTTAAATGTTTTAACTTGTCTCTTTGTATGCTGCTTTCTTGGCCAGCTCTCTCTTGGGAAAGAGATTTTTTAAAATCTCAATGAGACTTTTACCTGGTTAAATAAAGTATATATATATATATATATATATATATATATATATATATATAATATATAAATAATCACTAACAGGGAGAAACTGAGTTACTTACGGTCCTTGACATCGATGGCTTCGTACCACGCATCGAATCCTCGGTCCACATACGAGGCATCGGAGTAAAACATCACGTTCATTCTGTTGTCTTTGCTGGTTTCTGTCTGTGGCCCATCTAGCTGGTCTCCGCACAGTCTGAGGATGAGATGGACAAGTAGTTACATGTCTGCTTTGTTATGCAATTACTATGCGGTTTTTCAAATACAAGCATTGACTCACTTCTTTCCGTTGACCTCCACATAGTCTTTGCGACAGTCTTTACGGTTTTCCTGCCCCGGCTCAGACAAGAAGAACTTTCTGAATGTCACCTTCACAGCCTTATTAGCAGGGACCTTAATGATTGACAGAGAGGAGTAAAAACATAAGGATACTGTATGTGACCTGCTGAAGTGCAAAACCAAACTGAACACTGTTTTTATGTGAAATGTAATTACGTATTGTCTGTGTTATTTTTGTTTCATGTTATGCATTCATATAATGCATGTCATGTCTGTTATCATTCTTTGTATTCCTACATTGTATTTGTCACACTGAAATATGACCCCAGGAAGAATAGCTGCTGCTTTGCAAAAGCTAATGGGGATCTAAATAGAAACAAACAAACAAACACGGTATCATTTTAAATCTCTTCTTAAAACCCACCTCTTATCGTTGGCTTTTAACACCACGTAGAGTGTTGATTTTATGACTTTTTTATGATGATTTTATGTATATACATGCATATTTTATTTTGTGCGTGCAGTGCATTTTATTTATTTTATTCTATTTTTTATTCTATTTTATCTTATTCTATTTTATGGTTTTATTGTCTACTTATATTTTTTATTGAGCTTTTAATGTGTTATCTATTTATTGTGTTTTTGTGCAGCACTTTGAAAACCCTGTGTTTGCTATAAACGTGCTATTTAAATAAAGTGGATTGGATTGGAACAGAAACAAATAGAGACATATGATATGGCTGTGTAACACAATGATTAAGTGGCGACATCTCACCTGGATCGTCCACTGGCATGAAGTTCGAGGAGGATAATAGTTTGGGAAGTTGGGAGAAGAGAAGTTGCCTGTTTCACCCGTCAGTTGTCCACCGCAGGTCGTACCTGTTAAAAATGTGTGTTGGTTTTAGCAATATTTGCATAAACATTTTTGGTGCAGCTCAAGTAGACATCAATCAGGACTCCATTATTTCATACCTTTACTTCCACGTTTGACTTGTGTCACTCTTGCTCTGAATCCTGGGAAGTTCAACTTATCGTTGGAGGCCATCGTCACCAGCATGACGTTGCCAGAAGACAGAAAGGTCAACGGTTCACTAGGGGAGTAGTACCCGCACATCCTGCAGAAGAAAAAAGCAAGCAAAATAAACGTCTGATATGCACTGTTCACTGATGTAATGGTTATAATTCATTTGGTTTAAACTGCATGTTCACTGTAAATTAATTCCTTCCAGAGCAACATTTTTTGGCTCAAACACCAATGGAAATACTCGTGCAAATGTTGTTTCTGAGGTTTTTCCTGTTGGTAACTAATTCAGTTCTCAGTGAACTTTAGATTTTTACTGTTGGCACAGACAAAGTACATCATTTTACAGTCTTACAAAGATGGCTCCTTTGATATGGATTAAGTTTAATAGCTAAAAAATATCCTTATCCACTACTGTCCTGAGAGAACACAGTGATACATTTGACATTTTATATCTCCTGTGCAAGAATGCCACTAAGGAAAGTTCTCCCTTTAGAGGCCTCATGCTAGAATAATAGTACACAATATGATAGTTTTAGTCTAAATCTGTGAGCAATTCAACTCACAACAACCAAATTAAGTTTACTTGTTTGTGTCAACAACCAGGTCTGCATGTTGTTTTTCAATTTGGAAAGAGTAATGACATTCTCAAATATTCATCTGAATAGCTCCAAGATTTAGACTAAACTTTAATTTTGCAAATACTATTATTCTCGCGTGAAGCTCAACCAAAACAAATATAATGCTGCAAATGGAGGTTTGTGTGCAAGAAAAGGATCCATCAGAAGCACAGCAACTGGCCAGCAGAGGGCCTTACATACAAGATATAGATCCCTCCATTCAAATCTAAAAACATGCACAAGATGCCACTGTATGGAAAAAGGAGTGCAGCTATTTATCTGCTTAGAGAAGTAAAGAAAACTCACTCTTCCATAACTCGGCTCTCAATGGCCACCAGTGAGTCGTAGATTTTGACAAAGTCGTTTTTGCAGTTCTCTTCGAGATTCATCGTATCAAAATCCAGCTTGATGTAGTAGTTGGGGTCTGCTCTCAGCTGCCACTGCATGAAGGTGTTGGGGGGATAAGGTTTGTTGGGGAAGCCGGGGGACTGGATCTGCCCCATCTGATTCGTCCTTGTATGTTCTGAAAACTTGAAAAATTCTGAGGCAGAAACAAAGACGTGGTGTTCACATTCACCTTGAAAATCACAATCACAGAAGTGCAGTAGCCCATTTATATTGCTGCTGTTTACAAACTTACTTTCATATCACTGTGCTAATATTTACTATGCAAATGACCAGTTGCATAACAGTACAACTGATGTCTTAGATTTGCACCCAATTACTTTATATTTTCTGGATATAAGAGTAAATCACAATGATGCTTCTGTTAAATACAGAGAGTTTCCGTCCTTTACACTCCTTTTAAAATCTTGCTTTTGTTATAAATGTAATGAAAGAAAGAAATGCATGGCTAAATATGGCTGGACTACATGATTATTATGCCAGTCGGACATTTATTTTCTGAACAATACGAATAACATAATTCTTTATTCTTGCTCAGTGGAATGATAAGCTCCTTGTTGTCGGCCAAGAAAATGTCATGGAACAAGAGCTGATAATCAATAATGGTTTCAGCGAAGGTAACATGTTCCAAACCCCATATGTCGACATTTTAGCTGTTTTCTACTTGTATAGATGAGAATAAATGATAGATGCAGGCTGAGAACTTACTGCTGAATGATGTTGTAAACAGCCGGGAGTCAAGTACTGTGAGATGGAACACAAAACACAGAAAAACAGAAGAAGTAAGTCAAAGTCAGCCAGACAGAACATGACTCTACAACAAACCACATACACAGCAACACACTGCAAGACCCCAGTAGTGTGGCTTTCAGTTGCTTTGACTCCACCTACCTGAAGACACCACATCGTCGAGGACCAGAGAGTTGCTCGGTCTGTTCGCGGTACGCCGCTCTTTGTCCACCAGCTTCTCCATCGCAGACATGGCGCTGTCGACAGAAGCCTCTTGGCCTGAAGGGATGTTGAACTCGGACAGGTAGTAGGCGATAACACTGCCTTCACTAAAAGAGTTTCATAGAATATTAATCAATCAATCAGACTTTATTTGTATAGCACTTTTCATACAAGAGATATGTAACACAAAGTGCTTTGTATAAAAAAGGAGAAAGTAATAATAATAATAATAATAATAATAATAATAACAAATCATAGAAACAAGCAAACACCCTCCACCCCAGTACCCTCCATCCACCATCTCATTAAAAGCAAAGCGCAAACTTAGGAAACACTGGAGGTAGGCTAGAAATTAATTAGATCAAAAAAAAAAAAAAAAAAAAAATATATATATATATATATATATATATAAATAAATAGACTAATAAATAGTAGCAAATAAATAAATAAATACATAAATAAAAGAGAAAATGTTGTAACATAGAAAAATATAAAAAAATGGTTCAAGTAAAAGCTAAATTAAAAAGATAAGTCTTAAGTTTGCTCTTAAAAATATAGATAAACAGTCTGTGATGCCCTAGAGATGAAGCAAAGTAAAAAACAAAATGTCACTATACTAAAAGGGTCAGACAGATGCATGTGTGCCGATACATCACAACTCATTTTTTTCTTAGATTTATTACTGTAAATTGGACATGGTCTAAGCCAGTGGTTTTCAAACTTTTTGTTCCCAAGGTAAAGCAAAGTGCAAGCCAAAATCTCAAGGCACACCATCAGGGCTTTCCACTTGGACATGGAGTAGCCAGCCAGTGGGGAAAAGTAGGCAGCTAGGGGGGTCAGGGGGGCATGCAGACCCTGGACTTTCACCCAGGAGAACAAGCTCAGTGTCCCATGTGAAAACAAAAGTGAATGATGTGGTTTAAACATCACTGAACTTTCGTGCCTCACGGTTTTACAGTTTTACTATTTCAAGTTGTCATTGTAACTTCTTCATTTCTAGCATTTACAGATATTTATTTATTGTTTTAAACTGTCTTTTGTAACGCCTTACTAGGAATTTTTTTGACCTAAACATAGATCAGTGTATTTGTAGCTTAAATTCACTGAAACTGCAGCTTTTTTTTCAACCGCAAACTGTACGTGTATGTATAATGATGTGTGCATTTTTTTTATAATGTTCTGCGAACTGCAATATGCGTCATTTTGACCAAAGGCTCTATGGGTCATTATGGGATGTTTCAGCAGGTGTAAGTGATGTCAACTGCAGTAAAAGGTACCGTTTACAAGACCGGTGCTTTAACCAGCTGAGCCACAGCGCCTCCATCTAACTCTTTTTGTGCCTACAGCTAAACAACAGGTGACCTCTTGACAACATGTTTAAAATAGCAATTATTACATTTAGGTATGAGGACACGATTATCCCCCCCTGCCAGTAGCAGGCACTCATTTTGGCAATGATGCTGTCAGTCATACTGCATTATGCTGCATTATACTGCATACTGCATTGGTTGTCACAAAATTCCATGGCACACCTGGACTTGTCTCATGGCACACCTGTGATCCATTTGGGAACCACTTGTGTCAGCAATATAATGTGTCTTTACCAACCACAGCCAGACTTTCTATAAGTAAAATCTTAATATTAATGTTAATGCAGCTACAACAATGGCTAAGCTGCACCTGAAAGCAGCTCATGATGGCGCCCAACATTATTGTAGTGTTACCTGGTTGAATTTCTATTTCTGCTGCATCTTTTTGATTGTCTTATTTTTCAATACCATGGTTCCTGTGGGTTCAAGTTACAGACTAACTAAACTGAACCAGAACAATGAGGATAACAGGAAATCCAAGCATACAAAAGCAGAGAGCACATACATGCACAATTCTCCGAACTTGCAATTTAAATAACATAAAATATTTAGAGATTAGTGTGTTGTAAATGGTGATGCTATTATATCTGTTTTGAGATACCCTGGTAACAAACACAACAGACGGACCAACAGGAATGGAAACATGGCCCTATGGGTAGAGGTAATGATGAAGGAGTCGTACCTGAAAGCCTGAACTGAAGAACCAACGTAGTATTTGGTCAACTGTGGACTTCTGGAATAGATGGTTTTAAGCTGAAAGACACGGGCAAAAAAATCGCAACAAAGAATGAACCAAGGTTATTATAGTTAACAAAAACTAACAAAATTGAAAAAACATTTTTGTTAACTGAAATAAAAATAAAAAAAAGTTTTTAAAAAAATGATGACTAACTGAAACTGTATTGTGTGGTTTAAAAACTAACTAAAATAATAGTGAAAATGTCCTTAGTTTTCGTCTTTGTCAACTTTTTTCATATGTAAACCATTTTGGTTGATATGAAATCTATTTCATCTATCTGGTTTTATGACTTAATAAACTTATTGGGGCTGAGATGGATCAGACAAAGGAAATAAAGGAAACATTTATTGTGACCTTTTTGAATCTGGCACCCAACAAATACCCCATTACAAAAAAACTAAAACTAATAAAAACTAAACTAAAACTAAGCATTCTCCAAAAAATAAAAACTAATAATTAAAACTAGCAAACTCACTCTAAAAGCTAATTAAAACTAACTGAATTTGAAAACAAGAATTGACAATGAAATTAAAACTAAAACTAATGAAAAACCCATTATAACCTTGGAATGAACGCAGGCTCTCTAAAAACACTCCAGAAACAATTGTTTATCACAGATTTGATTTTTTATTTATTTTTGATGACAGGGCAGCGGTTTGGAGGACGGAGCGGCAGTCTTACCTGTGAAGTCACCTGCTTCGCCAGCGCCTTGAACTCGGAGCTGTTGGAGTTCTCGTAGGCGTTTTCGAACACCTGGTTTGTGATCCGCATGGAGCCGCTGTACATCCTCTTGAGTCGCACATCTTTACGGACTGTGGGATCACAGTTCAATCCGGTTGAATAAAATTATACTTATAATGCCAAGCCAGACACACAAGTTATCTGAGAGACCCAACATTCCACCAAGAGTGAGTGCTATTGCTACAAGAAAAACTTCCCTTTCACAAGTAGAACCCAGACTGAAGATGTACACCCACACTTTGACTGCAAAACAGTTCAACCTCCTTAATTTCAGTGCCGTTTCTTTTCATCTGATTTTGGCCTTTTAACTTTTCTTTGATCGTCACATTTTTATTCCTTCTATCTTTTGAGCTGTGATGTTTTACGTCGCTCAGGTGTTTCAACTGATGTAGCTTTAATCTCTCCTTCCTGGTTTCCTTCATTTGCATGTGCAAATAATCAGACAGAATAAACAAAATAAAAGGTATGTTGAGCTCTAAGTCACCCACAACAACTTACAGTGGAAATGCCAGACCAGCAGTCCGGTCATAAGTGCAACAACTGCAGCGAAGACGATCACGCCGATCACAGCCCCAACTTTTCCCGGACCCTTTTTCTTCTCAAGCTTTTTGTTGTCCGATGCAGGCAGAAACTGGACAGAGGTATCCCAGTCTTTGTCCTAGAAGACAAACAGACAGTTGTATGGGTGAATGAATGATCAAAACATAAAACTGAAGGATAAAAATAACTTCTAAAGATGAACTGCAACCATTTCACAGGAGATACAGACATGTGTGGGCATAAGCTGCAAAAGCTTTATCTTTTTTAAAGGGTGATATTTAAGATAAAAGTTGTTAGAATAATCTGTGTCTCTGTGGACGTAAATCACTATCTATGCGTGTGTAATTCAATAATAAATTATAATAATAATACATTTATTTGTAAAGCACTATTCATAAAGAAATCTCAAAATGCTACAGAAACCAGAAACATAATAAACAAAAGACTAAGAGAAAAATCAGACACGTTAGGCAGTAATAAAGTACATTAAAGAAAACAGGTAAAGGAGGAGATTAAGGTGCAGAGACAATGATAAAAACATCTAGGGACGGGGCGTCCCGGTGGCTCACACTGGTAGAGCGCTTACCATGTAGGCTGTGTCCTTGCTGCGGCGGAGCCGGGTTCAAATCCGGCCTGAGCTCCCTTTGCTGCATGTCTTCCCCTCTATCACCCCCTTTCTATCTGTCACTATCAATAAAGCAAAAAATGCCAAAAAAATAATCTTTAAAAAAAAACAAACATCTAGGGACAACCTAAAATGCCCGCCTGAACAAAAAAAAGTTTTAAGACCTTTAAAAAAAAAAAAAAAAAAGATCTTAAAACTTTTATTTTCTTTGTGTACCCTCTCTGTGCATTGATAGATTAATCATGCAAGCTGCTTTGCTACAATGCTCATGTGCTAATATTGTTGTTAAACTATGATGGAACTAAATACATTTACTCCATCTGCTTAAACTTTCTCTGCCCTATTTAGAGTAAGATTCTATAATCACAAATATATATATTTTATGTGGATAGGTTTGTTGCAAAATCTGTGTCTCCAGTAATATCTCTACAGGTTGTTTATATCAAGGCAGGAGTTTGTGATTTTAAAGTTTGTTGCAGGTCAGGTCAGGTCACGGACATGCTGTGTTAAGCAGAGAGATACATGATATCTCTCTTAGTGACATGTGTCCACGTATTGAATAAACTGATGAATCAGCGGATTGAAAGGAGGCGGCGTCTGCAGAATATCAACCTGCATTCTTAGAAAACTTGTGTCAAGCTATAATATGGGTTCAGGGAAAGTAGACTGTGTTCAGCCTTCAAGAACTGACCGCCTATGTGTTCTCAGGGAAGAGTAGATTGAACCCAGAGACTCTGTAACGGCACATTTCTTGACATATTGTAATAAAGTGAACTCGGATGTCTCCTGCTCATTATTCCCCATCAAACGATCGGCACGGAGAAATAGGTGAGGAATCTGTGTTGGAGTCAGATCATTTAATTTTAAAGGTTTCCTCAATACTATTTCCCAACAAAACATAAAACTGAAGGGATAACAATAACTTCTACATTTGAACTGCAACCATTTCACAGGAGATAAAAGACATTTGTGGACATAAGCTGCAAGAGCTTTATCTTTTTTAGGGGTGATATTTAAGATAGAAGTACCTTTCTTTTCTCTACCATAGTAAATTATCAGCTGCTGATAAATGACAGCAGCAGCCAGCAAGTAGGTACTTGTGTATTTTAGGAATGTATGTGCCTGTGGTGACCAACAGAATAAGGCCTTCACCTAGCCAAACTAGCTCCTGAAATATGACTTAATGCATTTCTTCGACTAATAGGTGGTTAGGGGAAATAAACTGGACGGTTTTTTTCATTCAAAATCTGATTACAAAACACAGAGAGGACAGTTTCAGTGCGTGGTTGTGTTCATGAGTTAGACGGGATCTTTATGCATGAGTCACGGCCCTGTGGTTGCCTTTAAGAGGTGAGACGGAGGGGGGAGGGAGTACAAAGGTTTCACAATGTAAAATCCTGTCAAACCTGCTGGGAGTAAACCACTCACAGATCTGAAGTAGAAGACAACAAGTTTCTGTGTGTGTTCGCTGCACTGTAGTAGAAAATTAAAGGTTCCCTGAAAACCTGAACAACCTCACAGACCAACAAAAGATCATTTTAAAAGCTTTGGGATTGTTTAATAAAAGATTATTTTGTTTTTTGTGTACATTTCACAGCTTTCTGCGCTGTAAAACTATGACTCCACCGACCGTTTTATGACCCAATGACAACACTTTCTTTCCGCCTGTATAAACCTGACACTCGCTAAATAACCAGAATGAATTATACTGCACCTATGAGGGCAAGCATTTATTTTTAAGCAGGTTTGAACTCTATGATATTAAATTCCCATTTTAAAGGCTTATTGCAGAGTCTGTGGAATAGATATTCATGGCTCTGTTTGGTTTATAAACCAAATATTTCATGCTACACACACTCACTGCCCGAGGTGGTTTTTAAAAGCTACAAATTAGAGGGAAATTGATTCTAAAGAATAAGAAATGCCTCCGCTCCTTACAAACAAGAAATATGACTCATAACTTTTCAGCTTGTAATAAATCTCTCAGTGTCCATATGGTTCAATCATCTTCATTATAATAAAGCATCAAATACCTACTTTGGTCAAACTTTAACCTATCATTCTTGTAGACAACAGAAATGTAATTCTTTTAGCATATCATCTAATCATTATACTATTAAAATGGCATTTAATTATCACTGTCAACAACTAAAACACGCTTAGCACAGCATCTCTGCTCCAGAATACTCCTCTAATCTGCTCCATTGTGTCCTGGAGGACAAATCCTCTGACACTGAAGGACATTTTTCACATAATGCCTTCTGTTTATAACTATACTGTGATATTGTGGAGTAATTAAATGGATGTTAGAGTACAGAAGGGAAGTGAACAAGTCACAACAGGGCGGAGGAACCCTGGAATTCAGGCATCCTGCTCTCTGCAGACTGATGAAGCTCCAGGAGCTTCGACACTGATAATCAGATTTTGCAAAAAGGTTTTAACCAAAACTTTGTACCACTTTAAAGGTTTAAAGCTTTTGGAGATCCGCCTATTGTATACTGCAGGTTGGAACACACCTCAGTATTTTTTTTCATTGTGCTAACTTCTTGGAAATCAAGAGAGAAAGGAGTGGCAGCGTCTTAAGGCTTGTTTAACAAAAACATGTTACATTTACAAGGATGTTTGGTGGAATGGCATACAAAGCAGAGCCATAATGATTATTGAAGCAATTAATCAGTCCATAGAAATACCTTTTTTTTCTCTTTTACGCTAGCTAATCTTATATGGAAAAATGGCAGAAAAATGCTGTTTTCAGTCTCTCCAAAAAATGGAGATTTTCTGCTTTTCCCTCTTTAATATCATACTAAACTGGATATCTCTGGGTTTTGGACTGAATACAGAGGAGATTTAAAGGCAGGGATTGACATTTTTCAATAATTTCTGACATTTTATAGACCAAATTAAAAATGACAGAATAGAAAAGTTATTCTTAGTTGGGACAAAGAACACAACACCAAATAGTTTATGAAATGATTCTTCAGTTATTATCTTATGAGCTACTGCTCTTACTTGAATGAAAAAGAACTGTAATATGTATCATATAATCACAATGTGTACATTGATCGTTAACCAGTTGCGGATTACAGATCTAACTGTATCAAAATTGCATGTTTTGGGGGATATCACAGCCTCAGAAATGGTATTTACCGTTTGAGTGCTCTCACAAATCTAAAAATGACACTTTTTGTTTGTTTTGCATATTTATGTGAGAATTCCAAATTTAAAATAACAAATTAAACTGCTGGCACAACCTCTAATCAGCACAGAACCAGAAGCTTGGCAAAGAAATGAAAGCAGGTTGTTTTTTTCAGCTTCTAAGTGCTGGATTTCTTTATGCACTTAATAACATGTTTGTCTTTAGGCAAAACAGTGTGTTGGTGATAAGAGTGCCTGAGACTGTTGAGGGTTTAAGAAACAATTTGCAGAGTTGTGTACAGAGATCCTTTCAACTGTTGCATGCATGTGTGGAATGAAAACACAGCTGACCTATCAGTTTCATGTCTGACAGGTTTGCTTTGGCTAGGTTTCATTCACCTGTAATGCTCTCTATGGCTGGGCGATATGGATCAAAAGTCATATCCCAATATATTTAGGCTGAATATCGATACACAATATTTATTCCAATATTTTTTATAGCAAAGTGAGAGCAAATGTTCAGTCAAAGCCACGAGTAGTTTTATTGAAACCATTTATTTATGTGAACATAAATACTGTATAACAGGAGCACTTTTTTTTTTTTTTTTTTTTTTTTTTTTTTTTTTTTTTTTTTAAATCAAAGCTCCATAAAGTGCACATTTAAATAAAAAAATATCTTAAATAAAATAGCCTATGAAATAAAAGAGGCCAATCTTTTTCTGAAATAAATATATTTATATGAGAAAAGAATAACGAACATTACAAAAGAACTAAATATGACAAACCCGTGTAAGGGCAGCATTTATATATAAAAGAAAAAAATTGAACTATATCGATATATGCGAGATCTAATTCCATATCACATTAAAAAATATATCGATATATCGCCCAGCCCTAATTTTAATCTCTGATGTTTCTCTCTGCACTGCAAATTATTTGTTTCTTACCGAGATAAAAAACAACAACATATATTTAGAAGTGTTAGATTATTTGTCTTGTTTCAATTTCTTATTTTAAGTGTTCAACATGCTAATTCCTAGATTTAACAATCTTAATTTAAGAAATATTGTCAAGTGAAATTATCACTGGGCGGCTGTGGCTCAGTTGGGAGAGTTGGTTGGCCCCCAACCGAAGGGTTGGTGGTTCGATCCCTGACCATCGCAGCCTACATGTCGAAGTATCCTTGAGCAAGATGCTGAACCCCAAATTGCTCCCGATGTGCTGTGTTCATCGGTGTGAGAATGAATTCCCAATGGTGGCAGGTGGCACCGTTTAGGGCAGCCTCTGCCACCAGTATGAATGTGTATGTATGTCTGTATTGTAAAGCGCTTTGAGTGGTCGCAAAGCGACTAGAAAAGCGCTATATAAGTGCAGGTCCATTTACCATTTATCTGTCCATGCAGCAAGATCATTTCCCTCAGATTTAGTGTTTTTATCTGTTTTTTAGACTCCCCTTTTTTGCAGTGTGCATCAGTTTGCTTCACTTCCTTTCCCATAAATATCCACCAATGTTAAAGATTCAGCTCTTTCATTAACACACACACATCTAATCAATATTTAACAGGGTCAAACAGAGCCTCCACCTACATGACTAACAGAAGACAAGTTTCTTACCGACTTCGGGGTGTATCTCAGTCCACTGTCCATGTAGTCCATCAGGTGTCAACACCAGACTCCAAATAAAAAAATAAAATAAACTAAAACAAAAACTTCCTTTTTATTTCTTGCACTAAAGCCTCCAAAGGCTGTTTTCAGAGGCGAGCCTGTAGGCCTGCTGGTCGCTAAGAGATGACTCTTGTCAACGAATCCGCCCTGCGAGCAAAATAAGAGAAAAGAAATAAATAAAATCTAGCTATACGAGAAAGAGCTTACAACGAAGAAAAATGTCTCAAAGTGTCTTTCAAATAAGTCTCCTCTCCGGTTGAGTCGTCCACAAAATGTCTGTGTGACCTGACGGTACGGTGTGTGACTCTGGGGGGAAAAAGTTTTTTCCGGGAGCTTCAGGTTTCTGCGGGCGTGTCTCCCTCCCGCACCTGCAGCGACTTCCTGTTTACCTGCAACAGGTGAGGACAATGTGTCTTTAATGACCTTTTATGGGAAGCTAAAGCAAAAAAAAAGCAGAAATAAACAAAACACAACGTGAATTAAAATACAAAAAAAATAATGCAATAAACTGTTGAAATCGTAAAGGTTCCACACGGCCTATTTTTAGTTTCAGTCACGTGATTTTATCCGTGCGTGTCTGCCTTTTTCGTGCAACGTAAAGTATGACTCATTGTTGAATCACCTTCATCGCTTTCATGATGAGCCATAAGTTTCTGTTTTGAAACAAATGGAAACCCCTCTCAACTGTAAGGATAAAATAAAATATATATATAAAATATTTTGTAATAACTATACTGCCCTACAAAGTCCAACTGCAGTAACTACGCAAAAGGTAAAACTGAGAAAAACTGGTTTAAAGTTTTTTTTAATGTTTTGCACAAAAGAGTGCAATAACTGTTGTTGTCATTTTTCAGCTTTTATATTTTGTTTTCAGTGAATAAACATTTTCAATTTGATTTTGTTATAAGTGTATTTAAAAGTGTTTAACTCTATTCAAATATGTGCATATTTTAGACTTAATATTATAAAGACATTTTAGTCTTAATATCATTTTATCTCACTTTTTTTTACTTCATCACTATCTAGATAATAATTTCCCTTTCAAATAAACTTATAATTTCTATAATTTCTATGTTTAAATTAGTTTTGAGTTGGATTTTGTGGTTTTTATATATTTATTTCTCTGAAATAAAGCAAAATTGAAATCTAAAACTTTGTCACAAGATGAACAGAAATCAAGGAGTTCAATTTTAGTTATAACTCAATTACGACTAAAAATATAGTTACTGCAGTTAGGCTTTGTAGGGCAGTATAGTAAGAATATCAATGTGCTGAATCAGCTGATACAACTAGGCAGCACTATTTGTTATTTAAATGGTGGAATGTAATCGAGTACATTTACTCAAGTACTGTCCTTAAGTATAATTTTGAGTTAAGTATTTGTATTATATGTAACTTTATACTTCTACTCCACTACATCTTAGAGGCAACTCTTGAACTTTTCAGGTCAAGATTTAACATAAAATATGTTAAATTTGAAGTGATTACACATTTTTATAAATAAAACCTCATAACGTCATAAAAAAATACTTAAAATGACCCTTAACTATGCACTGTAAAAAAAAACCTTGTTGTTTTTTAGGTAAAAAACTGGCAGCTGTGGTTGCCAGAACTTTTTCTAATATTACGGTAAAATGAAATTAGCACTGATGATTTCCCATTTAGGATTGCCATTTTATTCAATATTTTACCGTAAAAAATAAAAAGTTTTTCCATCAAAAGAATTGTTGTTTTGCCATATAATTGACAAGAAAATGCTTTATAAATGCCGCATGAATTAAAGATTTTACCATTAAATATTACAGTATATTTTTGTTAGAGATATGGTGTTTCGTACATTTAACAGTGAGAAAAAGTATTTTTACAAAAAAATAAATGCAAAAATGATGGCTTGTAAATTAAAGTATTTTTTTTGCTACAATCACAGTGCCAGTGTATTTTACAGTGGAGTGATGTATTTAAAAAAAAAAAAAGTAAAAAATAATGTTTTGGCTGATATATACATTTACAGTGTTTCATTGTTACTGAAACTGAATTAACCCATTTATCATTTTACAGTGATTATAAAATCTACAGACATTTTTTACAGTGTGAGAGAATGAAAGTATTTCTTACATAAAAGCTTCAATACAAATAAACTAACAATATATTTAGAATATATAAAACAATCTGAGTGGGGCCAATCTGCATAAGTGCTTTTACTTTTGATACTGTGAGTAGATTTTGATTGTGATACTTTTTACTTAAGTAAGTTTTGAATGCAGGATTTTTACTTGTAGTGGAGTAATTTCGCAGTGTGGTATTATATTTCACTTAAGTAAAGGATCTGAACCCTTTTCCACCCCTGGTTATTTAATATAAAATACAGGACAACCACAAGGCTTTACCTAGTGGTGAAAGAAATTGGGGAGACTGGGGTGATCGTAACATCTCACTAATCAGAAATGAGACAGAATATTAATATTATATGTCTTCATATATTATTAAAGAAGGCCTATTAATAATCTACATCTGAAAAGTAGCATAAGCTGTAAGAAAAATGAAGTAAAGTAAAAAAAGTTAAATGTTTTTTCTTCTGAGAATTAGTGTAGAAGTATACATTTACATAAAATTGAATTTCTAAGTAAAATCCTGCAAAATTATAATTCTATATTACTTGCAAAACAACCCTGAAAAATTAAATAAATAGATTATTAAGGAAAAGAAAACCAGCCTTAATTATCTGATAACCAAGTATACACAACCTTAAAATAATATTAATAAAATAATTAGATGATTAATTGATCAGTACATAATTCATCTTCAACTATTTCATAATCAAGTACTTTTCAAGAAATGAAACCAAAAAAAGTTATTTTAGTTTCTCAAATGTGAATATTTGCTGGTTTTTCTTTGTCTTATATTGAATAACAATTATACAGTACTATCGATCTGTCTGTAGAGATGAAAAGACGACACATCCATATGGAAGTTGTGAGTTTATTGATGTGTATCCCCCCTGTAACCATAAATCTGTTTCCATTGGTGTCAATCATTTTTTTAAATCACTAATATGCATATTATATTAGTTCCCAGTCCCTTCCCACAATCAAGCAGGCAGTTACAAGATTGAAGCCGTTTGGGTGCATAGTGAGACAGTCGCATACAGAGATACTGTCACAGGAAGAGGAAAAAATAGAAAACAAGAAAACAAACTTAAAAATATATATCATATCATTTCATATAAGAACAATGCACACCACAGGTAATCCTCCGGAAAAAAGCCATGATTGCAACATCAACTATACAGGCATACAAAGACAATACTAAGAGAGAGAGAGAAAAGAGGATTCTAGGATTCAGTTTACTTGTTTGTGTCATTCTCTACCTGTAAAAATACACAAGTTAGGTTTTTTTTTCTCAGAAACCAGCTCTCCAAGCCTTGTCTTTCTGTGTGTCTCTGTCTGCCTGCACAGCCCTCCAGCTCCGAGTTGTCTTCAACTGGCTTTGATCCAGGGCCGGCTCAAGCTATCTCAGTACCCAAAGCCCAAAATCCAGAGAGCAAAATTTGTTAAGCTTCCCTCCAAAACCTAAAAAAAACTTTGAGTATCCACCAAATTACTTGTAATGATCTCCAGGTTTGGTATATTCAGGTTGAGAAATAACCTATTTGGCATTTGTTGCAATCCTAAAAATGAGACATAGCACCCCCAAATCCACCAAATTTGATACATTTTCACTTAATTTGGATGCCCTCTGGTGGCAGATGGGCTTACGCTGTATGCCGGCCCTGTTTTTTGATCTACCAGACTGTTATATGCTTTATGACCAGCAAAGCAAACAGTTGCTCCAAAAAACAAACAAACGTGTGTACATCATCCCCAAAATTTTGCTTCAAAATAGGTTTCCTGGTACTTGGTTTTTGCTTCGGGTAATTTGTGCAAAATAACAATAAACAAAAAAAACAACAACAACACTTGTTTGTCAGTTTGTAGCATGTCATCGGTCGCTGTCACAATGTTTGTGACAGTGCATTAAAATCAAAGCCACATAGGAACCTGTCAAGGACATAGTATGGAAAAAAAAGCTTCCAAGATACATTCAACTATGTAACACATCAATAGGTATGATTAATCTATCGATTTAAGCTGTTTCCCTATTGATTAAACATGTGTTTGTGTGTGTAGGAGGGGATATATCATGACATTCACTTAGTAAGGGTTCAGAGTAGGTTTGTGTTGATGTGTTTGAGCTGGGGGTCTGTGCACACCTTCCCCTTCCCCGACTCTTTCTCACAGTGTGCCTGCAAACACAACTCATGCCCACTAAGCTAAGAACCCTAAACCCACTCATAACCTCTTCCCTGGGAGAAAAAAAAGGTGGAATAAAAACATCTATTCTTATATATATTTAAACTGTATATGTATATTTTGTCTGTTTATCATAACAAAGAACAGAAAGTAAATAATTCATGATTTCATTTTTTTCTCATTTGTTGTTTCACTATACATTTTAATTGGTACAAAGAACCTTCATATACAAGCAATCTATTGAGAGGAAAAAACAACAAAATAAAACACCAATTCTTTTTGAGAAAACCGTCAGAAACTGCATGAATGACACTCGCATGATGGGAAACTTAAGTGTAGTGTCTGGTATGCCGGTTCGATGATGGCAGCTCAAAAACATTTAAATTTTTGCTTGATTTCACTTTTCAAAAAAAAAAAGAAAAAGAAAAAAAAGAAAATGTCTGAAGAAATGTTATACATCTTGATCTGAGATAGCTGTATTGATAATTACAGAGACATCTGCAGAATCACATTTTCCATAATGCAAAATGGCAGATACATCACCTTTTCAAAAGAAACATGATCAAAAAGAGCTCTATAGTACAATAGTAGCAGTAGTAGAAGTAGTAGCATTATTTAAGGATTGTTTTGAACAAACCAGTAAATGGAGTTTGGATGTATGCAAATGATTTTAACAATAGCATATGTTATTGGTCAGTAGTATGTTCCCCCTCGGTTGCCGTCCTCTGTCAGACTCTGCAGCGCCCCCTGTAGGCTCTGGTTAGATCTGCATCTGCTCCAGGTATTTGTAGGTGGGGTTTTCGTAGCCGTGGTTCTGCATCTTGCTGAGGTGGCGTTCCTCTGGTGTCAGCATGGGGTCAACCTGCGAGCCACACACACAACACACGTTACGGCTGAACTAAACAAGGCCAACATGCTGCGTGTGTCGTATGCAAAAGATGCAGGGACAATAATCTAATTTGCTTCGCATTCGCCCAATGCTCCATTTACATAACCCCTCATAATTTAATAGTAATGGAAATTCATTGGAGCCAGCAATGTTGTTTCCGATTAACTTTTATGATTGAAATGTCATTTACAGGCTGAGCAGATGACATTAACCTTGGCTGCAAAGAGTTGCCTGGTGGGCAACTACAGTAATTAGCATAATGTGCTAATTAATTGCCAAAAAAATGGAAAGGGTGATGATATTGCTTCTAGTTAACTATGAAAGGTGATCCAAGAGTCTTAATCCAAGTTTGTGATGTCCAGAAGTTCATCTATTACCATTGTAGGAGCCTAAATGCAGTTTTTTGTTGTTAACAGAATAATTGAAGTTCATAAGAAATAAGAATAATAATATTTACAATATGTACATGTTTTGATATTTACAATATATGTGGATGGATATATTTTTGTTTTGTGAAGACTGTACCTTTAATGTGTCACTCTCGCAAGTGTTTGGTAATGGTAATTTAGTAGGTAATGAGATTTGTGGTATCGTTTTTTGACCTCTCTCAGTATCTCTCCCCTCTATCTCTCTCCACTACTCTCTAATTTCGTGTATAGAACGCAAATTGTATTTCATTTTGAGACATTTTGTATTTTTCCTGCATTTTCTGAGTAAACATTGCAAGTTTACCAGCTGGTCTCTGTGTTTTTTTTGGATGTGGACACGGGGAAGAGTGGTACGAGCGTCAAACTGAGGCTTCATCTACAACCATGTTGCAGTCACATTTTCTTTCCTCATGAGAATAATGTTAAAATCAGGAAATGGTAGTCAACATAGAAAGGTCATCCTAATCTAATTTTGTTCAGATAATAAATCTGTAATTATTTTCTCTGGTATTTTGCTTGATAATGAGTGATAATGAGCTTGCTTCTGGTTAACTTAGAATGATGTCCTGAATTAATCTATTACCATGGTGAAATGACCTTTTTTCTTTTGCATTATATGCATTATTATGAAAAAAAGAATGGTAAAAATCAGGTAATGGCTATAAACATAACACAAAATAATTGATCTTATAATCTTAATCTATTTTTGTTTGGATGAAGTCTGCAACTGTTTTGATTTTGATTTTCTCCTGTATTTTACTTGTTAATGAGCTAATTACATAAATTCCCCAACATTAAACTCTTAACAAGCAAGTTGAAATTCAGCCACGAAACAAACAAACAAACATAGACAGTAAACACAGAGATTCAAGAGTAACAATAATGCTATGTGTGAGGATTTTTGCCTAGTTTTTACATAGTTTATATTAATTAGCCCCATGAGCAAAAGTTGCATGACTGCACTATGGTAACAGATGCATTTGTGGACATCACAAACATGCACTTAAGTTAACTAGAGGCAATGTTATAGCCATTTCCAGTTCTCACCAGTTAATTAGCACATTATGTTAATTACTGTCATTTCCCAACCTGAAGTTGTGAAGTTGAAATTCATCCACCAGGCCAAACAAACATAGATGTAGACTAAAACCATAAAGTAAGATTTATTCTAAGATTTCTATGTTGAATAACATGCCAAAAATAATGATTATTTCTCTTTCTTTATTTCTTTTTACTTAATGTCTGCTAATTATGCTCATGAGCAAATGTTACATGTCTGCACCATGGTAATAGATGCATTTCTGGACATCACAAACAAGTTAACTAGAAGCTAAATAATGCCTTTGATAGTTTTTGGCAATTAATTAGTTCATTATGCGAATAACTGTGATTGCCCAACATGCAACTCTCAGCGAACAAGTTTAATCTCATCTGCTAAGCCTATTTTAATCGTAAATGTTCATAACAAACAACATGTATGTGTTTAATATAGGCCATATACACTGTAAAATATGTCTGTAGATTTTATGGTGAAAAACTGCTAAACCATGACAGTAAAAGACCGTAAAATGATAAATGGGTTAATTCTGTTTCAGTAACAATGAAACACCGTAAATGTATATATCAGATTATATATTCAATTTTTTTTTTTTGAAAAGTACATTATTCTACTGTAAAATACTCTAGCACTGTGTTTGTAACAAAAATATGTTACTGTAATATATATACTAGCATCACTGTAATTTTTGCATTTATTTTTTGTAAAATATACTTTTTCTAACTTAACACCATATCTCCAACAAAAATATACTTTATATTTAATGGTAAAATCTTAATTTATGCAGCATTTATAGTATAGTAAATATTTCCTTGTCAATCATATGGCAAAACAGCATTTCTTTTGATGGAAAAACTTTTTATTTACACGGTAAAAAATTGGAATAAAATGGCAATCTTAGACGTGAAATCAACAGTGCCAATATCTTTTTACCATAATATATAAAAAAGTTCTACTGTATTTATTGCGGTAAAGTTCTGGCAACCAGCTGCTGTTTTTTTACCGTTAAAACAACAGTTGTTTTCTTTCTTACAGTGTAGGGGTTTCCAGTTGACTATAATCTAAATCTGACACTTGGAATAAGATAGGTTTCAGTTCACACCCTCTGCACAAATCCCCACACACTGCTGCAAATAACAGGTGGCTTACCTCCACGATGCCGTGACTGATGGTGCCGTATTGCCTCTTCCTCAAAAGCACCAGACTGATCACAATAACAGTTGCTATGGCCACGGCGATCACCAGCAGGCCAATCAGTGCGCTGCTCCCAAAGCTGAAGTCCTCTCCCAGGGGGCGGTAGGACTCCTGGCAGGTAAGAACAAGTGAGAGGAACACAGTCAGCTGATTTTCTTATGCAGAAGACACATTCAAATTGTTGTTGTCTTGCTGTTGTATGGAGATTTCTAATAACGCTCATCCAGCCATCTAAAATTATACACAAAATCCTATTCTCATATTCTTAATTTCCATTATGACCAATGATCATGACAACATTAATAACCACATCTGACATTTGCGATATGAAAAACAACGCTGTGTAGTTCACTTTGATAGCAACAGGGGTTGCTAAGGCACAACTAGAGCCCGACCAATGGGATTTTTAAGACTGATAGTGATTTTAAAGGGGAAAAAAATTATTACTGATATGCCGGCTGAAATAGTGAATTGTTTTTGATGAAAATAGACCTTTTCTATGTTGCACTGATACATAAACTGTATCAGAGTCAATGAATTCTAGAAAATGAAAACTGAGGGAATAAAGATACTTTTCTACAAAGATACTTATCTACAAATCACTTAAAGCACCGTTTTCTGCAAATTAAAAACATTTTTTTTTTTTTTTTACTGTTCTAGGCTGCTGCCTGCTACTCTAACACACACGTTTTGTGCTGAATTATCTATCTACTGTAAATGTATTTCCCAAACTCTTTTAGATATTTTCAAGCAGGTTAGAAAACCCAAGAAGTTCAAGATTGCAACCTTTAAAATGTTATTAGCGGGCAGAATAATACTCCTTAACTGGAAAAACAAAAACAGTTAAATTGTCTGGTTGAGAAATTACATAAAGCACTGAAAAGTAGAGAAACTTTGGTTTATGTAACATGGCTCACATTGCCACAAATTTGAGATTGTGTCAAACTTTCCTGGACTGCACATTTAAACCTCCACACATGTAACATGCAGACCTACAGCCATGGTCACAATTAACTTATAAGCAAACTTTTTTTTTTCTTTGTGTGTGTTTTTGTTTGATTTAAATAATTTCTCATTTGTTTTTCGACTCTTCACCCCTTTGTTTGTAGAATACAGAAATGTTATTTACATTGAACTTGTGAAATATAGACACATGTATGCTGATACTAAAAGTTACAGATATGTCTTGATAGGCCATAAATTGATCAACTCTAGAAACAACCATCTGTGCTTAGTCAGACTCACAGTGTTTGTAATGATTTTGTAAATCTGACATGGTTTTTTTCCAGCTGTATGCTCACACTCCTTACCCCGATCAATATTTTTATTTACTAGAATAATGTTCCCAAATACCTACAGGGGTAGCGGTGAGTAAATTGTATCATGATCAATAGACATAATGGAAAGACATAAGATTAGCACCCTGGTTGACACATGTACGAATTTCTCTTTTAATTAATTTAGAAGGAAAAATAATAGAAAACAACTAATTTGTGTTGAAAGAAATTTGATTGTTCTGCCCTGCAGGTAAATTGATTTCAACTTTGCCAAGCATAGAGAGTAAAAATATCCCTTTAGAGATTAGTCTTCCTCAGAGTAGCTATAAAATGGTGCGATGAAATAACTGGAGGAAAATTAACCCTTTATTGTCATGTTATTTAATAAAACCACAGTAAAGCAGAGATAATATTCCTTTTGGCGGACGATCTGTAAGACATGATTGACTCGTGATCGTGTGTACACATGCATGAAATGTGTCTTTGTGGAAGATTGTGTAATATCTTTGCCAATTCAGTATAAACACACAACCACAGTCACCTACACTCATCTTCACAATTTAACCTGGCACATATGACACAAACTAATCATATGTAGACAGCCACTGGGGATTTTTTTCTTACTGCTCATTCTCACACATAAACTGAGCACACTCAGCTTGTGTGGATTCACATTCATCATATCACTGAGATTTTCAATGTGTACATTCAGATACAATCACATAACAAACATGCACCCATGCAGAAATAACCAAAACATATTGAACAAAAACAAGAGAGGGGATTTGGGATCTGTTCCAAAGCTGTGTTTTTTTATTATATTTTTTTATTATTCAGCTGCAGAACTGGTATCTTTGCACCCCCACACTCCCTCCTTCTTTCATCTTCTCCCCACTACTGATAACTACAGTTCCCCAAAGAGCCCTGTGGAGGGCACCGCTATACTCACCAGCTCATCATCATGCATAACGCTGACTCTCTCTGCACTGTAAACCACTTCTTTAACATCCAGAGACTCATCAATCACCTGTCAACACAGACAGGGGAGCCCAGGTTACACTCACCACAATGTGTGTGTGAGATTGTATGCGTGTGTGAGATAGATAGGGAGAGAAAGAGAGAGATAGGCAGGTGGAAAGTGAGAGGGCGTGAATGTGCAGCGAAGTAAACTGTAAAGATTATCTGTGTTTAGGTGATGATACACTCGGAGCTGTCTTGTACGGACTGGAAGGAGAGAGGGAGGGGGTTTGCAAGCATCAACAACAGACTCTCTTTTAGGCACACAGTTAAATGTCTTTCTAAACAGACTGTCAGCCACTCATTACCGAGAGCTCTAAAGAAGAAGCGCTGTGAGTGGAAGTGGGTGTGTTCAGGAGGCAGATACAAAATCTGCTGTTCGTAGAGACAGAGCAGTCCAGAGTCTGTTTCCCACAAAGAAATAATCACTGTAGACATTTTAGGTGTTTTGTTATTTTAAAACCTCAGATTGCTCCGTCTTAGAAAACTGTCACTTCCAAAAAAAGAAACATGCATGCATTCAAAAAACTTGCATGAGTCATATTCACACGCACAAATACACAGCTTTGCAGTTGGTGTTGGATTAGCATGCGAAACACAGCACAGATTCTGCAGCCAGGCAATCGTTTGAAAATCCATGAGGAGGAATGGTGTGTCTGGCAAAGAAAAGTAACATGCGATGACTGCCGAACAAAGTGTGGAGTTGATCTGAATGAGGGTCGGTTGGCAGAGGCCGAAGAGAGACACGCACATAGCCCAGTGTGAGATAGTTGTAACTATGACAACATAGTTACTGGGATAATCTGACTCGTTAACAGCTGAACTTAAGAGAGCTATGTGAAAGTGCTGCATGTACTCATTAGATTCAATCATTAGCTCAGTTGCCTCGGCCTGAGGTCGTGGGAATGAAATTAAGCCGTTGTCTGTTACAGGATATTTAACACAATTCAATATCTTTACATTATTTCTCCTGCTTTAACAATGCTGCTCTCAGTTCACGTGTTGAGCAAGTTAGAAAAGCTTTGAGGCACAAACAGGACGATGAAAGTGACAGCGAAGCTCTTACCACATTGTCGCTGATCTTGGGCTTGCTGTTGATGATTCTCTCCTCAGCACCTATCAGACCGTCTAAACCAGACATGGCGGAGCCTGCAGGGGGTGAAGGAGCACAGTCAATAACAGCAGAGCAGCACAAACAAACAAATAAACAACCAAACAAACAAGGATGGTGGTATTGATGGCAGACAGCTGCACATAGATATCCAGCTCTTCTCCTGGCGTCAGTCTCCTCAGTGCACTGGTGACAACAAAGCCCTTTCTTCCATTCAGCACAGTGTGAGCACTGTGACGCCAACATGACACTGACCATACATTCTCCACAAAGGCCCTCTCAAAATAGTGTTTTGCACATAGCTTACACTGACTCATTAAAAAAACCTTTCTTAACTATTAGGAGTCATGGTCAAAACTCTGCATCACTGCTATTCATGTACAAATCCTTCATATTTCCATCAGATTTTAACATCATTATTTAAAAAAAAAACCTGTGGGTTTCAGTATAAGTGGCTAAAGCAAAAACTGGGCCAGAGTGTCAAATATGCATGTTAGACTGATGGTTTTGGAATAGGCATAGGATCTATTAATATACACACACCAGATATGCCATGAATAAATCAAGAACCGAGAGAAGAGAGAGCGAGCGAGGTAATGAGGGCAGGGTCCTTTCTGTGAGCGATGTACAGCAGCGATGAGTCCGGCATCGACTTATTGTCTGCTGCCAGGCGGTGCCAAACGCTTAAGATTAGTACAATTGCCTTTGGATTAAGAGAGGAACAATGATGTGTGTTTACGAGCCTCACTCAGCAGGAGTGACGTGTGAAACTCTGGCAGGTTATCAGATGGTACTGCTGGGTGCACAGCTAGCCACAATAACACACACACACACACAGCACAACAGGAGTGACCTCTATGGGAGCACTGCAATGTGACCTCTCATCTGCATGGATTTGGAAAAGTGCTGAACAGTTACTCCATAAATCAATTAGTCAAATGACACAAAGCAAATTATTTATTTATTTAGAAAATGTGGCAAATTTTCACTGTCTTTTTTTCAACAGCAGAGGGACAAAGTGAATAAGATTGGGATGTTGTGCACCCTCATACCCCCCCACACAAAAAAATAAATCAATATATAATTTAGATTCAACAATAAGTGGAAGGTGTCTTTGTGTTCACTGGGTAGGATCACAAGGTTAAGCCCGAATCAGACAACACAGGTGACGTAATGGCGTCCCTGTCTCAGGTCCTGGAGGATAAATTGGGCCAATTTAGATTGGGCTGTGGGTCAGCAGCGGAAACACTGAGCCTCAGACAGGGCCACTAAATCACACAGCTCCTGTCAGGAAAAAGGCGACTGATGAGGGGAATGAGTGTGCAGGAGGGGAAATAATTAAGCAAGGTGGTTTTGACGAATGTACGGAGGACGGGATGACAGCGAACACACGACTGAAGAGTCTCTCTGAGACGGGAGCTGGCTGGGTCCTATCTCTACTGCTCTACTATTCAGCATGAGGTGATAATCCTAGTATGATGAAAAGCATAACAGCAACTGAAATCCAACCACGCAGCCCATGTGAGTCATCAAAAAAAAGTAGAAAATTAACCACCAGATGGCTTCTGATAAAATAGAAATGGTGGGAGAGAGAGAGGATCCGAAATTACACCAAGAGGGAGAACAGTGGGACAAACTAGTAGATGGGAGATGAGGAGAAGGGGTGGGTGGGGCAGAAAAACAAGACGCAACAGAGGCACCAACCTTTCTTGAAGGCACGTGGGGAGTCTGATAGATCGCCTTGGCATTAGAAATGAGCAACAGAAAAAAAAGAACAGAAAAGGGGAAGGAAAGAAGAGAGTTAACTTAGGTGAGAAGAGAAAAGGCAGGATTATCAAGCTGTGTTAATTGATTAGGAAAAGAGTCCAGCAGGGAGGAGTCCGAAAATAAATTTACCAAACTCAAAAAAAGGAGCCATATCAAAATTGGCTGGCTTTGTCTGAGCCCTCTGGGGTGTTGGCATGTATATTAAATGTTCCTTGGGGATTTACTTGAAATTTGCCCTCCATCTTGCTGGAAGTGTTCCATCCATCACTTTTTTTCTCTCCTTGAGGACTCAATCTTTTGTTTGGCACAAATGTGACAAAGAAGAGAGCCATAACTGCGCATTTTTCCCTAAGCTTTTGGCTCCAGCTCGGCACCAAGCCTGAGGCTTTGTGCATTTATCTGAACTTCAGTAGTGCTGCGTTGAAGGCTAGGCCAAGGGGAGCTGTGCAGGCACAGATAAGTCCAAACCCAACACATTTCCATCTGCAAAATAACACATTGTAAACCTACTCTCCCTCACTGTGCAACAGTTCTGGTGTGCTTCGTCACCAATGTCCTTCAGAGAGACTTATGTGTATGGCCTATTGTTCTCCATACAGCCACAGTGTTCATGATGCTGCTTGTGACTGTGTCTGAGGCTGGAGCTGCTCACCCTCTGGTTCTGAACGGGACCCCAAGGATGTGACCTGGAAGGGCCTGTAGGGTTTTCCCTCGGACACTGGGACTTCCACGCTTTCCTCTGATGACACGGTGACATCTGGCTGTGATTCGGAGATAGACGACAGGAACTGGTCCATGTCAGCTTTCTGCTCCTGGAGTAACTCGTCTGGAAAAAAAGAGCAAATGACAGACTATGAGCCAGCCTGGCACACGCTAACACCTGTCAACCTGGGACATGGGAGCCATGTGCAAAACGAGAGTTTCACCAATTACTGTTAGCAGAGTCGCTGCTGCAAGAGACGTCTGTTCCCATTTCTGCTAACTACCAATTAGTATTTTTCTGAGAACTATTTTCCGTGTAAATCTGCACATCTCCCAACAGGATGCTGCATGGTGAAAGCTGTGACCCAGTTCTGTCACCGCACCCGCTCCACTTTAATCTGCGCTGCAACACCATGCTGTGGTTCCTTTAATGAACCAAAGGAAACAATAGAAAATAATAAAACATGCCGGACATTGCCTGTCTTAAATTGTACCACTGGAGATGAATACTTCCCAGTAACAGTTTCCAGCTTTAGATCTAATTGAAAAAATGAGAGCTGGTGTGCAGAGACCCTTAAGAACACGGAGCAGAATCTGTTATTTAATTCCCTTGCATAAATTCATGCTGAGGAAAAGACAATACTTCTCTCTGTGTCTCTGATAATTGGTTTACAGAGAGTACTAAAGAATGCTGCAGGTCTCCTATATTTGAGTTTCTTTTATTACAAAGAGAAGACTGTTTTTTTTGTCATTCTGCAACAGATACAAGCAAAAAAATAACTGCAGGTCAGAGGAAATGTGATGTATTGGCTTTATCTGTCGGGCACATGTGTGAATTCCATCACTGATTTCATTTCACTTAATTCTTATTACAGCACACCAAGCTCCCCGGGGGCTTCAGACCGAACAGGACTCACCAATTTCATCCTGAATCTCCTCGGCCACATAAGGTACTTTGTAGAGCAGAGATAGACTCTGGTTCATCCTCTCCTCAATCACACGCAGGTGCGTCATCACCTGGTGATGGAAAACAGACAAACAGGGTTTTTTATTCACAGTATTTTGGTTATTTCAAAAATAAAGGACAAAGTAATCTTGATTTTGATGAATGAATGTTATCATGCACACAGCTATAGTCATTAATGGAAAAAATTTGAATTTGTTTTATTAATGGATTAATTATTATGCCTTTAAAATGCCATAAAACAAGGATCATTTTAAGTTCCCAAAGCTCAAAGTGTTGTCTTCATGCTGCTTATTTTTGGCCTGAACAACAGTGAAGAACACAATCGCATTATATTTATAATGATATAAGATAGAGAAAAGCTGAAAATCCTTAATAAAATACTCATTAAATTGTTGATGAATGACTTTATGGCATATGACAAATCCATTAACTGAATAATCATTTGAACACTAATCCAGTGACAACTAATTACAGAGTGATTTGCCAACTATTAGTATAAAATCTTCATCCCAACAGTATTTATTCAAAAGCGAACATAAATGAACCAGAAAATACACCCTTATCCCCAAAAATCCCCTTGAAATTCTCTTGAGTTTATTGGTTTACTGCTGGGGTTGCAAGTTTTGTCACCTAATAGCATCACACAGATTACAGATCTGGCTTTCCTGAGATGTGCACAGAGAAATGGGGGAACACACGGTGCATACAGTGAGATAACGCATACAAGAAGATTGAAAATCATCCCCAGAAACAGGTACCAGCAGGAGGAAGAAAATACAAACCAAACAAAAAGATAAAGAAGAACAAAACAACACATACTATAGAGGAGACAGAAAATGATGAAGGAGAAGCAGATGAAGAATTGTGTGTAGAACCTTCATTTTGCAAACGACGCACATGGAAACTAGGGCATTCTGCGATATGAAAAAATATCCCACAGGAATTTTCATCCTCTAGGGGGGTCTGATGCAATGCTCTCCCTAAAGAAAATGTTGTACATTCCAAACTTAAATGCATCCATCTGGTGCATTTTGACAACAACATTTAGAGCAGTGGTTCCCAACCTTTTTCTTGAGGGACCCACATTTTTACTATTGTAAACTTTGGCAACCCCCCATTGTCCATTGCATCTATGAAGCCAAACTCAATGTGACTTTCATGGTACCCTCTCTTTTTCTTTTTGAGATTTTCAGCATTTTCGTCTCCTTGACGCTTGGTGAGGTTACCGCTAGGTGAGGTTACCGCTAGGTGAGGCTACCGCTAGGTGAGGTTACTGACAGGTGAGGTTAACGTTAAGGGGGGGTTAGCGCTATGAGGTTACCTGTGTTTACTGCAGGAGGGATGTTACACATTTCCTTATTCTTGCGTATAGCTTTTATTTTTAAACTTTTCTATAGTGATTTTTCTATTTAAATAAATGAATAAACATTTAATGTAGCCCTTATTTAGTTGTTTTTGTCCCAGTAATGAATTAAATGCTGACTCATCTATATTTAACACATTGGATTTATTACACCCCTTAAAATCAAGAGGGCTTCGCGACCCCCCATGGATCTTTGGCGCCCCCCCTGTTGGGAATCACTGATTTAGAGGATATATCTATGAAGACATTTTTGGTCTTGGAAACAATTTATTCATGAACACATTCGTTGTACATGCAATGCATAGATGGAAATGGAGATGGAAAGTTTCCATGAGAGGATCCTCCCACATCAAGTGGACGTCTCCAACATGCAGGGTTGAATCCCCATGAAGACTGCACAGACCCCAACCAGTGAGAAGTGTCAAAACAATATACATTTTTGGGCTCATTATGAAATTGAACCTTGCACATTTGACTGTAGAATTGCACATATATAAAGCAGCAAACAAGTTAATTTGCCTAATGCTGGGCTTACACCAACAGATTTCCCCAGTCCCAGAGTAAAAGCTGAAAGTCTTTAGTAAATCTGGAGTTTTACTGGAGTCACGGCGCTCCCGTCATCTCCATGGTTAAGTTTAAGGTAGTAATCTGCTCTGTTTCATATCAGTCTTTTCCTAGTCTTGGGTTTGTAACATATCAAACGTGTTTGATATTATCTCAAGTCTCAGTGACGTAACACAATAACCAACCAATAGATGAGCGGGGGAAAGGTCCCCGGTTCCAGACCGGCCAGTAAAACCACTTCCACAGGAAAAAGGAACATCACAATAATGCCTCAATAAAAATATAGTGATGCCATATATTTACGGCCACAAGCGGGATTTTTGGGGGCGCTGTTTCTTAGTAAAGCGAACAGTAAGGAGACCCAGTTAAAATGTATAAATAAATATATAACCTACATAAATAAGTAATATATAAACGATGATTAATGTATGATTAACCAAATGAAAGTTGATAGAGCGGATATATGTAGTTATTATATATTATATTATTATAATTAAATAGGACATACATGTATATAATGAATTCATTTCTACATGTTCCTTTCCTTTATTCTTTCTTATATCTATTTTTACTCTAAAATAGTCAACTTTTCATGTCAGACAAACAGAAACCCTTTTTCAGCTTTGTGAGGGGCATTTTGTGGCGTCTTCTCCTCTTCTTTTACACACTAGAGCTCCTCCATTCTGTAAGTTTTTACTAAGAGCATGATGGAAAAAACTGCTAAAAGAAGTTTTAGTCTTGTAAATAGTTACCCTGAAAGATTGACAGTCTGTACACTCTAAACACTTGTCTTTAGATGTGAGCAGGTGAGACACGATAGTTTTCTGGGAGTCTTTTCCAAATCTTTTCAAAGTCTTCTGATGTATAGGTAGCATTACTTGACGTTGCATATCCTGCGATGTGACTATTGCACATGCGCACATTGCAATGTCAATACTGAAACTATATACTACAGTGCAGAACTAATGGAAACAAGTGCAAATCTGAATATACCCTTTCTTGATTAATCTGTGCAACCAAGAAACAGACTGTAAAATGTCATAAATGTGATAAATGACTTAACAGTGTGCAATTGAGGACAGATCAGCTCACTGTTCTCTTCCCAGAATCCCAGAATGTAAATGTTCTTAAGGGAGAGAGTCGTTCACGTTCACAAATGTAAACAGAACTGTCAGAAATGTGCTTTCAGCTGGAGAGCATATTTTCTTGAGAAGAACCCAGACTCGCTCACAGCCAGCCAACTTGCAGACATAAAACAAGTTGCTGCATGTAATATTCAAATCAGTCCTGCAGCTCTGAACCAACTTGACAGGATCGTCTGCCTGTCAGCAACAATGATCACCAAAACATCACACTTTGAAACAACAAACTACTTTGATCGAACGATACAAAACTTCCAAAAAATTCTCCAGTTGGTTTTACGTTTTCTACCAGCAATATGATGTTTTCAGAGGAGAAATATTTTCACATTTCAGCTGCCAAAGCGGTTGGCAGAATATGAAAAACTACCAGTCACTGACAGAGCTGACCAGCTCTTGGCAGGTAACTGGTGTTTATTTCCCTCTATGATGATTGACTGTTTTAATCTCCCAACACATGGCTGCAGTGCATCACAGCCAGCAACAGATGGCAATAATGCACCTTTCCTTTTAAAAGGCATGATGCAGCCCCTGTGGCACCTTCCTGTCGATGTTTGACAAACAATCCTCATTATGAAGATTACATGTCCCAGTGTAGGAGTCAAGATTTCAATGCATCAGGAAACCTCTCCAATGCTAGACAGGTGAGGCTTTTATCAGAAAAAACAATAATCTTGATCTCAGAAAGTCACATAACACAGTTACATAAAGCACAGAAAGCCCTCTAAATACAAAGGTTTCCATTGTCATGCACTTCTAAGTCACATGTCAGATCGACAAACAGTTACAAAGACTGATAACGCAGATTTAAAAATGCTGCAGGATTGGCTGAGTGGAGAAATACACAGGAACTAGGCTTGACAAATAAACACTGAGAGCACAGCAATACAGATTGGCTTCCCATGACTGAGCACAGAGGCTCAAAGCCTCCCAGATCCTACGATTCATCTAAATAGCAACCCTCCGGTCCTTTCCCCTCCGCACCATGTTGTTTCATCCATCTGCTGAGTTATCTGTAATGGTGGAGAATAACTATAAATGGTGTCGAAGGGCACTGACACAAACAGGCGAGTACATCTAACAGAGGAGCTTCCAGCCAAATCCCTGTGCAGCGGCTCAGAGTCCAGCATTACACAAGACCTGCGCAATGTTAATCTTCGGCTGAGGCTTAAGTGAATGAAACACCTGCCCTCCCTCCGTCAGACGAGCCTACTCACTCCTCCTGGGCTTCAACTCAGAGAAACACACACTCTTTCTACCTCCTACACACTTCAGAACAGGGCAGAGAGGAGCAGGCTGAGACATCATTATCCCTCCCCTGTCTGAGCGGGAATAGGAGGAGTGTGAGATCTTCACATTTACTGACACAGCTTCTAATACATTAGGTTGAAACTAGCTCAGGATGCAAAACCTCAAAATATTGGCAGGTACTTATTAACCAAATTGAAGTACAAAAAACTAAAGGGCAACACAGTTGATGATCAATTTATGGTATGCATATAAAATAATAATTCTAACAAAAATGTATGAACTAATACTGCATAGAATATTGTGCTGATGGATAAAATTAATTTTAATACCTTATACATTTGTTATTTTAGTTAAAAAACCCTCTGTAAATGTATGTGTATGTATTTATTTGTTACATTTTATTTTATAAAGTTATGGCTAGTTCAGACTACTGGTTCAGTGTACTGTTTACTCTACATGCACTACAAGATCTTTGGACAGGAGTGGGTCAACCCACAGGGACGGAGGTCAACCTGCGGGTAGGATGAGTTCGAGCTTTCTACAATCTGTGGTTTAAACTTACCAGGAAATATCACTGTTTCGGGCAGGTGGGTCAAAAAGTGCTTTTCACTGTCTTTAAATGGAACATTTTGGAGTTTAGATGGTTAGTCAGAAACTCCAAATACTTACTGTTTCATGACATCAATATTTCTCAAATATGTTTTTTTTATTTTAAGGTATATTCAGACCATCAAAACTTTCCAAAGCACTTTAAAACTTATTTTAAATGTAATTCTCAGGTTCACTCTTATCCAATGCGTCAGTCTTTAGATCTTCATCCTCCAAGATTTCTGACATGTAGAGGTCAATTTATTGTGACATTTAGGGGGACCAAATTATGTAAAACCTTTTCCCATCTGGCAAAGGACTCCATCTCTTTAAAATGTTTCAAAAGATGTCTAAAAGCTCATTTAACTGCTGTTTTAAAATTCTAATTCACACACAAATACATTTTATAACATGTTCATTTTTGTTTTTTATTGTTTTTGTTATTGTCATTATAAATTGTTGATGTTATACGTATGTTTTTTTCTTATTACTTTATTACTTTCTAATAACTATGAAATTTTAGGTGGAGGCTTTAAATAAGCCCATCTGGGTTTTCTGCCTCTCCCTGCACTTTACACTATATGTTATCTTTGTCATTATATGTAATTCTAACTGTGCAAATAAAATAAAACTAAATCTAAACCTAAACCTAAACCTAGTCAGACGTCATGCTTATCAGGGTGAAAACACTGACCTGTGACTTCATCTGAGCAGCCTTCTCAGGATCCACAGCCAGGACGTGCTGGTAGTGGCGGATGGTGTGCTGGCGGTCCTTGTTCTCAGCGCGGACGTACCGTCTCAGGGCCTGCAGGATGCGGTGGGGCTGAGGGAGGACACGGAGTAGAAAGAAGATAGGTGGTGAAACACATTCTTATTCTTTTTTTTTTAAATTCTTCTTTTCAAACCGTAAAATAAACAACATAAACTACAACAACGTAGGCTAGATGCATATACGTATACATACACATACTAACATAGTCACCATTATACAGATGTACATAAAGGTCCTATATTATAGCCCTATACATATACATGCATCTGCCCCGTCTAAGTAATACGATAAATATAAGAACCAGTTAACTTAGTATTCAATATGCATTTCCTTCATTTCACATCATTTTGCTCTGAAAAAAAAGGGAGTAGGCTGAAGTAAAAAATACTTATCTAGGTCTCTCCCCTGGTACTCCACACTTCAAATAAGAGATTTCTCTCTATATATAGCCACTTAATGTCAAATAAATGTATATTATTATTATCATTATGTATTTCTTTTATTATCAGTCAACCATAGTATATCAAACAAATTAGATTGGAGAATTTCTATTACTCCCGCAAAGAAAACAAACAAACAAACAAATAACAACAACAACAAAACACTGAAGGCAGTTACAAGAACGTCCTCATCCAGTTTGCAACCTATACTTTTTTAGCATATCATTTTTCATAAGCCTTTTTAACTTAACAATTGTTGTGCATGATTTCATTTCATTGCTGCAGTTGTTCCATATTCTCACTCCATTATTTGTAATGCAATGATACTTTGAATTGGTCCTTATCATAGGTGTTTTCAGTACACATATCTTGAAATGCTTTATTCAAAAGATTCACATTTCATCAGATACAGGTCTATTTGATTTAAGTTATTAAAAGTGAAACAATATGACCCACAAACCCACTTAGTGATGAGCCTATCATCAGAAACAAGCCCACTCTATTCCCAGCCTTCATTTATCTGGGCAGAAGGATGACAAGAACATTGTCGAATGTGAGGTCACGGTGCAAAAAAAATCCATGGCATATGACATGACGTTAAATCTTCTGCAGCACCTACCGAAATAGCATCTCACCACAGATGATGCAATTAACCATTTTTGAGGTGTAACAGCAGCAAGATTAGAAATGACTGCTCTCAGGTCAGGTTACCTTACTTATTACCTTTGAAATGACTACAAAATAGGAATATTTAAGTCTTTCCTTTTAGGGTACCAAGCCAGACACTGGTGGTAAGAGAGGCCACCAGGACCCTGCAACAGATTGCCAACCTGTGTGTTGGCAAAAGGATCAAAAGACTATTAGATAAGAGGAATTAAAAAAAAAAAAAAAAGGCGACAGGATTATAGCTGTAGGTTCAAATGTGATTGACTTTGTGCTCATGGGGGATTTTAGAATGTGTTTTTCTGGCTGCAGTAATCCATTCTCCTCATGATGAATTGCAAGTTGGCAGAGGGTCTTTTGACAGGATATGAGATTAGCCACAGGCCATAAGTAGTGTAAGGTGTGAGCGTGGTCTGACAGATATGTGTGTGTGTGTGTGTGTGTGAGTGAGTGTGTGTGTGTGTGTGTGTGTGTGTGTGTGTGTGTGTGTGTGTGTGTGTGTGTGTGTGTGTTTGCTCATCGACTGAGGGGAGGAAAAAGCAATAGACAGATGGAGAGAGAGGTGAGGAGAGGATAAAAGATGCACTCAGAGGCCAGTGTGTGGTGTTTACCCTGGGGGGGTCGGCCTGCAGGGCAGCCAGGTAGTTCTCCAGGGCCAGACGGCGCCGGTCATTCAGCATGGCCTCCACCCGGGCGAGGTGAGTCTCCACCAGCTGCTGCTTCTCACTGGCTGCCTCCTCCTCCAGGGACTCCACCATGGCTTGGAAGTGCTGCAAACAAAAACATAAATACATATGTATATGCACCTTAACCCTTTATCGGGCGAAGAAATATATTTGGTAAATTCAGTGGATATCAAAATGGGGTCCCCATGTCTCTCTGTGAGGTCGTAGAACCACATGGATTTCTTCCAGCTAATCAGCAAAGATCAGACTACGTCACAGACGGTGACACCATGACATCTGACCAATCAGTATGATAATAATATAATAATATTAACTTTATTGACCTGGACCTCCAATGTCAAAATGAAAAATTTTGAAAAAAATCAGCAAGAAACAGTCGTACAAACAGAGTTATTCTTCAATGACTTTGCAAATTTACTAGATTAAAGTGGCAAATCTACAAGAAAAAAATGGCAGATTTAAGAGATTTAAAGTGGCAAATCTGCCACAGATTTACGAGAAAAAAGTGTGGGGGGGAAACATTTTTTTTCTCGCAGATTCACCACTTTAAACCTCATAAATCTGCAACTTTTTTTCACGTAAATTTGCCACTTTAATCTCGTAAACGTTTTTCTCAAAATATTAGGCTACCCCCCTTCCCCGGGTCCGTATGTTTAGTTTTTTTTTACACATTCTGGCTGTATGTAACATCCTCCAGGGTTGAAATTTGGAATTTGCAAGTATTTCAATGAGTGCACTATTAAGGGTTAAACAGTAAGGCACAACAGGGATTTTTTAACTTCTACTAAAAAAAAAACCTCTTGGTTCTTGGTTTCACTCATGTCGCCTCTCAGGCTTGTCAAGGGAGTTAGGGACTCATTTAGAAGTCTCCCCATTCAGACAGTGCCCTTATTTAGCCCCAGAGTGATAAAGATAGAGCAGCCAGGGGAAAGGGATCTTTAACGGCACAGGGAGTAAGGGGGCCCAGGGCGTGTAAGCCATCATATCTCACCCAAACAAAGGGACAAAAGAGGGACTCCAAGGGGAAAGGATCAGTGTCTTACCTGGATCAATGTCTGCCTCTCAGCTTTGGGCAGGTTCTTAGCCTGGCGATCAGCCTCTTCCCACTCTTTTCTTACCTAAAGTGAGACAGACGGAAATGAAGCGAGATGCAACGTGGTCCTACTGCAGCTGGCCACTCAAAATTTTTTGTGGGAATTAAAACATTTGGTTGCACATAGGCAAAAAGTATTTTTTTTTCTATTTTCCTTATTCTTGAATGGGATTTCTCTCAGTTAGCAGCTTCTCCCAGCTTCACCCCAACCAGCTTTCTTAAAATATATTTTCTTAAACTACAAAAATCTTAAATTTGTTCTTATTTGACTTCTTTATAATTTGAATTTTTCTTCTTTCTCAAAATAGGTCACAAACTGCATCACAGTTACTAAGAAAGACAAAACTAATTCTATGAACCCATCCGTCTGTTTATTTTCTTCTATCTATGATTGCTTTTGATTGAAAAACCTTAACAAAGGCCAATATCTTCAATGTCATGAGTGCAATTTATTAAAGGGTACAAGCTCTATTCATCTTGTAGATGTAATGTTAATCCATTCTTTGACAATAATACTGCTTTTGTTTTGTAGTTTTTGGCTCAAAAGGCAGCGATTAGGCAAGTATTACAAGTTTTGATCGGATGTTCCAAAACAGACGGTGGTTTAAAAGCTAGAAAATATTCTTTGATTTGCTTGTATTGATCAGTACAACAGCTAATGTACGCTACCATTCAAAACTTTGGAATAACTTTATGTCATTTATATTACAATGCTATATTGAGTTTTTGCCTTCTTTCCCTTAATTATAGCTATTTCAACAGATATAAAAACAGTATCATTCAGACAGTAAACATATTACTTACAATTGAAATAGATTTCAAAAGAAGAATACTGGTAATTAAATGATTGAAACTTTCATTCAGTCGATGTCTCTACAGTGTTGCATGACAGGGAGAATATTGTTTTGCCACAAATACTGTTTGATTTTGAATTGGTTTCCAGTCCAGAAAATGCAAGTGATTCTTGATCATAACTGGACTCTAAATATTGAGTTAGTCCATTTTTATGGGTCTTCTGCAGCGGTTAGCGTAGATAGCTATGAACTGTAATTTGTCAGTATGTTCAGTTGATATTCTTTGTTCCATTTCCAACAGTGCTAACCCGTCGACTCACTTTCTATTTCTATTTTGAAGTTTAAAGTATAGCTTCGCTAAAGCAACACCACTGGGAAATTCTAGCTTGTTATAGGCATCATTGTGCACTTGACATTAAACAGGAGCCTGCTCTTGTTTAAATCTGCACACATTTTGATGATAGGCTTCTAGTTTCTTTTCCCAAACACTGGGGATTTCTTCTCTTTTTACTCAACTGCTGCTCAGAGGGATCTTAACCTCTTTCTGCCCTTTCAATTATCAGTCTGGGTGAACTATCTCCTTGTACAAAACAAACACTTCATACAAAATAAAAACTATGTTTAAAGAGGACATTATACAACCTAAAAGCATAAACCACCATTTAAAAGTATGTGGTAGTCCTCTCAGCCATCTGACTCTTCCAAATGTTTACCAGTATGTATTTAAAATTAATTTTGTGCCATTGAGATCTTAGTTACTGCCTCTTTAATTAGAAGAGCACTCTGCCTGGTAACTCACCCTCTCCATGCGGTTGCGGTGCCTAATCTCCAGCTGCTCCTTGGCCCTCTGGAAGCGACTGTGCTCCTTGTCGTCGGCCGGGGTCTCAAAGTAGATGTCCACATCATCGGTGGGCTGAGGAGTTGGTGGCATGGCTGCAAATTCAAGAACAGATGGTGAGTGGACAGGGCTGCAAACCAGGCAGACAGACAGACAAAGACACAGACAGATCGAGGCAGACACAGCTAGGCAGAGAGACGAAGACAGACAGACCACTGGGCACAGAGAGAGAAAGAGAGTTGAAAGTGGAATGCAGATTGAAGTTGGACAAAAATCCTCACAGAAGCACTCCTCTCATTGGCGTTGTTCCACCCTCAGTAACTCTGATAAATTTAAAAGAATCTGACAGTCTTTCCTTTTGAATTCCTTTCATCTTCCCATCGGCTTTCTGCTGACAGGTCGCGTCTCCAACACTAATGGAAATATCTCCGTGTTTGACGGCTGGGTCATGTGGGGCGAGACCAGAGGGCTCTGTTCTGGGTTCCTCGCTATACAGTCACGCAGGACTCACTCCCTGCACCGCTGCAACTCGCAAAAACAATAACGCTCCAGGCTCGCAAACAGGAAGAGACCTCATCGTTTCACCTCACCGTCAAAAACAGGAGGCACAGGTTAACGGATAAACGCATCGCTCCCGCTCTGAACTTTACTGCATCAGCTCCCAAAATCTATTTATTTTCAAATATATGCAAAAGAAAAATCCAATTTGATGAGACGTGTTTGGATTAATGAGACGTGAGTCAGTGTAAGGTGCAAAAAAAAAAAGGTGCTTGCTGACATATGCTGTTGGGGTTCTAGCAAAAGTAGTGGCAGTGCTCTGTGACTGACAGACAGACAGACAGACAGACAGACAGACAGACAGACAGACAGACAGACAGACAGTTTGTTTACAGACATACAGACATGAAAAAATGAGTGAGAAGTGAACATTGACAGGCAAACAGAGAAGAAAGAAAACTCTGGAAAGTGTGTCTGAAGTTGCATGCATATGAATGAACACTAAATTAAGAAGAAGGAAGAATGTTTTTTGATTTGGTACTTTTGGAGTATTTCTTAAATTCTAATTTTACTTTTGTATCCCAAATGAATAAGAAGGTCTTGACTTCAACACTAGTTCCAAAATGATGTTTTAGTATCGATACCAAAATCATACCTTACATTTTGATGCATTACTAAGTAAAATAAACAGTAATTCTACAAAAACTTCCCTTTATTTAAGGATCAAAGCAAAATTTGCCAAATGTTTTAACATTGGGCAGAATTATGATTCAATTTGAAAATTTGATTAAAGAATAAGTAGATATTAGTATGGATCTGAGCAAGCATTCAACTGTTATCTCAAATATAAATATCTATATAAATCCAAGTAATTCATTTATTCCGATAAACCTGATATAAGGTTATTTTCCTTCTGTCAAATATAGTTATTACTGAATAGTTCAACAGACCATCTGAAGTAAAGAATAAATTGATGCTAATGAACCAGTGCTTGGCATTAATGAAAACATTTAGATCTATTGGTTAAGAATTTTATGCTAATTTACATTTTATTAAGTGATACATTGCTGAAACTGTAATTTGACAAATCTATTGGACAAATTGTTTGGCAAAAGTACCAAACAAAATCTGCTTCCAGCTTCTTAAAAGTGAAGAATTGCAATTAAATTATTAAATAATTAAATATCTTTGGATTTATAAATGTTTTGCCCTTACAAAACAAGCAACAAAATTACTTTTGTGTTGCAGCACTTGATACATTAGTGAAACAATAAAAGAAAAGAGAATGGTGTTGAGTGAATTTAGTTGTAGTGATTGTTGTGGTGGAGGTGACGTGCTAATAACAGCTGTAGTGATATGATGAGTGACAGCTGAAGACTGCAGAACAGGTGTTCTGCTTATAGGTCAGTGGCAGACTAAACCTATATTACCCTAAAGTGTTTTCAGCGGAGAGTCTGCAGCCAAGACACAAACAGAGAGAGAGAGAGGAGGGGGGTTGTTTTCAAACCAGCCTCTGTCCTGTGAGACTTACTCAGGCGCTTGCACACGGCCATGCAGTACTCCTCTGAGTCGAAATTGTTGCGGTTGCCGGCACAGCCCCCGTATATGAAGCGCACACACTTCCTCTGGCTCATGTCGAAGTGCCAGCGGGGCATGGAGGCACGGCAGGGGCCGGTCTCTGCCTCCAGGGTGCACACCGCTGCCAGGGGACAGCTTGTTAGATCATCCGGCCACCGGGGGCAGCACTTCATTCCACTCACTATCACAATCACTCATAAAACTACCACCTGAAACACACCTTGCGTCTGCTACATCTACACATATGGTTAAACAGAGCAATAAAAAACTGGAGCAACTGCTTTTTGTACATGAGCATAATTTAGCGGCTACAAATAAAGCAGAATGATTCGTCCTTGCAGTCTGATAAAGCAGAACAGTTCATTACAGTGGCTGCTGTGAGGTGAAGAAAAGAGTATTGCTGATGCATACACTTATCTAATTACAGTCTGGCTGAGATTTAAGCTTAACTGCCTATAGTTTAAAACTTAAAAAAGGTTTGATTATATTTAAGTGGTGGGCAAAGTGCCAATAAGGGAGAGAGAGCGAGAGGGGGGGGGGGGGGGGGGGGTACATTATAATTTAAAACAACTCATTACTAACCTTTAACTTCCTGCAGAGTCTTGTCCTCATCTTGGCTCTCTGACATTTTGCTGCTGTCTTTCTTCTCATAATCGTCCTCCTTATCTACCTCCTCGTCCTCATATACGTAGTGGTAGTCCTCCTCGTCTTCCTCGTCCTCGTCTTCGTCCTCGTCCACTGGATCCTCCTTTTGTGTGGGCTGCTCATCAGCTGGGGTCTCGCTGAGGAAGAGAGGGAGGGAGGGGAGGAAGAGGTGATTGAGTGAAGGAGTGGAAGCCAGGAAGAGGAGTGATGGTAACACTTGTCAATAACCATCATTTATAGATGGTAAACAGATTATATTAAATCTATTAATCTATTATTTTATTAAAGTTTAATCATCATTTATAAACCGTATATAGGCCATTTAGAATGTTAAATAGAAAATGTATTAATGTTGAACTATAATTAATAAATGCCAAATATATGGTATATTAATGTAAGTTGTTTCTTTTTTCTTTCTACCATTAACAAACAATTACATTATAATTATTAGTTTATTAATAGTTTGGCACTCATTATAACATTTTTAATACCAATGTTAAGTTTGTAAATTATTTAAAAAATGATTCATATACCTTAAAGAAATTGTTTGAAAACATTTAAATATTAAATATGTATAGCACTTTGTAAATGGTTAATAATTGGTTTATAAACCATCTATAAACATTACTTACACTGCAAAAAAAGAAAAGTTGGGTGAACTCATTGGGTGAAAAATTTCAAGGCAACACACTTCGATAAAATTTTAAATTGGACAATTAAACAAAATATTTTAAGTTTTGCTTTTGAGTTTGCTCAACTCTGAATTCTTGTCAACTCAACTGTAATTTGAAACATGATAAGGGTTGTTTACATGTGTGGACTCCAGCTCGAGGCAGCACAGCTACAATGAGACTTCAAGTGCCTAGTGGCAACTCGGAAAGTTGACTTTCCACATTTCACAACAAAGAAATAAGAGTTAGCAGAACTATTGCTCCTTGTTGTGAACCCCAACTTAAAGATATAAGTAACAACAACTCACAAACTTGTTTTTGAGCAGACAACTGGCTTGCTTTGTTGTGCTAACTTACATTATTGCCCTAAATATCAATAATTTATATTTTCAAGTTTTACCAATTTAAATCACTGTTTTAGGCCAAAAAATACAAGTTGGCTTTTTTGCAGTGTAGATGGTTATTGTAAAGTGTTACCGGAGTGATTTATCAAACAAGGCAGAGCAGCTTCCGTAGGTCAATGTCATGGCACTTTAATTCATCCAGATGGCCAGTAATACCTGTCCTTCACAAGAGTAACATCCGGTATGTTACACTCGCAATATTTCAGACACGCCACGCTCATGGACACAACCACACACTGCTCACCTGTCCTCTACGGCATCCTCGTCATCCAGGTCTGCCTCGTCAATCTCCTCATCCTCAATCTCCTCTGCTTCGTCCTCGTCCTCCTGGGAGGGCAGGGAAGGTGGAGCGGCCTCCCCGGTGCGGGAGGCGGGGCAGCACACGTACTCCGTGCCGTGGAACTTGTCAATGCCGCAGGGCAGCAGCATGCCGTAGCTGTGCAGCACCATGGAGCTCTTGGCACAGGCCTGACAGGGTGCAAAGAGAAGAGATGATATCGACTGAACACGGGCACACAGGGCTCCAGATTGATGAAGCTGCTGTGGTTTCAAGGCCTCTTTAAAGTATCAACTTTAGCTTTGACAAGGTGACATTTGTTTAACCTTTATTCAACAAGGGAGAGTCAGAGGACTACATCAACAATGCCAGATGGAGGAGCGTGTGAGTCACGGTGGGAGGAAACTGTGGAGGTTTAATTAATTTAGTCACGTGATATTGTTGACATGCTGTAGTAAAAAGCTCTTGGGTTTTATTTATTATTATTATCTATATCTTCCTGAGTGCAAAAGTTGTGTTTTCTGCTGGAAGAAGAGAGTTTTCTACCAGTGTTTATAGTACATTTTTCCTCACATTTCTCTCAGAAGTAAATTAAATGCACACTTTAAAAAAAACAACTGTTGTTTTTATGGTAAAAAAACAGCAGCTGTTGTTGCCAGAACTTTACCGTAATAAATACGATGCAACTTTTTGTAACATTACGATAAAATTATATTAGCACTGTTGATTTCACGTTTAAGATTGCCATTTTATTCGATATTTTACCGTAAAAAATAAAAAGTTTTTCCATCAAAAGAAACGCTGTTTTGCCATATGATTGACAAGAAAATACTTTATAAATGCTGCATAAATTAAAGATTTTACCATTAAATATTACAGTATATTTCTATTAGAGATATGGTGTTTAGTACATTGAACAGTGAGAAAAAGTATTTTTTACAAAAAATAAATATTACAGTATATTTTTGCTACAAACATGGTGCCAGTGTATTTTACAGTGGAGTAATGTATTTAAAAAAATAAAAAATGTAAAAAATACTGTTTTGGCTGATATATACATTTACTGTGTTTCATTGTTAGTGAAACTGAATTAACCTATTTATCATTTTACTGTCTTTTACTGTCATGGTTTAGCAGTTTTTCACCATAAAATCTACAGACATTTTTTTACAGTGTACTAGTAAAAATGTGACTTTTACAGGCACCTTTTTTTTGTCCAAATGTAAACTATTTTCTTAATAATATTCAAATAATTCAAAATACCTATATTTAAAATAAACACAATATTTTTGAATATACATATATAAATACCAATATCAATTGATAATTTAAATATATAAAACATTTTTGGCCAGTCCATCGACCGTAAACGGTGACCGCCCCTCTTTTAAAGCGGTCTTGTAAAATGTAAACACCCAAATCTCAATGTCTGTATTCTTCATTCTATGCCTGTACATAACTTTTAAAAGTATTTTTTCATAATATGAAAACCTCTATTGTGTATGTTCAATGTCTTCCAGAAATCTAATGCTAAGACATCATGTAAAGGATTCATAGCATATATATTATACTATATTTCAGTTTTATATATTTTCCTTAACCATGTTTTTTTGTGTAAGCCAGGAAATTTATGTTAAACCAGTTTTGTTTTGTTAAAAAAATCACTGCCACAATCATGTTTAAAATGGCTTTTATCTGTTTTTGAAAATGAACTCTTAATTTGTTGTCCTTTATTTCACCAGTCTTGGCAGGCGTAGAGTAACCATCTATCCGCCCACAGGTGCAGAGAGTTTATATTTTATAACTTCTAGTGAAGTGCTCGTCCCTTTCATCCATCCACCAACAGAATATTGGCATACTGATTTAAGAGCTGGTTCTCTTGTCACATACTGACTAAAACGATTAATGGGCCACACTTCCAAAAAGTCATGCAGTCCTTTAACTGATGTGCGATTTCTCAACCACGCTGTGCTTCATATAAGAACTAGTACAGAGCACAACTTCAGTTTAACTGATGGCTGCTAAGAAACTCCAGTGGAGCAGTGGAGGATTAGCTGCCCTGCTTAAGAACATCTCAGTGGCAGTTGGCGAGGGAGCTAAGATTGTTTTTGAGTCATTTTTCTTACGCAGATGTTCCCACTGGTAAGATTTATTACTGCTTGGCTGCAACAAATTTGTTATTGAATGTAGGTCGTTTGTGCCTCTGGATGTCACACTATCTAAGGCTGCAGATGATACTTGGATTCAGGCATTTGTAATACGTGTCAGGGAAGAAGAAGAGCCGTGAAGCACGAGGCAGGGAGAGACAAGAGCAAACGGGTGATGGTGCTCGGTGTGCTGCTGCTCCTACTGTCGTGGTCAGAGTGGCCCCCAAGGGCCGGCTCTGGCTCTGCCCAGGGGGGATTAGCTGCATTACGGCCACAACACTAATCTGATTAGGAGCTGAAATGTGAGGGCTCCCTGCCAGCCTGTGATCAGAGGGCTTCAGAGACTCACAGAGACAGGTGAGGGATATTAGGGAGAGAAGAGCAGAGCTTGAAAAGTAAGGAAATTGTGACCAGTATGACAGGGAGAAAGGGCAAAACATTTGTTTTGTTAGATTTCTGTTTATTTATTAGAGGCTCCATAGTCTTAGTCGTATATTTCAGACAGAATTTTCCTCCCCTTCTGCTGCACCTGGGGCTTAGCAAGATTGTGATCAGTTTAAAGAAATACAAACAAGTTGGAGTGTTTTTTCCCTTATCCCAGAATAATTATAGCTCCATAGACACAGCCCTGTGGCGATAAATCTGGCTATGTGAGAATTTGACACACCTGCTAGAGGTTGTGCCCTGTGTACACTGCAAAAAAGGTGTGTCTAAAAACAAGATAAAAACACTAAATCTGAGGAAAATTATCTTGCTGCATGGACAGATAATTTCACTTGACAAGATTTCTTAAATGATGAACTGGCCTGAGCAGAGTGCACTGCAAATTATTTGTTTCTTAACAAGATAAAAAAAACTTTAGATTTAGAAGTGTTAGATAATTTATCTTGTTTTAAGAGTTAGTTTCTTATTTTAAGTGTTCAACATGCTTATTTCTAGATTTAACAATCCTAATTTAAGAAATTATCTGTCCATGCAGCAAGATAATTTCCCTCAGATTCAGTGTTTTTATCTTGTTTTTAGACCCCTTTATTGCAGTGTATCTGATCATCGTCCTCTCTCTCTACCTCATTTCTTGTCCGTTCTTCAGCTGTACTATCCAGTAAGGGCAAAAAACCCCAAATTAATCTTTAAAAAGTAAAGTTCATGCCAATTTTATCCGGTTTAGTGTTTGTGGGAATGTCAACTGGCGGACTTCTTTCCGGCAATTGAGCGACGAGCTCTGGGTACTGGCTACATGGAGGACAGCCAAACACCCTTCATCTGCTTATAGTTGTTCTACCCACACTGCAATGACACAAAGCTGGTTCAAAATTGGCAAAGTTTCCCCTTTAAATTGATCCTAAAGGCTTCCTTTTTCCCACATGACTTTTCTTTTCCATTGCTGAGCTATCTCAAAGATACAGCCTCCCCCACTGTTTCCTATGAAGCAGTTCTTTCCTTACCTCTTTGGCCACACCGTGCCACTGCTGATGGCTGACGCACATGTCCATACGCTCCTTGTGGAAGAACTTGCACTTCTCTGGAACCAGAAGCACGTCACTCACGAACTCTCCCACTGTAACAGCAAATCACACGGACCAACACTCCAGTTAGTCACACCACCAATCCGTCCCAAAAAATAATTTCCCTGCCAGGTCACTGCTCAAAAACACTGGCAGGGTTAGAAACAATAAATCACAAAGAGGGACTAAAAAAGGAATAGCAGATGAGGGGAGTGAAAAAAGAGGCACGATTCAATAATTCATAGCTGCTTGGCCCTATACATTTAATCACAGCTGTATAACAGAAAGGGCATTTGACACTTGAACATCTGCCTCTGCACCCGAAGCCGATAAGGATTCATCTCTCTTCTATTGCCACATCTGTAACTAGGCAATCAAAATGGCAGTGGAGAAAATCAGGTTTCACACTATGACTCTTTTAAGACACTTCCTGCAGGTCAATGATATCATTTGCTTGATTCAATTCGGAGATGTTTTATTCATAGAACGAGCTGATAGAAAGCAGATCCGGGGGAAATAAATGACATGAAAGAAATCTTGTGAATTCCTATGAATAGTTGCAGGTTGAAAACTGTCTGTGTGTGTGTGCATGTGTGTGTGTGTGTGTGTGTGTGTGTGTGTGTGTGTGAAAGCATATGGCGCAGGGGTCAAAAGAAAGATTAAAAAGGACATCGTCTGCCGATTGGCTGGCAGCGTGACGAGGCACTCAGGTAGAAACACTGCCATCAGAAACAGATGGAAAGCCAGGCGGAGCGAGGGAGAGATGAATAGAAGGCTCAGGGCAAAGTCCAGATCAGAGCGACGGAGGAATGGGCGGACTGAAAACACACAAATGAGGGTCTAGAGGTTTTGCGACGGTGACTGGGAGTCGTTCCTATAACTGCTCATTTCGAGGTTTGCCGCGACCTCGGCCTGAGGCAGAGCTGCTGGAGCAGTTCATATGAGCTGGGCAAAGCAGGCAGGCAGAGGGTGAAAAAGCAGTGTTTTGGAAAATGAGAGGGTAGGATAGGAAGAGGAGAGAGCTGGAAATAGCAGAGGACTCGGCAGCTGCTTCTCATCTCCGCCCAGGAGATACAGTAACACCCCCTCACACAACCCCCCTCATCCCTGCAGACCTTCATTCTCCTGCTTTTCTACTTTGTGCTGGCAGAAAGTAACTCAGTACATTTATTCAAGTACTGTACTTAGATACAGTTTTCCATGCTACCATTGCAGAGAAAATGCTCAATTATAAAAATGTGCAGCTGTTTTTTTGTGCTTTCTGTAATTTTAAATAGAATATATTTTAGTTTTGGACTAAAAAAAGAAGTTTTAAAATGTCACCTTGGGATTTAGGTCATTGTGATGGATGTTTTTCTCTTTTTAAACTCTAAACAAACTATCAATCTATTTTTTTGACTACTAGGTTCGTAAAGAGTTCCATTTAAGCACTTTTCAAGGAGTTTTAAGGTATCTAACCAAACATTTCCAGACTATCAAGTCATTGAGCATTACATCTACATTGTAAGTGCAACTGCAAAAAATAAAGTTTAGAGAAATTCTTTATACCCACAGCAATCACTGAGTAAGTAGAGTAAGGAATCAAGAGATCTGGTTTGAAATGCCAGGAACAACAAACACACAAACAATTGTGATGAGGCGATAGTTCATTTAAAATATACAAATATTTTTTGGTTTGCATGAGAGATTGTGTAGACAAAAGTTTATTCAAATTCAAGCATTTTCCTAACCTTAAAAACACATTAAAAATGAAGCATTTTCCAATCTTTCAAGACTTTTTGCAAACCCTGCTACAATGTATAATTTACTACACTTAATTTTGTGTTTTACTCCATTTATTTGACAGCTATAGTGCCTTTGCAAATGAAGATTTTGAGATATAACATATGATGCATTGCCTTAACTACCCAATATTATATTAAGTGGTTAAAATGACCTCCATCTTGACAAGCTGTGGCATTTAAAGAGTATAATAGAATATATCATAAAACAACACTCTGAAAGTGGCATTAACCCTAAATAGGGCACTCATTGAAATACTTGCAAATTCCAAATTCAACCCTAGAGAATATTGGAGGATATTACATACACATGTGTAAAAAAACATACGGACCCGGGGGAGGGGGTAATATTTTGAGAAAAAAGTTTACGAGATTAAAGTGGCAAATCTACAAGAACATTTTTTAAAGTGGTGAATCTATGAGAAAAAAGTTGTTTTTCCCCCCACTTTTTTCGCGCAGATTTGCCATTTTAAATCTGTGACTTTTTTTCTTGTAGATTTGCCACTTTTATCTAGTAAATTCACAAAGTCATTGAAGATTTTTTTTTTCTAAATTTGTCATTTTTACACTAGAGGTCGAGGTCAATAAAGTTAATATTATTATATTATCATCATACTGATTGGTCAGATGTCATGATGTCACTGTCTGTGACGTAGCCTGATCTTTGCTGATTAGCTGGAAGAAATCCATGTGGTTCTACGACCAAACAGAGAGACATGGGGACCCAGTTTTGATACCCACTGAAGTTACCAAATATAGTTCTTTGTCCGATAAAGGGTTAAGCTACAAGGGAGCTTTCACTTTTGATGTTGGTGGATCTTGCTTATACTATTTACTGTACTTTTCCATAAGAAAAAAAACCCAATGCATTACTTACTTTAAAAGGGATGAGTAATAGGTAAATACATCCGACATGTCTCCCTCCCCCTAACTTATTCCTCTCTTCACATCCAGAGAAACTGCGAGAGACCGAGAGAGAAACTGACTCCCAGTGACCTTCAGCTCCATATCCTGCACACCGGATGTCAACTGATTCATTCACTTACACACCCTCTCTTCATTTCATCTCTTTCTCTGTCTCATTCTCTCACACTCACAGGTTGCTTCGGTTGTGAGGTAGAGTGGGTTTCGAGCAGACGCCGTACGCAGTCACACTGCAGTGGGTGATGGATGGTGGTGTTTGGAGAGCAGCTGTGCCTCGCAAGCACTAACGCTCAATGTGTTTCTGCTTGTGTGTATTTGTGCAAGTGTGTGTATGAGAGCATATACTCCTCTTCCTCTGTGACCTCCTCGCCACCTCTTCTATTCATCCGCCTTTCCTTTAACCTTCTGTCTATCAGACACCCTCGCTAACACTCTCCAGTCCCCAGACTGCACTAGAGGCATCTAAGGAGTGCGAAGGAAAGAATACACCAAAGTACCAATGATACCTTCAGTACTGGGAGGAGGTGAATTATATTAAGCAACAACCAAGATCTCCTCGTCAACAGCACGGCTATTGTGTTTCAAGGACTTTGCACAGGAAGCCTGCTATAATGAAATTTAGTGAAATCAATATGAGATCTAAAAATGCTATGATTTTCCTGCAATTAAAGATCCAATTTGTAATATATTTAACTTGATGTAATTTCTGCGCGCTGGTACCCTTTTTATTTTTTTCGCCACTGCCTATTAGTCTGCCACTGAATATAAGACATTCTTAAAATATGAATAACTCAGATAAAGTTGTTATCTAGTGTCGGTTCTGGCCATACAGTTTAAGAATATCAGGTTCCACACTGCAAAAAAGGGGTTTCTAAAAACAAGATAAAAACACTAAATCTGAGGGAAATGATCTTGCTGCATGGACAGATCATTTCACTAGACAAGAGTTCTTAAATTAAGATTATTAAATCTAGAAATAAGCATGTTGAAGACTTAAAATAAGAAATTAACTCTTAAAACAAGATAAATTAAAGCTGCAAGCAGCGATGAACTGGCCCGAGCAGAGTGCACCCACAATTATTTGCAAAAAAACTTTAGATTTATAAGTGTTAGATAATTGATCTTGTTTTGAGAGATAATTTCTTACTTTAAGCATTCAACATGCTTATTTGTAGATTTAACAATCTTTATTTAATACATCTTGTCAAGTAAAATTATCTGTCCATGCAGCAAGATCATTTTCCTCAGAATTAGTGTTTTTATCTTGTTTTTAGACACCCCTTTTTGCAGTGCAGTCTTGTGCTTTGATTTTTTGGCAGCTTCCTTTTTGTTTACATTTGCATCATAGATTGTGCTGAAGTGGAAGAAATCTGATCCGTCGCCATGAGAGGATTACCTGAGGGAGACATGACTAAACCCAGGAGGAAGCTGGAGGTTGATCTTACATTATAGAAATAAATTTGTATTTAACTCCTGGGTTCCAGCTCATGTTAACGACTTTTTTTTTTCAACACCTAATCCTCAACCAAAGCTGTTGCCTAATTTTCTTTACCTTAGGCAAACCTTTCACATGGATTAAATTTGTGATTCTATCATATAATCCTGCAATTGTGGAGGAATGTAGTCACAGTTTCAAAGTTCAAGCTCATTTCAAGAAGTACATAGAGGCAGAGGTGTGGTGCTCTGAAACAAGCCTGAGTTTGTATCTCACTTTATTCACAATAACAAGACTCAGCCCCTCCTGATGATATCAGGAGTTGTCATTGTGTGCCATGCCCTTCGTTAAATAAACAGGCTTAGTCAACAGGAAAGGCAAAGTATGTGTCATATCTTAAAATGTTACTAATTAAATTCCACTTCTCAATAAAACTGTACTCAAAAAATTCTGCGAGATGTGAGAAGATTGGAGCTGAGAATAAGCCTTATTATGCCTGAAATAACTGTGACCTATTACTGATTGCTACCAATGGCAATAGAATAAGTTGAGGTAGTTACATAGCAACAGAGAAAGATCTGTATTTAAAATGACCTCTTTGCATACATGTTCTTTTCCAGCAAGAAGCTGATACAGTCTGTGTTGTGACAGCAAATTTTCCCCACAATTTAATCATTCAGTAACAGATATTGTGCCGTGCACACTAACAAACACCCCAGTCACACATCTCCACTGACTGTTCTCACCATTCCAGACATAATAATAAAAAAGTATCCAAAATAATCCTCTGCTGTTTGACAAAGACATCATGCAGCAGGGATTAGAGTGCCATGGAACAAAAATCACATTCATTTGCAGAGCCATTGTTTGGGGACAGGAAACATGGAGGGATTGTGGCTCTGTGACTGAGCCTTTGCATGGAGAGATGGGATACAGCATAACCCATCGCTCTCTTTTCACACTGAGCTCCTTCCTTTGCGCTTGCATTATTCATATAAACCTATTAACTTGACATGGGTGCTCGTCTGGCCCTTTTAATCAAATCCTTCAAGCTATAGCACACCTCCCTTTGGTCTATTTCATTTTTGATTCTACTAAAATCAATGTACACTGATGAATATAAGGCAGAATCTCTGATGTCCAACACTATGTGAACATCACAACTAATGAATAATTCAAACTCACTCTTTATGGACCTAATATGATAGAGGAGGCCTGACAAAAACTAGGCTGGAGAGGTGAAGCTCAGTGAGGTGGCAGAGGCATGCCGTGGCTTGTAGCATATGATCAGAGCCCTCCAATTAAGCCCCTAACATGCTCCATTACATAATTAAGCAGAAACCCTCTCAATAGCCTCCTTCTCGCCAACACCTTATGTTTATCTCTCCTCCTCCATCTGTCTTCTCTGTTCTCTCGGTTCAGACTCCTCATTTGCAACCCAGCAGAGCAGCAGAGAAGGCCATTGTAATTTGATGAGGCATGAGTGTGCAGACCTTTAACTATGATGACAAAAAAGTGCAAGAACAAGCAATGAAGCTATTTAATTATTCCAGAAGAGGTAGTGGGATTGTTTTAATTAAATGGCACGCTTGCTGAATCACAATGAGAGGCCAGATGGGTTGTTGATCGATGCAACAGTCGGCCACAGAGAAGACAGGAGGGCAGAGGCCATCAGGTGTGGCAGGTAGTCAGAGGGAAGCAGCTTCAAGATGTAAGATGTGAGCAACTGGGGGGATTTTTGAGACTGATTCTGCATGTGAACCTCTCTCATCTGTATTCTGGTCTCAGTCACAGAGTAGCCACTCCAGTTGTGGTGTTTGCTGTCCCATGAATTTCCCAAAAGCCTCCTCTTTGCCTTTGCCAAAAATGCTCTTGAATGGTAGCCCATTTCACAGTCCAGTGCAACTACTAATGGCTTTTTCATCCCAGAAAGCAGCACAACTCAATCAGCAAGAGGCTTTCGGACAGAGGAAGGGTGCCGGGAAGTGTTTGAAGCATAGAGGAAGATGTTTTTTTGCTTCCTGACATAGCTGGACAAGAACAGAGAGGAGTCTTGTTTCAGAACTGTATTTCACTGTTATTGCAATCCTTAGAGGCAGCCGGAGTGTGCTGTGTTTTTGTAAGTAAGGGAGCACAAAGACATGTGGCCTGCAAAGTCTGAGGCTCCATCTGACATTTAATAAAGCAGAATACAGCCATGTTGCCACTGCTGATTACAGTGATGCTGCAGGAGACAAAGGAGGGAGAGAGGCGTGTATGACGGCACAGGCGAATGGAGAAATGGGGAGTAATAAAAGCAGGCCTCCTCACAGACCTCCCTCTCGCTGACCCTGTGTGTCTGTGTGAGTTTATGGCCACTGTCTGAGGGGGGAAATAAGATTGTGCTTTATTGCTCAACAAGCCTCCCCAGCAATAATAGCTTCCCCCCCTTGGCTATCCGTTCTGAGAGACATTAGCTCCCATCCAGCCTGGATCTTCTCAATCTGCAGCTCAAGGCCAGGATTAGTCAACTGAATCAGACTCTTGATATTGCTCTATGTCACCTCTGCCTCCAGCTAAAATGCATCATAATCTCTTCTCTCTCTATGCTGAGTGATGGACCAATATAGAAGAGATGAGGCAATGGAGAACACCTGAAATGAAGGGTCATTCACAGTGGTTTCCCCCAGCCCTTGAACTACTCATTAGTGTAGAAGCTTACCTAAGCATTTATAAGGCACCACAATGTGGGCGTGGCCTTTGCACACCTTCTTCTCCTTCTTGCACCAGTTGTCGATACGAATTGGCTGGTTGGCTTCCACCACGTTTGTGATTTGGAGCTCGGGATACATCTGTTAGAACAGGAAGAAGAGAGTGGAGAGAGAGAGCGAGAGAGAGAGAGAGAGAGAGAGAGAGAGAGAGAGAGAGAGTTTAGAGCGAGAGAGAGAGAGAGAGAGAGAGAGAGAGAGAGAAGGTGAGATAAATGGAGCTTCAATTGGATCCTTTAATCCATGCTTTATACTCTCTAGATGCCATCTGCTCAACCATGAAAGAGCACACAATTTACACTTTCTCAAAATGCCATCAAAATGTCATCAATAAATGCAACTGAAGCTTGTGGGAAAGGCTTTCTGAAAATATACAGCCCTGCATTTTTGTTGTTTTTGGACAGCTGCATAATAAACCATGACAGTAATACCGGCAGCCTCTTGGGTGAGGAGAAAGTGTAGTAGGAGCAAGCAAATAAGAGCGAGAATATGCATGTCATGGAAAAAACATGTCCTTAATTGTAAAGACAGCTAGCAGCTAGAGAAAATGACAGTCGCAGGGATTGCTAATTAAAATGCCACCCACTTTACTGTAAATAATGTCTCTCTTTCGGGAACAGCTCAATAACCTTTCCAATGACAAATTAGCAACAGTAAAATGAAACCTGGCTTTTTCCACCTTAGTGGCCAATTCCCCTCAGTATCATCTGTGCATTTCATCCAAAGCTACCACAAGTTAGCCTACGTTAGCACAAAAGCTGAAACCTGGTAATGCTAACCTGACTAATCCAGTGGTTCTCTAACTGGGGATGTGAGTATAAATATGATTCATGTGGTGATATAAAAAAACAAAAGTGCCTTAATACAGAAATACAGAATCTTGCTTTCTTGAATCTTTAGGTTATTTCAATAAAATTAAACTTGGCTTGTTTAATCTGTCTGCTTTTTGCTGGGGTTGGTTGCCATTATCTTTTTTTTGTTTCTTAAAGAGACTTACTACTTATTTTGTAGCTTCACATTTACTGTGAATAGTAAAATATGTCAAACTCTTTGACATAAACAAACTTTAGTAGCATGGTTAACAGGAAAAGTAAAACAATTAGACTGAACAGCAGCACATAGACATCAAGTCAGAGCCACAAAACAAGCAAATGTTCCATCTGATGCTGAACTAGATACCATAAACTGAGAGCATTCAAATAAATAAAATATTACATATTCAAATCTACATCTAAAACAGAGCCATTAAAAAAATCTCATATCACCTCAAGATATCAATGACATGTCATAGAGTAAAAAAAGAATGATAACGGCACTAACAATTAAAAGTACTTTAATTAAATGTAAAAATCAGATTCCCAAAAAGTTTGGAAGCTTTAAAAAATGTGATAAAAACAGAATGGATTTTTGTCCTTCATGACCTACATTTAATTAAATACAGTACAAAGACAAAATATTTTCCGCTCAAACTGTAAATATAAACACTAATTCTAAATTGGATGCATTCTGTTTTTATTTTTATTTTACAAAGCATCCCAACTTTCCAATCATGGTTGTACCTTTGATGGCAACCCACTTTGTTTCTGCTCTTTTACAGGTGACTTTGGCGCTACGAGACTGACAGGATGACAAACTTTTTCTTTTTACTTTTAATACACACTGCAGCTGCCCTTACAAAGTATGCAGTGTGCATGCAATTGGGATAAACTACTTCATCACAATGAAGCGCCTTGAACTTTGACCCTCTTGCTGTACAGAGGATTATGTGTCATAGTTAAAATGTGGCTGGGTACACAAGGCCATTTTTGTATTTTTGGCATACTGAATTCGACATACTATGTACTGGAGCATACTAAATCTTTGTCTGGCATACTAAATACTATGGTAGCATGGATTTTGGAACCACTCTGAGATCAGAGATGTTTCTGTGCCACAGTGACTCACCTCCTGGCAGTACTGCAGCACACCCTCTTTGGTTCCTACGCAGGTCTTGGTTCCGGATGGGTCGGGTTCCCAGCGGCCGGTCTGAATATTGACGTGCATGTTGAGCTTTCCGCAGAACATCGCCACCTGTGGCTCGGCCACGGCAAACCCTGTGCCTGCATTTGCTGCTAGCGCCTGTGTGAGAGAGAAAGAGAAATGGAGGTTAATGCAGTCAATCATTATAGAACCCATAAAGGCTGTAGGAGTACTGTGGCTGACTTAACTTGAGACACTGTCTGCCCCACTTGCTTTTCTCATAAACCTTGTTATTAGCCTGACACAGGAGTTTGAACACAGCTCATGCAGTGCAATGGATAAGTGTACTAGATGTGATGGAGCAACATCAGGACTGCCTGTCAACGCTTGGCTGCTAGTTCGGCTCAACGCTGCAGTGCTGAGAGAGCAGAGGGGCTCAGACAGGAGACAAATTAAATGCACCTCGGGAATGTTTGCCTAGGTTGACGGTTAAACGAGTAGGGGTTTGATTGGATTTGTGCACAAGGTTTTTTTTTTGCTCTGGTGCCCATTGAGTGAGTGAGAGGCACACAGAGAGCAGGGGAGAATAAAAAAACTGCAGTCCGTTATGCCTCACAAACCAGGACATTCCTAGTTGAGGGCAGAGCTTTGCTCATCAGGCCTCCTGGGACCAAAATCTTTCAACAAAGGACGGCTCATTTACTCTTCAAGGTAAACACTGACGCTTCTTCATCCACTATATGTTTGCTGTGCAGACATATATGAACTACAATGAATTTATATGATGGAATGAAACTCTGTAATCTGAGATACCACAGGGAAAAAGATTATGTGATTTCCTACCAGTATTTCCCATCTTTGTTTACCTCCCAACCCTCCGACCATGAGAGGAAATCTGCTATCTTTCCCCCATGTTATCCTTCCTGTCATGATTTACTGAACCAGGGGCAGAATTTTGATTTCAAAGGCAGGGTGGACACAGTGAGTACAGACACTTTCAAGTCTTTGAAATGGCTTTAGTTTTTCAGACAAAAAAAACTTTGATATGTCCTCTTCATGAATAGATTACTGGAGCAAAAATATTTTACAGCAAAAAGTACAAGACAAAAAAGAGAACACAAGAAACTAGCTCCACTATAATAGATACTATTACCACTTTTAAACATTTTTGTACACCTTTGAAATTGTTTTTTTTTTATTTTTATTTTTTAGCTTATTCTCATTTCCACAGTCTCAATCAATCTCTTTGTAATTTTCTTCTATATATGAGATATAAAAAAACACCATTACCACTTCCATACCTACACCTGGTGTGTGCAATATCTCCTGTTTTCTTTTAATATAATGTTTTTCGGACTGTAAAAAGTGGAGGGGTCAAATACCGGCTTTGGAAAAAGTGTGTATGTGTGTGGGGTGCCCGCCCTGTAAATTACACCATGAACTGAACCCTGCACTTCCTTAAGCAAGCAGGAAGCAGGAACACCCAGTCTGCCTGTTGATGTATACATCCACTCTCTATAAAAATGGACACCAACTGTCCATAGCTGTGTAATCATCTTTCCCATGATTGCCTTTCAAATGACCCAGTGTCGTGCTTGCATCAGTCCACTCATCAGCTCCTCATTGAGACAATAAGTCACGGCCTGCTAACACTCGCCTGATGCTAGGGGTGTCACAGCACGGGGAACTGTGATGAATCAGTGAGGCGATGTAGTTCTGCATGCCAAACTATCACAAAACACACACCAGGGAGCCTCCAGACAGGAAGTGGAATGGAACTGATCCTCTCTCGATTGTCATAATGTCATCAGGCTGAGTAAACAGGCTTCAACCCCAGAGAGAGATCAAGGGAATGAGCATGTAGTGTTGGACTCAAATGTCTGACCATTTGCTGGGTCCTCAGCCTCGAGGAGACGCCGTCAGAGGTGTCCTCTGCAGCGCAGAGCCAAGGAGAAAACAACTGAAGAGGGAGACTTGAGTAACAGTGTGTTGGACAAAGCCGTCCGTCTAATTCTGCGCAGGCTCCCGGGCTGATAATAGGCGCAGAACAGAGTAGAGCGAGGACAAAACAAGTGCTGTGTAATCAGCAGTTGGCTGTAGCGTGTGATGAGCTGCAGAGCCAGCCAGAGCTGAGTCTGCACGCATATACACACATACACACATAAATTGGATACAGCTCCAGCCAAATGCATATATTCAGCCGCACAAGCACATTGGTGCCCACGCAAACACACAAAAAACATGTACACAGGCACATGCTCATCCACGTAGGCAAGCAAACACACAGGACATCTTGATTTGGTCCTAGAGGCACAACATCCTCAGATTCAACCTAATTTCTACTCCTTCCTCCATCTCCACTCCTCCCTCTCTGCACCACCACAGGCTTGTTTGCTCTCCTCCCTCTCATTCCTTTGTGAGATTGAGAAGCAAGGAGGTGGGGAGGAAATGAGGGACGCAGAGAAGCACGTTAGGGAGGAAGACAAGGGGAGGTAGTGACAGCCTGACCACATCTAGATTTTGTGGCTGTGGAAAAAACAAGTGGTGGGGCCTCCTCTGCGCCTCCTTGTCTCCACTTAAGTCTCAGTGTGTCTTTAATTCTTCAAGTGCAACAGTCGCAGTGGAGAGTGCAGAGTGGAGGCAGAGTGGAGGCGGTTTATACCACTGTCTTAAATCTGCAGTCACATGCCTGTTTAGTACTTAAGAAAAGAGCTGCTCTGGGTCAGAATTGTGCAAAAAGAAGCGCCATGGGGGGCAGCAGAGAGCAGGAGGAGTAGTACACAAAAGGCTTGAGGGGGAGCAGCTGGGCAGAAGAAGAAATTCTGTCTGTCTGTGGACCCCGTCTCATCACTATAGTGATACTTGAACCTGAAAAATGACTGGCCTCGAGAAAACAGACTGGACAATCACTTCTGCTGACTGTGTCACCCTTAAAAACAGACTAACACTACTGCAGGAGAGATAATCCAATTTGTTCTCTTAAGAGTTTTGGGTCTCATCTTGAAAGTGACAGAGTTTTTACTGGGTCGTGACTCAGTCTTGGACAGCCTTGACTCGGAAATTTATTTCAAGACCCGTCGAGCACACAACTGAAGTGTCATCATCACAATTTTTTACATCATCCCGGACCGATTTGTTCCGTCGGCCAGTGAAGGCCGGTGAAATGGAATAAGAAGAAGAAAAATGAGAAGAAATAGAAGTTGCTCTGAGATTCAGAGGGGAGCTGTGGATGGATACAAACTGCAGGCCACAGTGAGCTGTGGGTCACCGTTTGGGTCTTGTTTTCCTTTTCACTGTGATTTGATGTTACTGAACTCCTCTTTAAAGGTCAAATGAAAAAAGTTTGACAGTAATTTGCTTCTGCGGTTTGTCGTGTTTCCACATGAAACAGAGGTTCGGGGCAGGACCTGATGCCAAGAGTGACTTCCTTTTAAAGTTCAAAAGTGGAGAGACAAAAACTGAAAATTTGACATGGATGACAACCCTTAAGGAACGCTTGTTTTCTAGTTTAGTTGGTGTGAACCAACACCCAGATACACACCTTAAGACTCACCCTAAGTAACCGCTAGTACTAATCAAGCTAGAAGATCTTATATGACGGGAAGTGTTTGCTGGATTGCCTCAGGATCTGTAATCACACTTTACTAACTGGAATCAAAAAGACAAGTCATAAAACAACATTTTGACAGGTTATGGGAAGAGAAAAGTGTGGAATGTGGATGTAAAAGTCCACAAACGATGTATATTTGCTGCCATAAGACTGTACAACACCAGCACTACCTGAACATGTTGTAGTTTTCTTTCTCTCTTTTCTGCACATTTTGCACTCTGCACATTCTTCACTTAATTTGCACTATGTTGTTTATAGTATATTGTTAAATGTCTTTTTAAATAAATTGTTTTTTATCTTTATCTTAAAGGGAAATAATTTTGTGTGCAATTTTTGTGGTCGGCTGTAACAAAGAAATGTAACAAAGAAATTTCCCCGCTGTGGGATTAATAAAAAATCGAATCTAATGTAATCTATTTTGAGATTTATTTGACATATCATGATTGTTTTCAGAGACATAGTGCACTAACCATGTATTTGTATTTATTTTTCCTCTTACAAGAGCTTTCTATCATGTATTAGTTACTATTATGTTAAAATATCTAAAGCTTTCATAGATAAATCTACCTTTACCCGTTTTGGTTTCAGACTGGATTGGCTCTGGTTTTGGTCTCGAATGCAGCACAGATACACACAAAAACACAGATTTACTGGAAAAAAACGTGCTGCCACACCTACCAAGCGTAAGTCATCAAGCATCTATCTCTCATTACTGACTCACTGTGAGATGTTATATCATGTAAGTGTGAACACCTGCTGCTATGTGGAGGTTTGGCGAGTCAGAGGGGGAGACAAAAGAGGGAGAGAGGGAGTGGAAGTTAGGAAAAGGGAGAGGCAGTGAGACACAGGAAAGCTCTGACAAATAGGGTAAATACACAACGGCAGCAGGGAACGTGTACTGATTGGCTTATGTCCCGGCTTGACATATTATTCTCAAATGAACGCAGACTGTAATGCAATAAAGAACGGCACGAGGTAGCGTGAACGCAGGACAGACAGGCCTGCCACCACAGACGCTTGTCAAAAGCTGTGTGGGCTGAGGATCATTTAGCTCATTTTCACCCTTTACTGCAAACACACACCAGTTTGTCGCTGCTTTCCCAGTCTGCCTCCAGCACACAAACATGTTTTATTAGTCTGCTCTGTGTTCCCAGCCAAGTTTCACATAAAACAAGCTAAGACACGACAGTGCCAGTCATGAAAAAAACGCATGGAACATCGCATGCACACACAAACAAACACTCCTCTTTTATCCTTGTAACAGATAAATATATGTTATGAGTCTAGCTCTCTAATGAGCAACCAACACACACACACACACACACACACACACACACACACACACACACACACACACACACACACACACACACACACACACACACACACACACACACACACACACACACACACACACACACACACACACACACACACACACACACACACACACACACACACACACACACACACACACACACACACACACACACACACACACACATTAAAGGTAAATCTGTCTTCATTTCCAGTGGGAAGCATTATTAGGTGACATTTAAAGCAGAAGAATGATGTTATGTTGAGTTACAGCTTGTTTGCAGTCTACATCTAGTCTACTTTACATCGTGAAGCATTTTATGATGCTGCTGCAAAATAAACCACCATCTTAAAAATACTTACATACAGGATTATTTCCTGCTGTGTGTGATTGACAGTGAGCAGAGTGTAAATGACTGCATTCATATGAGAATACTGAACGCCGGTGCAATGAAATAACAATAAATCAGGAAAACTTTGACACAACCAAATTAAGGCTTTACATTTACTGTGATGGATTATTTAGCTCAGGCAATTTTCAAACCAGTGGAAGCCGTTTTCCTTTTTTAAGAAGTAAAATGCAGAAAATTGTCTCTTCTAAAAGGGCCGAAAGGGAGGAAATGAAAGCTGGTATCTTCAGCAATGCTGATGCAGACACCAGCAGAAATAACAGAAAAATAATAAGACTGCTGGCCCAAAAATGCAAACAAAACTGAGGTAATATTCGTAAATGAGGTTTTAGAAAACTCCTCCTGGACTGTTACGGTTCAGTTATTACATGACCTACCACACAGCATCTGGGTAAGATCCAAAGAAGCTAATCCAATCTGTGTGTTTGTGTGTGTGTAAGCATGTGAGTGTGTGTGTGTGTGTGTGTGTGTGTGTGGTCTCGGGTCAACCACTTAGGGCAGCATGATCAGCAGTGTGTGAGCTCAGGACACACTGCAAGAGGATAGTGGGGAAGGGGAAATAAATAAATGAGTGCCAAGATATTCCAAACACCGGTGGAGTGAGCTCTTGTGATGAGCCTCCAACACAAACACAGAGACTTTCAAATAGCCAAAACAAACTGTACATAAAACTGCTCTGTGCCCGTCTAATGAACAGGTTAGATGGTTGTGCCTGGCTGAGATTTCTGACAAACATAATTTCTGGTAAATTGCCGGGCGTTGCATACAAAAACAGCTCCACTGTCAGCCTGTCTGCAAACCCTGTCGGCCTCCCTGAGCGGTGGCAACTAGTCTAATTTAGGTGAAACCATCCTCACAGTCTGGCCCTTATAAAAGCTGCTCCAGAATGAGGCACCGGTCATAACACGTGGGTTCCCAGAATGCTTAGTGTCCATGTGACTGTGCAGAGAAATGCCTGGCATCGTTAATCCACCTAATCCTTCCCTGTGGTGACTTAATACTTAAACAAGATAGGCAGTGGTGAGAAAGCCACACACACAAACACATACATGCACTCCTTTATATGATCTATATGTAAAATATATAGCGACATTAAATTTATATTTCCTTTTCTTATTGCTTGCAATAAAAAGTGTTGATGTCTATGGGGAAAGGTGTTTACTGCAATTACTGTGTTGTGCTAATATGTCTAGGGCAGTTTTATTTCCTTATTAGCTTCTATTATAGCGTTTATATAACAGCTTTTAGAATAGCATGTTAATTGTGTGTTGTGTTTGATGTTCTGTAACAACGGAAATTCCATGTAACATATACTACTTAACTGCTCAATAAAACTACAATATGTGTACAAATGAATAGTTTGCCTGGTGCTTAGATTTCTGATTGTCTAAAGACATAAAAAACAGCCACTGAATACTTCTTGATGTTTTCAATTGTTCAAAAATCGACAGTGAAAAGGAGACAGATTCCTTCGCTTTAAAAGCATCATTGCTGTGAGTACAGAAGAATGTGGGACAGCTCACAACGAATATTTGCTCTAAAGCGAAGGGAATAAATGGACTTTGGTGTTTATAGTTTCTCACGTTTAAGGAATTCAGAGCTGCAATGACTGCAACGTCAGTGGTGACATGAAAGCTTTGCTGTCGCTGCAAAGAATTTTCCCACCACCGGTATCAACGCTGCTATTTTTTCCAAACGCAGAAGTGCATTTGATTCACTTTGTGGCACACACTACAGTCACTGCCACAGACAAAGATCTGTGCATGCCAAGAGGGGGTTGAAATACTGATGAGCACTTAAGCTCAAATCAAGTTTTCCTTATTCATGAGCTGAATGTGAGTAAGGCAACATGGTAAAGGTGTTTACATTGACTGACAGTGTTAGAGCAAAGTGAGAATAACAACACAAATATATAACGTGGCATGTGCATGTATATATATATATAGAGAGAGAGAGAGAGAGGGAGAGAGAGAGATGACAGATGGCACTTTCAGAGGTAATTTATGTACAAGAAGATTCTGAGACAAGAAAAACATCATCACAGAAGCTATGACAACCAAACTAGTGGCAACAGTTAAAGTTTTGAGCCACAACTTCCTATCATTTTCTTGATTGATTAATCTGTCAATTATCTTTTTGGATTAACTGATTCGTTGTTTAGTCTATGAGTTATCAAATAGTGTAAATTCTGAATTAATGAATAAATTTCCATTTCTTACACTGTAAGTACTGTATTCCATATTTCAAGAAACAAAACAGCTGACGCACAGACATGAATAATGTTTTATAATAACTAAATATCTGTTTCTGTCACATTATTTGTGTTTTCATAAATAATGTATTCAGATCTGTGTATATCCCTATTAGCAAGTAAATATATCCCTTGTTATGTTTTGAAAATGTGGCTTTTATGTTCATGTCCATTACAGGCAATCATGGCAGTTTCCCTGCTCAGTGACAGGGTCAATAAAAGTCCTAAAATACTTAATGCCCCTTCATCTATCTATCAATATCCTCACACACACACACACACACACACACACACAGGCGCCAAATGAGGTTGTGTGACATTGGTGCGGTTCCTCCCCGAGGTGAAGCCCACGGGAAGGCAGGGGCCCGAGCCTCTGACACCATCGCTACACAAACAACACACCAGCGACAGATAACAGATGAGAGGGGGAGGGTATTTTAGCGACAGAGGGACAGTGACATTTTCCTAGTGACCAAACACCTCCACCACCTCCCACCCTCAGAAGGGCAGACAGTAAAAACGGAATAATAAAAGGAAAAAGGTGTCATGTTTTTAGACTCTGAATCAAAAGGGCAACCCCTCGCTGCAATGCAAATGAGCTCCTCCGTCTCAGTGAAATGGCCTTTTGTCTTCAGCATTTGAAGTGTCCTGAGACTCTTCTGGAATTGCCCTATGAGTCACCGCTCCCACAGTTTGGGGAACAGAGGAGTTCAGTCAGTGCCACTTCCCTCCGGAGAAAACAACCAAATCTATAAAACTTACTGTAAACTCTATGTGGATTCCCCTTTCTCTTTAACTAGTGATGTCATTCACTTTCCACTTCCTCTTAAAAATGTATAAATGGTCTACTTACCATTTATAAATGATGGTTATTGTCAAGTGTTACCAACAGTTTCTTAAAAGTGGAAATTCTAGGGGAATATGCATGTGAATAAGTGCAAAGAAATCATATTTTCATACATTTTAACATGTAAGTTGTGAAATTCAATTCACTGGGAGGAGGTACAGAAGCCTTAAATGCAGAACTAGCAGGATGAGAAACAGCTTCTTTCCCTGGGCTGTCACAACTCTCAACACTCAGAACTCTCATTACTCACAGGATAAATTAATTAAAATATGCAATAAAACGAACATGTGCAACACATTTGATATGTGCAAGACATACAATCTACCTCATCTATAAATTAAAGCATTTTCAGTAGTCATTTATTTATTTTTATACTTATTTCATGGTTCGAACACTTTAGCAGTGGTCCAATTCAAGCATTTTTCAAGGACTTTCAAGGTCCATTTTCAAGCTTTTCCAGTATCTTACACCTGTTGTAAATTGCATGTTTTAGATGAGTACTTATATACTAAAAGGGGGAGATTTCACTGAACCATACCAACAGCGATGGTGTTACACTTTTAGGAGGAACGGTCTTCATTTCAGATAGGCTACTCATTATTTTTTACATTGAACATGTGATTATCTATAGTCTATAGATGGATATAGTCAGATTGCAAGAGAAATACAGTAAGCATTTCAAGCATTTACAAGCACTTTATCCAAAATCCAAGCACTTTTTAAACCTTGAAAATACAACATTTAGATTCAAGCATTTTCAAGGATTTCAAGCACCCATACGAACCCTGATATTTATTACATGTCCTTGTTTTTGTCGTTGTTCAGCAAGGTATTTTCAAAAATGTTTTTACTCATGTTGTTTTATGTTATGATTGTCTTAACTATGCACATTATGCAGTGGCACTTCCAATTTCGTTGTATAGTTGCCTATATAATGACAATAAAGGCTATTTGATTTGATTTGTTTTGACTGTGATTTGTTTGTTTTGTAAGCTTGTGTGAGTGCTGTGTTTGTTGGAGTTGGAGGTGACAGGGAGATGCTCCACAGAAAGCTGAACATAATGTTTCTGTTCACTAGCGGTCACCTCTGCTTGGCTCATTAACCTCCCATCATTCACAGCCAGACGGGGCTGGACAGAAGAGGAAAGTCTGCTGTTCCTTCTGCCCCGAACTGTCACAGGGGAGCGGAAAAACACTGTCACCACACACCCAACGCCCACCGTAGAAGCCATCACAGCCGGTACCAGCCTCGGTTCAGACGGTAAGCCTATTTGTAATCCTTTCCGCTCAACCTGTGCTTGATTGAACTTGCCTTTGTTAATAAGACTGTGTGGAGCTGTTCCAAAGTGCGAAACACTGGAAATACCATTGACGCAGCCGTGTCCTATATTTTCTTTCATGTCATGTCAAGCCACAAAATTATTCAGAGGGGAGAAGGAGTTGATGGTGCTAGGAGGGTTCAAAGTGATGAAGGATCTGAGAGAGACTCAATAAAGACATCGCTACGTGTTTGACTCCTGATATCAGTGGTCTGCTATTAGATTAGCCTCCTGCCTTCTCAGTAACTCATTTTGAGTTTGGTATTATTTGATTTCAACTGTACTGCTCTCAAGTGCATCACAAGTTTACCTGACTAGACCTCGTTGTCTGCCTTCCTGAGCAGGTCCCCACTTCAAGACAATAAAGTGAACAGACCTGATGAGTTGAATGTGCTACTTGTTGAACTACTTGCTTGTGTTGAACTGCCACTAGAACAATAAAACAACTAATATTAATAGCATTACTAATATTATTGAAGTTTAAACTAGTCGATTATTATAAAAGTAAGAAAACATTTCGAAAACAGTCAAAAATTGGTCATAATTCAATTTATAAGGTCAAACATGGTCCAAAAAAATATTGGATATATTATCATAGCAATTCAAAATCGTTTGCTCAAGTCTCTTACCTGAAGGTAGACAATACTGGTGAAGAGGGTAATTTTTTTAACTTCTAGATATGACCATAAAACTTGCCCAGTTTGTTATTTACGTAAGGCTATTTTTTTTTTGCATTACAAGTTTTCTGAAATGTTATGTTTAGATATGCAAATGAGGTGTGAACTCATTAAATATGCACGTATTTGCATATATTTGCTACTGTCAAAAGCCATAAAAAATTGTTTTTAGGAAGCAGATGTTATATTAATTAGGTTATGATTAATAAATAAACAAACTCATCTGTAAAAACCTTCAGAATATAGCTAGGGATAATACTGGTGAGTTAGGTGAAGCTGAAGTTGAGATATATGGAGAAAAAAAATATTTTGCTTTGCCTTTAAAGCTTTCATATATTGTTAATGGAAATGACTACCTGAGGACAAAATATTGAATTTAATTTGTAGCAACAACAATATAGAACATGTTAAACATGTAGAGTTTTCTAAGGATGCCTGTCATGATGAAGTATAGACTACATTGGCAGACTACGAGTTGCAATAGAACGCTAACTAACAAATTTTGGAGAAATCTATAGGCACAAATGGAGCAAATATAGTTAAAAAATCACTGAAATGTTTGTTTTGGATGTTTTCTTTCGAATGTTACTTTGTGGCCCAAAACCTCAAAATTGACCAATGCATGAAAAAACTGTGGCAAGATGGAAATCTCACTTTTTCCATTTTAAATGTGGGAACTTTAAATTTACAGATAAAAATAAAACATGAATACAGAAATATGCCTTTGTCATTTCTTGTGTTTTTATTCTTTTCGAGAGGAAGAAGAAACAAAAACATTCATTAACAGTCCGTGTTTTAAGTGTTTGTACTCTGGAAATTGAGATGGGTTGTGTATTAACCACAAAATGTGATGGACTGTTTAATTTTTAATTTTCCTGTTTAATAAGTAATTATTTACTGGTGTTAATATTCTACATGTTCCTCCTTGAAGAAAGCCAGACTCACAGTTTCTGAAGCAAACTATGATTGAGCTGCGACTTGATCTCACTGAGCGTCGCCTTAATGTCGCCATGCTCAGTTGAAGGGGGATGAACAGAAGCGAGACGTGTTCGTAATTAAGCTCCAGCTAGAAGATGCGTTGCAGCTCGCCGGTTTGCAGGCTAACAGTTGTGGTGATTGAGTGTCGGAGGTCTGCATGTGTGTCAGTGGGAGATAACATGGCCTCTCTCTAGCTTACAGCGAGCAGACGTGAATGACAACTTGTTCAAATGGCCCGTCACTATGGAAACCTTCTACAAAAGCATCCCAGCTATTCACACAGAGGAACATTGAGGCTGCAGAAGAAAGAGAGGCAGAGGGAAACAGACAGAGAGAGAGGAGGGAAAAGGCGAGGGCAAAAGAGAGAAACAGATTGAAGAAGTGGAGCAGGGAGGAACAAAGCAGAGAGATAGATAATCAGAAGCTCACAGTGACAGAGGGGGAAGACAGGAAAGGGGGATTCAAGAGAGAGAGGAGAAATAATGGAGAAAGAGGGAATGAGGCCACAGTTGTGAGAGAGTAGCGAGACAGAGAGGGAGGCGTAGTGACGACGGAGGACGACAATCACAATAACAGCTGCTCTGCCCTGTCTGCTGCATTCACCAACACCACAAACACTAAAATGACCCTCAGCTCCATACGTTGGCAGATATCTCCCCTGACGAGCACACATATAACAGACATACAGCACACAAAGCTGCATCTGTGCTCAGTCCCCTCCTGAACAACAGAAACGGTGCCCATTGCCATGGCAGTGTGCATCAGTGTGTTCAGCAATGTCGCTCCCTGTGACGAGCAGACACTGCACCAACTGCCGCTTGTTTCTTTTAAAATATTTACAAGACAGTAAGTCACAGCTTGACTTCTGAGCGGAATCATGATTAGGAAGAATGAAGCACACCAGTGTTTTTTTAAAGGATGTTGACTGCTCAAAGAAAAAGGTGAAACACAAGAGTCTGGATGCACCAAGTTCACAGTGAGGTGACTGCTTCTGCAGTTTTATGTGAGCGGGTTTAGAGGGGAAGGAAGGACTGTGTGAAGTGAGGACAATATGTCTTTCAAAGTTTAACTAATAAACTTGTTTATTGTTTTCAAATTTCACCATTCACAAACCACTTTGTTCTGCAACCAATAATCCTAATAAAACTAAATTTAAGGTCATGTTTTTTCTCAAACTTGCGAAGATAAATTGATTTATTGTAGGGGTGCACCGATTTCCTTAATTTTGCGGGATCGGTGATCGGCCGACTCTTTTACGTCAAACCGATTTTATCTAGCGATCTTATCTACCTCCGCAAAGGTCTGAAAGTGCGTCTGCACGTACGCGTACCTCTGCATGACTGTGTTGTATGTATGTTGTACTATAACGAAACCAAAAACTCAGGACACTTTATTTATGGTTGCAGTCCTTTTGTTAGTTTGTCCTGTAAATTGTTGCTTTTTATTTTAAGTTCAATATTTTATTAACTACCTCAGACATTGTGATTTCCTTTATTTGTTCAAGAAAAATACTGCTGTGTTTTTGTTTTTCAATAAAATAAGATTCAAACATTGAAGGTGTATGCTGTGAGTTATAAAAAAAATCGGTATCGGCCAAAATCGGAATCTGCAGGTCAGGCTTTTTAAAAATCGGTGATCGGTCAGAAAATTGCAATCGGTGCACCCCTAATTAATTGACTTTGTATTCGATGATATTGTTTCCTGTTTAAGTAACATCACTGTAATCACTAACATTTTATTACTCTGAACTTATTTTTTACACAACCTGTTATTTTGTGAATCAAAACTGTTATTTTGTAGATCTGTTATTAGTACACAATCATTGAGATTCATTGTGCACAGCCCTTTTTTTTGGGAATAAAAATACAGACAAGACAAAAAAACAGCAACATGCAGAAGGAAATGTCCTTATTCAGATAGTGATCAAATGTGGTCTGTGGTGAATGCTGCCATTCTAAACTTGAAACGATATTTAGGAGGTGATGTGAATTAAAACAAAGTCAATGAAACACAATGAACACAGGAGATCTGCACTCAGAGGTTCACTTGAGTTAAAAATGTTTTGACTCAAAGGGAAATGTAGCTATCATGAGTCCATGCCATGAGCAGAACTGAAACTGTTTGAATGAGAAAATAAGTGGAACTGAAGTTCCTGTTACCATCCGAACGGTCAGTCAGAGGATTCTGACTCTTTGTGGCTGGAAGCAAAAGACAGCAAAGCAGCTTCAGCTGTCAAAGCCAGCAAGAATTCAAATGTACACTGTATTTTAAAGCAGGCTGCTTGGAGAACACAGTCCAATGTTCCAGAAAGAGTCAAACTGACTTACTTACTCATTATTATGTAATGAATATCAAGCATTGACTTGTTATATATCTAGTTAGAGGTGAAATATGAAGAGTATAAAATGATTTAAGCACTTTTCAAGCATGGTGAAGATACCTTTTTTTATACTTTTCCAGCACTTAGAGCTGTGGGAAATGTAATATTTGTTCACAGTACATACAATAAATACAGTATACTCGTTATTTCACTTCATCACATGAACTTAGATGATATTATGCCAAAAACAACCAAACGTCATATTTTTTTTATCATATTTAGTTCTTCTGTAATGTTTGTTATTCTTTTCTAATATAAATACATTTATTTCAGAAAAAGATTGGCCTATTTTTTGTTCATAGGCTATTTTTATTTAAATGTGCACTTGATGAAGCTTTGATTTTAAAAAAGCTACTCCTGTTGCTATACAGTATTTATGTTCACTTAAATAAACGCTTTCAATAAAACTACTTGTGACATGTCATATTTGACTTTGACTGAACATTTGCTCTCACTTTGCGATAAAAATATCAGGATATATATCGTATATCGATATTCAGCCTAAATATATAAGGATATGACTTTTGGTCTATATCGCCCAGCCCTAATCTGAAGCACATTTAGACAAAAGTAGGTGTTTATTTGATTCACACGTGTTCCTTTAAAGTTTTCCAGAACAAGCATTGAAGAACAACTTGTGTGTATTTCCAAGACTTTACCAAATCTAACGGAAAGCTTCCAGAGAGATTGTAGCTCTGTCAAGCAGCAGGGGCCCTGTTAGTGGGCTTTAAAGTCACTCCACATTTTCAGTCAAAGCCTAAAAACTCATCTCTTCAAGAAGAATCTCACTATGTCACTTTTTTCACTGCTCAATCATATCCTCTCTCTCTAATCTTTCCTCTCTGCTTGCTATAAATTGCTCTCATAAAAAAGAAAGCCTTCAACATCTCTCCCTAGCTCTTTTTTTCCCCTTACATGCCTCTCTTTAAAAAAAACGCTGTATTATCACAAGAATATTTGTCGGGACACTGTCCCCGTCACCCCTGCGCTCTTTACGGTACTCCGCTTATGATCGTTGTGCTCTCGTAATTATTCTATGACTTCATTTTAAATGGCTGTGGACAAGAGTGTCAGCTAAAAGCCTGCCTTGTTAATGTAAATGTGGCAAAGTGGAGAGATACTAGGCCAAAAGAGGAGAAAAACACTGTTAATTAGAGCAAAGCACTCTTTTTCGTCCTGTGGCACGCTGCCTTTTCACTGGGGAGAAGGTGTGTCTGGGCTATTTATAAGCTCCAGTTGGTGGGCCAGTGGGGTCTTGTCTTCCAGGCCTGCCCTCGACCAGTAGAGCTTGTTCAGACAGAGAAATAAACATTAGGACAATGCTACTTTTTCAAAGTAGAATGATCCTAATTAACCCCTTGGCGGTACTTTTTGCCTACTTTTTTTCTTTTTTCTTTCAGAGGCTGTAGAAAGTTTTTCTAGTGAGAAAAATACTGACATGGCCATTTTGAATGTGCTCCCTTAAACTCTGACCTCAAGATATCTGAATGAAAATGGATTCTATGGGTGCCCACAAGTCTCCCCTCTACATTATGCTAATCCCATTTAGTTTCTCACACAGTACAATTCTGTTATTTTCACCTATTGTATTTGAATATTTCTGCATGTCGTTTCTAAAACAGTCCTGAAATTGCATAAACTGGGCATGACTGGAAAATTCAGAGACTCTTGTGGATTCAATGAGCCGAATTGCATGCATGTGGATGTTGATATTAGTCCCGATAGTAGCATTTTATTGTAGTAAAACATTTTTTGAAACTTCCTCACTGTATAAAATGACCTGTTTTGACTTCTGGGATAATATAAAATGCAATCTCACACAAATCTACAAAAAAGTTTTTGATTGAGCATGGATTTTACTATCATGTTCCTAGAGGTCTTAGTGTCTTAATGTGGTATTTTGGAAGGACTTGGCTATGTTTTTTTAAATTATTTTTTAAAATAAATTCTTGAGTAAAGAAAATTGCAAAATCTAGCATCAAAACTGTGTAACAAATGGTTAATTCATTCATTCATTACCATTAACCGCTTATCCGCAATCGGGTCGCGGGGGGCTGGAGCCTATCCCAGCTGACATTGGGCGATAACAAATGGTATCAAGCCAAAATTGCTGCAACAACTGAAGACACAGTGCTGAGCTGTTAATCTTCAGATCCCATTCTTTCAGATGATGTAGACCACTTCTATGTGGCATCTACTGTTGACCTGTTATCTCTCAATAAAGATCCCTGTCCCCTACCCCTAATTGTCATTGAAAGGGGTCGGAAAGTTAAGGGGTTAAAAACATATTTAATCTCAAGAGGTTTTCTAAATGATAGCTCCAAGGGGGTTTGGAGGCAAAATAGATCTAAAAGTAATATACTCCATTCTCCTTAATGAAAAATTCAGTCAGAAGACTGATTAAAAAATGTAATAACCTGCTTGTGTGGCATTAAATTATTTTCTGTGTCAAATTAGGGATTCAAAGTGATTCTGATGTGCAGTGGTACACTGTCACTAACCTATGTAGTTAATTCACACAACTAGTTTTTAAGCAAGAAATATAGAAATATACATTGATGAAACAAAACTCCACAGTAGGCCGGGGGTAGTGTGTGACACATGGTGTCGACAGCTGCTGCTTTCCACCTGCCAGTGATAAACTTTGGGAGGCGTTTACACCAAAAAAGGCCTGTTAAAACAAAGCAAGGGTTTGGGTTGGTGAGGATGTGTTGCTTCAGGTCCCCCTGAGCCATAAAGTATAATCCAGTCCAGTTTAAGCAATGGATCCATATGTTGAAGGGTTTATCAGATGCCAAAACACTGCACGGCGGTGTTTATTACTCAGAGATGGGATTTTACAACTCAGGAAACTTATCGCTGCTGCAATTGTTTTATCTTTTTTTGGAACAAATGCACGGTAAACAGAGTTTCAAGTTACAAGGAGATCTACCAGGAATGTGCACACGCACTACTTTACTTGACCACCTGACTTTCTTGCAAGGTCATCTATCCAAACCATGATGGGTTTTTTTTGTAAATTTAACGACTTAGTTTTGCCAATTTATTACTAAGATACAGAATCCAAACCATTGTGTTTTTGCCTAAATCTAACCACATACTTTTTAGTTTCTTAGCCTAAGGAGAAGTTTCGCCACCTCATGAAAATGAAAGTGAAATGTAACGATAACAACCTAATAGGAGGAGCATGCTTAATGGAACTGATAACCTATGATAACGTCCATGCAATCACATGATAACGTCCAAAATAGGTGGTTGGTTTCGAAAGCAAACAAGGCAGAAGCCCCACTTCTGAGAGAGCTAGAGGGAGCTTGTATTGACTTGTTCACAAACCACACATCGGCTGAATTTCCTTGGTCACTGAGCTGTAATAGAAAGAAAGAAATTGACTTTGGGGTTTTAATTTTTCCTTGTTTTGTTTGCACTGCAAATGCAATTAGATTAATCAGTGGAAGCCTTTGTGGGAGACATCCTTCCTGGGATTTTCACAAGTGAGGTTTTACTCTCTGGGTGTTTTTACACAGAGACAAACCAAAGAACCCATTAACTCATGCAAAGTGCAACTCAGATATTTATGTCGGTCCGAGTGACCAAAGGGCAGCCAGTCATGGGGAAGAAATGTCAGTTGGTTCAGATAGTGAAGCCACTCTCTGTCATCACAGGGCAAAGGTCCTTACTTCTTCTAATTCTCATCCCTTTGCCCTCCCTCTCTTCCCACAGTCTTTCTCCCTTCCTCAGACACCCAGTGTTGTCAATACTGTGTGGTCTCGCCATCTTTGTCTCAGCTGTTATCTGTGTCGCGTCAGACAGACACACAGAGCCACTGTTCAGATGCCTGCTCGTGCATTGAGTGCCTGATGGCCGACATCAGGATGCCCGCTGCATCTTGTGTTTCATTACTCTTTCATTCTGAGGGCAGGGGCTGCCAGTGAAGCGAGGAGAGCCGGACAGAGCGGAGCAGGAGGCAACCGAAGAGCCATTTCCCCTACGGCCTCTCTTGACACAGATTTCAGGCTGCACGCATCTCTCTGGAATATTACTCCTCCCCGTCCACTCCTCCAGCCCCATCTAACATTGCCTTGAGGGTCATCCGCAGCCATCATAATATTGCATTTGGATTTCCCTGCCTACCTAGTTGGATTAGATAGATACAGGTTTCTAGCTGGCTCGGGAGCAGGAGGCAGAGAGGACACGAGAGGGAGGGGAGGAGGAAGCAAGAGAGCAAATTTGTTTCGATTCTGCTCGGGGTGTACTATCTGCAGTATGTGCTGCAGAATTTGGGAAGAGACATGTCAAGTGATAGCAAGGGCTTGACTTCAGCTTCCTCGTTAGTCCAATCACTGTCAAGTCATGGTGGGAAAGAGACAAAGAATGCAGGAATAAATATGGGCTGAGGGGAGAGGCAGGGCAGGTGAGTGTGACTTTTGCCCAATAAAACATGAGACTTATCCATCATGAAACATTAATCTTCTTCTTCCCCTGTACAGAACATAATAAGTTGTGATAAAGCATAAGCTTTAAAAAACAACAACAAAAAAACGGCACATGGCTCTATAAATTGTTATTAGCTACTTTGCTGCAGTTCTGACTGTGAGGTTTATAAGAGGGGTAATTGAATTTGAGCCAGTATCATCAACTGATATGCAAATACAACAAAACAAACCAAGAAATCTGAGTCTTAAGGTGTGTGCTGTTTTCTTTGCAGAGGGTTGGTTTATAGAGTCAGTATACAGAGAAATAACTGATAACTGTGTGCTGTGGCGATAAAGAGATAATTACACTGAGGGTTTTACCCAGAGCTTGTTGTTTAGTTGCTAAGCTACGCAGGTGCATGATTGCATAAATAAGGCACTGGAGTGTAAAAAAAAAATACTTCTTGCAGGAAGAAGATAATTGCTTTCCATTTTGCGTTAATGACTCGAGGACTGTGATGATTGAGGTCCATTTTCAGGTGAACTTTTTGCAGCACCCTTACAGCTGCATGGCGTGCTGACAAAAGGTTTGAGCATGCCTGCCTCTTCTGCGGAGCTCCTGTCAGCACAATCACCCATTCTTCCCTTTTGCCCACTAAAAGCTCTCTGCATGAGCAACCCCTTCAATCCCCCATCTCCCTCCTTTCATCTCTATTCACTTTGAGCACTCTGGACAACTCTTTGTGCACCCATCTCCTCCTGCCTCAACTATCTCTATACATTTACCTCTCCACCTGCTTCTCTCTCTCACTTTCTGTCTCTGTGTCTCTCTTAGAGCCATGTGAGCTGGCGACCCTCTCAGCCCTCTATCCAGGCTTACCATCCACGTGGCCTTGAGCGGATTACATTCTTGACATCACTGGGCCAGATGTTTATGACTAAAATAGACAGAACAACTAGCCTCGCCACTAAGTCAAACAATGCATTTAGCCTAAACTTGACACCACATTTCCCATTTATGCTTGAGCAGGTCCCTTTGCTTTAATAGGGAAGATTTGCTTTTGCCTAATGATCTCCCCTGTTTCCTTTGTCACTATTGTCGCTCTCCTCAATTGGAATCAGAGCTGCTGTCTTCATTACCTTGTTCGGGAGACTAAATTGACTAGCTTTCCCTTGTTTTCACTCCATTGCTTCTCCCCCCCCAAGCTCGCGCTCTCCCATTTTTCCTCCTGCAGCTTCTGCTCCCAGCTCTCTCCAGTGAGCCGGTATGGAGATCAAATAGCCAATAAGCCGCCCACTGTAACATACACATTAGCATGATTAAATTGGCGATTGCCTGTCCATTTATTAAAAGCCTCTCTGGGCTGGGTGGGAGGTCTATCTAGTCGGTGAGTAGAGTAGGAGAGGGAGGGGCTGAGTGTGTGTGTGTGTGTGTGGGTGTACATGCCATGTATCGCTATCATGTGTGTGTCTAAGCCTGACATCACCAAGGCAGAGAAGTTAATGAGAGTTGCAGGGGTATTTCTGACTTGCTGGCTTTCTGAGGGGGAGTTTCAGGTGATGTGATGGAAGGGAGCCTGTTGAGGAGCGATAGCTGGGCGGGAAAAAGTCTGCGGTGGGCTCGGCTCTGGCAGTGGCTACACAGGAGATTTAGGGCTTAGGTGATTGTTAGAATGGGCTCAGTTTGTTTTGAACTATGGGCCTGTGTTTTCCGCGGGCTGCTTTATGTGGACGCTGACTCTTTCCCCACTTTGTACTGCACTCTCAGCAGTTTAAAAGAGGAGGATTAGACACAGGAGTGTGCCTCTCTCTCGTCTGCCGGAGAGCACAGCCGCCTAATCTCTCGCGCTGAGGAGAGGGGATTTGGAAGAAATGACCTGTGCTCACTTCACTTTCTCTGCCTCTCATACCCTCCAAGTTGAGTGAAAAAACAGTGCCGCATCCTTCCTTCCTTCCGTCACTCCCACTCCGCTTTTTCATTTTCCTGCTGGATGACTCGATGCTCATCAGCATGCAGCACCACGCGGCTGCTCCTCAGGACCAGGCAGGCTGGCAGACAGGCAGGCAGACTTGTCAATAAAGGAACAACAGTAACAGGGCACCTCAGCGAGGCCTCCAGCCCTGTCACTGACGTCTCTCTCAGTGGCCTGGACTCCCTCAGTTAATGAGCACGTAATTGTTGAGCAAGCAAAAGAGAATTTAAGAAAGCGAGGAAGCAAAAGCGTCCGTGAGGTGAGAGGTGTTATAGAGATAGTAGAGAGGAAAAGGAGGTGAAGGAAGCACAAGGACAGAATGTTCCAGTGAACAAAAATAAGACACAAAATAGCCAATTTGTCCTAAAATGTGTGGTGCAGTACAGTCAGCGGCAAGAGAAGAGCGGAGGAGGAACACTGTGTCTAAATCAGAGGGACTGTGGGGGGAATGCTGCTCAGTGGGAGCTGACATTGAGAGCAGGCGGGGGAAAGCAGTTTCAAGGACAACATGGAAATATCACATTCAGTCGCTACAAGGCAGCCATGAGTTGTGTTGAGGCCACGCCGGAGCAGGAGAGCAGCCAGAGAACCGCAGGAGAAAGAACGAGATCAAGGACACGCAATGTTTCCAAGATCTGACAACATGAAATGATAGCAGGTGACAGATGTACTGCGTGGGAATGCTGAAAGAGAGGAGGAAGTTGTTGACCTTTCTAGTATTGGCATGATACCAGGGCTTTGACTTTGATGCCACAAATAATTTTAACTTCTTTGGATTTTATACTACAAAACCTCAGCAAAAAAAGTGCAGACATAAAGCAGCGTGTTGTCACATTTTACTCAGACATGTCTGACATGTCCGGCTCAAATTATGCACCTTTAGTCAAAAGATTAATCAACACAAAATCAAATGTTTGCTGTTACTTAAATGTGAAGCACTGAAAACCTTTGATCTTTGATTCTTTTCAAGTGTTAATTCTGAGAGAGTTTTAACTTTTCACATATTCTAAAATTATGTGTTCTTGAAGCCTGGAGGAGGCCATTTTAAAATGGATTTCCAGCCCTTGGAACAATTTTTTGAGAACATATTGGATATTTCCCACTTACTATTCAATTTGTATTTATTCTTTAATCAGTTTTGAGACATAATAATGACATTAAACCCTGACTCTGATTATCACTTGGAAATAAGTTATGGACAGCAGTTTGACGCCTGCACGCAGTGCTGCTCTCCCAGGACCACCCAGGCTGATTTTAAATGAATCTGTGCTCTGATTGCAGAGCTCCCTGCTTCTTTTTCTCCCCTGCAGATTCTGAGCAGTGAAGCAGAGACACAACCCACGTGTCTGCATTAGACAGTGATGCTCCGGGCGATGCAAGGGAGGCCATCTTTACCAGGGGAAAATGATGGATGTAATGTAGATATGCTTATCTGTCATTAAGCCCTGCTCTGTCCTCCCTCAGCCTCTCCTCTGGGGAAGGGTGGAGGGATTTCAATCAGACTAGTGAAGAGTATAACTCTAGTGAGACATGCTGAGGCCAACAGCTAATCACTCATGTCTCTATGGAGAAGACACAGACTTCACAGCAGGAGGATCCGTCTCCGAGTCCGTCTACTACACTCACATTTTGTCGATCGACTGACCTTGCTCCCCCACCTCCTGTGTCTTTCCCTACAGTGGGCGGCCCAAGTCGGACCCCTCTGCTGCATCCACTGGGAGAGATCCCAAATCCAACCCAGCACGCTGACAGCAACTATGAGGCAGACAAATCCCTGCACCCTCGCATGACTGGGCCGCCTGTCAGCTCCCAGCAGCTCAATAATAGCGCAGTGACGCTAAATAGGCTCCTGAAACATAAGGACGGGATGTGATGAACACTGAAGGGAGCGGTTGGAGGGTAGGTGGGGAATGGAGGGGGTGGAGTCCGGTGAAGGCGGCTAGCTGCTCAGAAGGCTCTATAATTAGCTGCAGAAGATCAAATGACTTTTAATGGGTTTGTCTGAAAACAGCAGACTATTTCAGATTTGCGCTTGGAGCTATATTCATATCTCATCAAACTAATGGAATTCTCTAGAGTGCTTGATTGGTTTTTATCTCAGATCAAAATGGCTGATAGAGGTGCACGGCTGCAGCATTCCTGAGCTGCAGCTTTGTAATGAAAAAAAGTGCACTTTCAGGGCACTATTATGTAAAGTGGAAATGGTTGTAACAGAAAAATTTACACATGAATGTCAAATGACATGAGTACTCCTTCAGCCGGTGCTCTGACAGCAGACAGAATTCAAGGTTTGATTCACAACCATTGTTGCTTTAGAAGTCATTTCCCACGGACGTTTCGGCGCAAACGGTGCTATAATAAAAAAATTTGCGACAGATAATGGAAATCTCTTCTGGTTATTAGTTAGAGAATTAATAAGAGAGATACTACAAGGGTAATGTCAGGGTCATAGATCAGCCACGGCCTGATCTAGGTAGAGGGAGGTCTTGTGCAGAATGCTAAATAAGCTGCCTACAAGAAGCCTTTGAGTGTGCAGTAACCTACGGCACAGACACGGACACACACACTCCATGCAATGGGACATGCTTGGGCAACAGTGCAGTGCAGAAACAATTAATTGGATAATCGATTAGTCAATCAGCAGGAAATTAACTGTAAAATCTGATATCTGATTTATCCGTTAGTCATTTATCAAGCAAAAATGCCAAACATTTGCTTGTTTGAAGCTTTTCGAAGAGAAGATTAAATGCGTTTCTCTGTTTTATGTCATTATGAAATGAATTTCTTTGGGTTTTGAGCTGTTGCTCGGACAAAACAACCACCCGTAAGAAGTTGCTTGAAAAGAAGCTTGGCCGCTATATGTGAAAAACATTTTTTCCAAAACTTTCTGATCTACTTTTTTGACTCCTGTAAGGTTATTGTTTCTGCATAATAAAACTGAAAATGTATGTACAATTGATGCAGGGGAAATAAAGGGAAATAAAGAGAGAGGCAGAACAGGGAGTTGCTGCATATGCTCTCAGTAAATTATACGTGCCACAGTCTGTTTGTGTGTCTATGAGTGTCCTTTATTTCCCAGGGTTTCCTGCTTGCATTCAAGCTACATTAATTTCACCCACTCATTCATCTGGGGATTTCAATTTTAGACCGAGGAAATTATGTCCAATGAATTCCAGCCGGGTCCTCGCTCTCATTTACGTTTTGCCTTCTCCTTAAATTATACAATACACAAACCTCCTTCTTTTATTGCCTCTGTGAGGGATCTGCAGGCTTTATCTCTTCATCATGCATGAACACCTCTCATTGAATTAAATACAGTGCATGACTTAGGAGATTAAAGATAAGTAGGGGGAAAACTAATATGCTTTTTTTTTTTTTTAAACTGTTCTGCCTCTGAAGTCCAAGATGGAAAGCTAATGTCTCCTGTTCTGCCGTTCCATCCGTAGGTGAAATCTCCCCCTCGTTCTGTCTATAGTCCCAAGTGGAACATCCTACAGAGCTGCTGTTTGTCCTTGGCCACCTTCTCCTTGAGAAAGTGCTGTATCAGACAGGCTGCTAACAGGGCCGTCACATATCTTGAGTACCAGCGGCGGCAGCAGCAGCAGCACAGGCCTCTCTCTGGGGGTATACAGTTACACTGCACTGCTTCTATCTCTTACCGTTCTGACATTTTCATTTCCCCCCCACTCTCCTGAGGAAAAAAAGGATAAACTTTAAAAGAAAAAAAAAAACAGGATGGACTCCATGCCGCTGTTGGTTCCAGTCTGGATGATACCATTTCCACTACAGGCACGGGGGTAAAGAGAGGAGGGCTATGAAGGAAGCTTGGTAGGCAGGAAGATGGAGAGGAAGGGAGCTGGAACTAACATGCTGTTTTCCCTGGCAGTGGATGGCGTATTTTTTGCAGCGTTGCTCAGCAAAACAGAGCACTATAGCAGCGAGGCAGCCTGCCAGTCATCCAGCCAGCTTATCAAGGCAAGAGCACCACCTCCTCCCCCAGTCTCCTTCAGTTATAGAACTGTGGCACTGTGTTACACCTGGGCATGCAGATAAGTCAACAGAATGACTTCTCATGGCTTTTAAATCACAAAAAATAGGCACCGTGGCTCTGACAGCCCTCAATCACGTCCTAAAGTAGGCTCAACGTGACGCCAAGACACAAAACATAACAAAAGGCCTCCCAGCGTGCTGCACGCACATCGTGAGAAATTAAGAACAGAGACATATGATGCACGATGACAGTCAGACAGACGGACAGACCCATCCACACACTGAATGAGACAAAGAAACAAATCAACAAAGCGCTAAGAAAAGACACATCAATTATAAGTGAAGTTTGGAAAACTGGGTCTGATTTGAATGCTCTTGTACGACAAGAGAGACAAAATTCAATTGAAGAGGGGTTCAAACATGCGTAAAAACAGCCCTTGAGTAATTTATGCTCTTACATTTTCTGGTGCAGCTGAGCATGCAAACAGCGGGAAACAATGCCTGGCACACAGTTAAACTGACTCTTTGATTCTGCCTGCCTCCATTCTATTTCACTATGTGCAGACAAAAGAAAGGCAGACAAATCAGTGCACAGGTCTCACCAGAGTCTGCATATGACTCACTGATCGTACAAAAATGAGAGCTGCACACCTGAATAAGACAAGGAAGGGGGCTGCAGACATGCTATGTCTCAGTTGCCTTCCTTCCTGACGTAGACATGCTATTTTGAGTGTGTTAACACTGACAATTATGGCAAAATTCAGTGGACTATGAATGCCCGGATGGCATATCATAACACTGAAAAAGTTGATACACCCTCACCCTAAGTGGTCACCATTTTGGCTATGTAACGGAAGGGGAGGGCACTCCAAACTTGTGAAAATGCTGGCTAATGCAGGTGCAGCAACAATTGCAAACCCTAATGCTCCTTCTGGCTGCAGTTTGCCATTAAAAAGAAGCAGTCAAACGTTGTGATCGTCATTTTTGGTAAGTGCAAAACAGCCGTGTTTGATTTTATAGAACACTACCCAGATTAAATTCCTGCACTATGCAAATAAGTACATATTGTACTCAGTGAAGTACATGGAAGTGTAGGAATGGAAGTATCCGAATTGAGACACAGCGATGGTCTTCCTCACATATGGACAGACGGGGACTGAAGAAGAGACAGGCGGGGCCATAAGCAGAGGTGCAAGTGCGCTATAACTCATAGATAGCACACCAGATATTTTATTCATGGGAAGAAAAACCCAAGCAGCAAGAGTGACTCACTGAGCCACAGGGACACACAACACACACACACTCTCTGTGTAGGGGGGTGACAGGGTTTAACCCACCTACGTTGACTGTCTTCTCATTCTCAAACAGAAAACACATTAAAAAATAAAGTCTGAAATGGCAGGGCTCCTTTCAAAGGGATTTATGGGGATGTTTTTGTCTACTGAACTAGTCAGAGTGTATAGTCACTCTCTCACTCTCATGCCGCTATCACAGGAAGAGAGCCGAGCACTGCACAATACAGCGAGCCGTTTGCACTTCAGGCTATGCATTCCTGAGCACTCTGGCATATAAACTGACAAAAGGAATTCTCATGCAGCCGTGCTGAGCCAGGCTATTGTGGAAAACACACAGACTCAGGTGTAGTGGCGCTCTGGGTGGCTGCGTATACACGGTGAGGATTGTGCAGATTGGCCTACATATGGCAGGAGGCCTGGTGCAACTTAAGCGGTGTGCAGCCATGAGTGTGGCGATATGAACCCACTCACACCGCGCCAAGTCCCCGCCGCCCAGGATCTCTCACTGAGAAGAAGTGACTAAATATATGATGAGCGGAGCTGTAAACACACTTTTAAGATGCATATACACAAACACGCATTTCCAGTTGCAAAAAAAAAAAAGAAAAAGAAGAAGGCAACTCCGCTCACTTGGGATAATTAGAGCGCACGCAGAGCCTGGGAGACAAAGCCTGGCATCGTGAGAACAAGGCTCGCCTGATGAGGCCTCTCTATTTAAATCCGCGGGATGAGCTGCGAGTGTGTCTGTTGATGGAATCGCTCCAGGAGACATGCACGGGCTTGGAGGAAGAAACAGCCAAGGCAGTGAAAAGAAGACGGAAAGACAGACGGAGACAGAAAACTGTAGATGAACCGAGTGGCAGGAAGGTGTCTTTGAGGAAATGAAAGGACAGAGAATAAGGGCTTAGATTCAATCAGACATCCCTTCCTACTGTTAGTCATGGCGCACAGATCAAACTTCAATGTTGAGCGAACACCACTGATATTACACACAGGTGACTCACATTGTTCTGTGCCACTTTGAAGTCAGTTTTCCTCTGCAGAGCTTGGAAATGAGGGTTTGACTGAGTGAGTGGGCGAGTGGGGGAGTGAACTGAGTGAGCGTATGAGCAGACGGAGAAGGGTAGGGCTCTGGGATTAGTACCTTTCCCTTTGCAGATCTATAAGCACCCAGTGTTTCTTGTCGCTAAGAGGATTCGCAGGGATACGGGGCTGTCCCAACAATTGAAAGCAAGGTTTTAGGCGCTAATCTACAAATTCAAGGGCGATTGACGCTGATTCTTAGCTGATGGAGCACAAACTGCTGCCTTCAACTTGATTGACACAGCAGAACGTGGAAGTCAAAGAGGCAATCTCTACAGCTTAGAGGCGAGAAGAAGCCGCCTACAGAAGGCTTTGACTGTGCTCCATCACCCACAACGTTGTATTTAGAGATCATTATCAAATGCAAGTGCTACTTATTGTTGTTGGTTTCTTTTCCAGGCGTGAAACATCACCAACAGTCTGCCTCTGCCCTCGTCTCTGCTCAGTATCTTGATCACCTCTGTATTGTGACGACACCTTGGGTTGTCCCGGCTATTCAGGGGCACACAAAAGGCCCTCATAGAGAATCATTCATCCCTGCTAACGGTCGGCTCCATAGCACCCGCCCCGACAATCACAGCCAACTGGGGGCATTCATTCACATGCAATTGTTCACTATCAGCCCATACCCAGAGCAAATACACACATGGAGGCACACAGGAGCACACTTTAATATCAGTGCTCGCCGACAAGCACACACAGCCGAGCACGCACACAGACTTAAGACGATAAGAGGAAAACTGCTGCTGCAAGAGGACTGCAACCAAAGAGCAATAAGCACAGCACCAAAGTCTTTTTTTGGGATTATGCTGAACCGATTTTTTCTTCTTCTCCTTGTGCACAAGTATGCAGCATTTCTGCACTTGTGTTGATTGGATCTGCTGGTCCCACTCCTCTCGGGCCACTCTGACTTGTGCATGTTTGCAAACAGACCCATGTAAAGCCAAAGTCACTCCACCAGCATGAGTCAACACTGCGATTTTTAAACGAGTCTCCCCACACAAGCTCAATCTTGCCTTGAATTTAGACACGTGTTGATATATTTGACACAACCAGTTTTTTTTATAATTATGACAGGCACAAAAATTCTGACGTGGTGTTGCGTAACGCTCTGTCAGTTTTACACTGCATGTTATGGTTGTGATAATCTGTGCTTGCTTAAATCAGCAGAGAATAAAATGTACCGAATGCATTAACTGTTCCAGATATCCTGTATTCCATTAATCCAGTGGGAGTCATATCAGTAAATGCCTTAGTATGATGCAACTCTCTGGGTAAACCTGCTATGTGCTTCTAGCATGTGCCTTATTACTCAACTAGGTCTAGAAAAGATACAGCTGTTCAGCCTGAATTTGAATAAAACCCTGCCTGTTTTGTTTGTTTTTTACAAAAAGGGATATGAAAGACACAGAGAGGAAAAAAAACGGGGCAAAACCTCTTATAAAGCTACTGCGACACAGAGATGCCCAGTTGAGAGAGGGGGAAACACAGCTGAAGAAACGAGAGCCCACAATCTGGCACTCTAGCAGGTATCTGACAAAACCAAACCGTTTACACAGCTGAAGTAGCTGGCTAATCCCAAAACGCTAGAAAAAGAGAGAAACTGCGAAACTAGAGGGCTGCTCTGGACCTATGACATCTTGACATTTGCGGTTACACAAAGAGAAGAGGAACAATGGAAGGAGGGAGGTGGAGGAGAGGGAACAAACCATCCCCGACCAACAGTAAGTGCGTCTCTGAGGAGCTCGTAAATTCAAGCTCAAGGTCCAGAGGAGAGCGTTCAGTCTGCACGCCAGCACGGCAACATCTACCTCAGCTGTGTGCCCACGAGCTCATCAACATCTGCACACAGCAGCAGCTTCACCCACAAACAACAGCAACAGCAGACAGTTTGGCTGTCCAGTCCTCACAAACAACTGAGAGATGCACAGGAAGGGGAAACACAGTTTTGGCTTCATTTTAGGGGTTGCACCATTCTCCAAATCCAGGATTTGATTAGTCTTTTGATTTTTAATTTCACAATTCAGTGCAATTTTTGAAGGCTGTGCTATTGTCAGATCATTGAATCTGAACTTCCTCATTCTTCAACCATATTTTGTTGGAATCAGCCACACTATTCTTTCATCACAGTTTTTTTATTCTGATCATCGCTTATTTCATTTGATTTTCAATTTAAATTGAAGTGGGGATACCCCTACTTAAGTTGTGTTCCGGCTGAAAGAATGACAATGATGTTTAACTTGAAGCACTTTGTCAATCTGTAATCAGTAAAGATGTAACCTGACATCATTCCTATAAATGGATAAAGCCGTCTCTTTGGATTTGTTCTTTCTCCAACTCAAAAGTACCAAAGGTCGTATTTGTGCTTTAGCCTACAGATGTTTATTCAGGCTTTTCTTTATTCCCACTTCTTGTAGACAAAGTGCATTTGGAGGTAGAAGAGGAAGGTGCAAACAAAGGGATATGAAGATCCGTATACTATGCATGTGATGTTTTAGTGCAAACAAAAATTCCACATCAAACAAAGAAAAAAGCCTCGTCCTTCAGACAGCCATCGATTAAACCACAGGAATCCTCAGCATGTGCTTTAAAGTCAAGGTGCACAGCAGCCACCTTACATTTCTCAATTTAATGTGGGTGACTGATCAAGAAAATGCATTGATTTCATCCATTAATCATGTCAGGAGAGTCTGTCCAGTATCGACCAGCACGTCCGTGCGGTTAGGAAGGCTGACTGAGGAGGCAATCATTGCAGAGGGGACAGGTCTTTGTAGAGAGATTGCAGCAGCATAGATTTTGTTGGGGACATAATAACCATTATTTCCCCCCACACAATGCCAGCCATTACCGCCTCAAAATGGCCGAGGTTTTTGTCGCAAATGCAGGAGAGAAAGAAGCATTCCCTGATAACCACTTTGCACAACAGTGCCAGGAGGAGATGTCTTGTTAAAATGTTTTGTCATGGTTTGCTTCAGCAGGAACACTTGTGTTTACCCTCTCAGGGGGTGGGATGTTTGCTCTGAAAATGGGTGCATTGTTACCCGATGACACACACGTCTGACACTGCAGGCATCAGTGTCCATCCGGGGACAATAACTGGTGAGCCAGCAGGAAAAGAGGACATCAGGTAGGTGAGGAGTGTCTCTGCACATGTGTGAGTGTGTTTGTTCAGGGGGGCCTACATATCTAACACATGAACTCACTCAATGTGCAGCATTCTAATACTTTAAATTATAACTCAAAGACATTAAAAGATACTGTGAAGTGAGGCCCTGAATGCATCACAGGTCTGGCATCACAGAGAGGGGGCCAACCTGTTGACACAGTAAAAGCTGGAGCTCCTAGGTAAAGGATTTCCTCCACTCTGTTTAGAAAATATAATAAACACACACATGATGGACACAACAGTCGCACAGAGCAGGAAGTGCACAGTTTGAGATCTATTGCAGAGGTCCTGTGTGTCCCCAAAGGCCTGACAAAGCGCCTGCTGTCTTTCATTTGATCTCTGCAGCAAACACTGCTGTAATTCTTGGTCCAGCACCTTCCGGCCGCACATTGTTCAACTCACAGCAACAAAACTGCAAATCAGAGCTCAAGAAGGAGGTAAAGAATGACCTGAAAGCAAGCTCATTAATATTTAACTAGATCTGACATTATATCAGCCTTTATGAGCACGTTAGAAACTATAAAAGTGTTATGTAAATCTTCAGTAAAGGGAAATCAATCAGATCAGATCTACTACTACTTGTGTGGGAAGTAAACGCACAACAAATAAAATACACATCAAGATATAACAGTCGTTATATCAGCTGCCTCATGTGAACAGAGGACAAATATACAGGCCGAAAGATTTGTTTTTGCATGAGAAAACTGGTGTTTTGATCCGAGTTAAAAAAAAACTAACCAAGCAGAGAATAAAGAAGAAAACATTTCAGGTTACATACCTCAATGTAGCCGGCCAGCGCTGGAACCACAATGCCCAAAATCAGGGCAGATATCGCCGGGACTGAACCCATCTTCCAGGATCTCCGCTTATTCTACTGTAAATAACTTATATCCTGAGAGCTCTATGTGTAAGGTGGCGTCCGGGAGAATAAAGAGCAAACCGCGTCCTGGATATAATCTGATAATCTATCCGGAGAGCGGGACGAGTCCTGCTCCGCTTGTTTTGTTACCCGAGCTCGACAGAAAATGTTGCTGGAGACTGAGTGTCGGTCTCCTCTGGAAATGTGGACTGAGAGTCTGTGGCGCGGCTGCTCTGCCTCTGCTGCCTCCTCCCTCCGCTGCCTCCTCTTAGACACACACACACACACACACACACAGAGCAGGGCGCACTGCGCCACCAGGCGGCCGGGCGCCGGACACACACGGAGGCTAATAATAATAATAATAATAATAATAATAATAATAATAATAATAATATTGTTCATGTGGATTGTGCACTAATATATATTCATACTTTTAATATATATTCTCAGGTTTTAATATGTATTCTCAGGTTTCAAAATCAACTTGATAATTTGAATCGATCATTTAACTACAAAATTATAGAAACAAATAGTTACATCTTCAAATGTCTTCTTATTTTAATTTTAACTGACAAACTGAAACCCAAATATATTCAGTTTATAATGATAGATAGAAGCATATAGTCCTCACATATTTAAGGTAACACCTCTAATTAGGACGGGACAAAGAAAAGTAGAACAATGCACGTTCCACTTTGGATGGTCATATGTCCGACTGCCCTTAAAGTTGCCTCTGTCTTCCACCTGAAGACATGGAAGAAAATAAAGAAGTTCATTTTGAATTCTGACTTAAATGCTGCTAAAGATGCAATGCCTAATTGGGTGGCATTTAAGAAGAAAAGTGCATTCAATTTTTTCCCAGAAAGAAACTCATTATTGATTAGGCTTATTTTATATACGCAAACATGTTATCAGGAAAAACACAGAGCAAATGATCCAACCAGAGGGAAACAATTCTTTCTTTTGAAGGTAATGTGATGGACTATAGGCTTTTTAATTTGCTTGGTTCAATTGGTTTTATTAATGGGAAATCACACACACACAAACACACACACACACACACACACACACACACACACAGAAACACAGACAGACAGACAGACAGACAGTCAGACAGACAGACAGACAGACACACACACACACACACACACACACACACCACTGGCCTTTTTTGTGATTTGATTGCATTGTCCCTAATTCATTTATTTTCTTCCTAGATTGTCATTTGTGTTTCTCTCTGATGGCTTATTGAAAAATAGAAAACATCATGTTAATTTGATCTTTTCTTCAGGCAGGGCACTCAGAGTGGTTATTAATTTTTGAAGCATCAGCCGGTAGACGTGTTTCAACAAGTAAAATATCCATGTTAAGTCTAATCTTGCGATGTGTCAAAGTGATCCCAAGACACCTCAGTAAAAACACTTCTGAGCAGAGAATTAATTCTCCCTTTTAACAGCGGTGCAGTGAGAATAGGTCAAACTCTATTTAACTGTTAGTCTAACAGCTGCAAAATGATCCAAAACAGTGGTGTCCACAGTATTATTTGTAAGGATGTATTATATTATATTACATTTCATATTATAGAAAGGATTTTTCTGAATGTCTCGATTAATTTCCCCCTCAATATTTTAAATCCCTTTCCCAACATTTACATACATATATTATATTATATTATATTATATTATATTATCCATCCATCCATCCATCCATTTCCCTCCGCTTCATCCATTGATCAGCTTTGACAAAATATCTTGTAAACAAGCCTCATGTTTGATCTAAATTCAAACCTGATTTCTTTTTTAGTTTAGATTTGAAATGTTAAGAGTTATAATATAATATAATATAATATAATATAATATAATATAATATAATATAATATAATATAATAATTGAGGTAATACGGTTTTTTTTTTTAACCACAATCATTAGTATACACTGCCTTCCAGTGGTCATAGTGCGTAACTACATTGTTCATTTATTTTGTTTTAACCGGAAGTAATATTATACTAATGTATGTAACTTGACGCGGACTAGTAGTTACACACTGTAGCCGCTAGAGGACAAAGTTATAATCTCTACTACTACTACTCTTAATACTTCTTCTCCACTATAATTAGTGGGAAATATTTGCTCCACTACATTTATTTGATAGCTTGAGTTACTTTTGCAGATTATAATGTGTTCAACAAAGAAAACATTTTTTTTAACCCTCCTGTGGTCCTGGGGTCCTTTTTGACCCTAAATCATTTTCAACAAACGATTAATATAGGTTAATTTTCATAGAATTGCTTAAAATTTTCAGCATATTTGCCCCTCTGCATCCTTTATAGATAATATAAATTTCACGTTTACATTTTAACGTGTTTTATACATTTTTATAGCACCCATGATCCTCAGGGGTCAAAAAGGACCCCATGACATTAGACTGGTTTTAGGACATGTAGAAAAAAAAAATTACCAACTTTTTTTTTCACCTTTTAAGGCAACTCATGACCAACACATTGATTGATTGATAATTTTCATATTTTTTTCATTATTATGGGTCAATTTAAGTCAAATATACAAAATTAGGCCTCATTTCAATAGAAAAAAGTAATACAACCTGAATATTTTTTTCAATAGTTATAATGATTATATCTTGTGTCATGGGGTCCTTTTTGACCCCTGGTGACCGTGGGTGTATAGTCGACAAGAGGAGTACACAAGGGTTAAGATATAATGAGGGGATAGCAGTATTATCAGTTAAAATTAGCTCCTTCATAACTAGCTGCATGTCATGTTCACATAATCCTAATATAATGTGTATGGGTCATTCTGCATAACTCTTTTAGTAGCTTAAGTGATGTGACTGGGACTATAATGCTATTACTTTTTTTTAACTTAAGCTCCTACATAATTACTTAAATATAGCCTCTAAATATATAATAGTCAATATTAAAATCAGTATTATAAACGGGGGAAGTAGCCTATAAACTATGACAGTTTGTGCTAGTTTTGAAACTTTACTTTGAAAATAATCGCCGGAAGTGTACTGTCATGTCTGCAGTAACCATGTCTATGGCAGTAACTCTAGTTTTGTCAAATTGATGCTGCAGTTCCTCCATGCGACCACTGGGGGGCAGTAAAAACACGTGGTTTAGATTTCGGTTAACCGCTATTGTCTGTCACCGTCACTTTTTTTTTAAACAGAAAAAAATATTTTTAGTTATTCGCTATAATATCACACATGTTACAGCGTAGAAAACGCTTCCTCAAGCTATAAACGCTACTATAATATAAAAATAAAATATAAAAGCAGATGACCATTTTTTGGATGAGAGCTTTAATATAATTGGACGACTTGAGTGTTTAATTTTTATGATTGGCTGAACTAAAAATTACCTTTAAGTTATAACCACGATTAATAAACACGTTGGTGGCAACATCTCTAACCGCTTTAATATATTAGCATTCAATCTCGACGACTTTAGTCTGTTACATGAAGATAATGTTTTAAAAAGCCCTTAACTGTTTTCAACCTCGACTATCCCACCACCAATCACAAGCCACGCTCCGGCGTGTTGCTAGGTAGATTATGTTAATATATGCAATGCAGCCATCTCTGCAGCTACCATTCTGAGGTAAGAACAACTTGTACGCTTTCCACTAAATGTAAGAAAACCAGGGTTTGATTAACGGCTACTTGTGTAGCGCGACTCTTCGGTGGTCTTTCTGTTAATATGCATTAAATGTGCGGGTTGTTTTGGCGCATTTTGCCGGTAGAAAATATGTGTCTTTTCTTTGGGTCTCTTCGGATGTGCTTGTTGTTGTTAGTCCCACCCAAAATGGAGCCAGTTCTTCCTTGTCACGGTAGACTTGAAGGGCTGGGCGCAACTAGAATGGGGGGACGGGTGGGTCTGCATAAAATAATTCAGCCTCTTATCGCTCCAAAACCGCTTGTGTTAAAAAGCGCAGAATACGGCCGTCGTCCTGGGGCCTGACTGGTTATGTTTAGCCCCAAGGTCGGTGTTACATGAGGCCGGAGCGCTGATGTTGCGCTGCAGTAAATGCCCGAGTTTCTATGGCGCTGGTTTGTGTGGTATGGTCCAGTTGGGACTGAGAACCTGCGGGGTTAAAATAGGGGGGAATTGGATTTATTATTGATTATACCAACTAGATTTCTGAATGACTTTTCGGAGTCGTGATTTTTCACCGTGGCTTTTGTGCGGTTGTACTTAGGCGCCGTTTCCCGTAGGGCCTGGTGAGCAAACGTTAACCGCGTTTTGGCTCTCGTACCCCCGCAGAGAGTCCTGTGTGACCGCTCGGAGCTCGGAGCACCGAGCGACATGCTGCTTTATTTTGGTGTGCATGTCCTGTCAGCTGAGCACAACTGTGTCTGTCTGTAGGTGCAAAAATCTCAGCTGCAGATTTGCACGTTGGGTCGATTTCAGTCAGTGCCACTTTTTATTTTATTTTTTTTAACTACACACACACCACCGGCCTTTTTTGTGAAAACATGCAGTGCCTCATTGTTGCAGCTTTCCTGTGTGTGACTGATAAAGCTGTAACAGTAGAGCCTCCATCATACATGCATATAATTAGTTAAAACCATATGTGCATTTCTGCAGAAAGCACTTTTGCTTAATGAATCATGATTTATGAGCTAACACATCATCCGTCAGCCTCAAATTCATATTAAAACCCTGCCCTGTAGCTGTTTTTACTAGAGGTCGACCCATATATCGGCCGGCCGATATATTGGGACGATATTTGCATCTTTTACTTGTATCGCCATCGGCCGATACCTGCGTGCATTCACCGATCAATTAGCCCATTTCACTGAGCCAACACCCTCGAGGCCTATAACAACATACACATTGTTTGCTATCCAACTGTTAATATGTTTTGTTAATAAATGTTTCTTTTTTTTGTTTAAATTGAGACTTGTGTAACATTTGTTATCATTGTGTCATTTTTAACATGTAAATGGAGGGAGAAAAGGCAATATTGGCTTCGAGAATCGGCCCAAAAAAATCAGCAGCACATATAAGGGATCTGTTAAGAATGACGTCAAAATAATCTGTATCGGCATTAAAAAACCCTTATCGGTCGACCACTAGTTATCACCATGTTGCATTATTATTATTATCATTATTATTATTATTATTATTAACATCAGCCCCTTGTCCTTTTGTCTGCATGTATTACAGGCGTCCCTGGCTGCCTCACGACTGAAGTGACAGGTGACGTGGTTGGCAACAGGCCTGGCAGCGTGCAGCCATGGAAACCAAACAGGAACCCGCCGCTGTGTGGAGCCAGACGTCTAACAGTGATTCAGGCAACGGCACTCAGGTCTGAACTGTCCCTGAAGTGTTTTGTTCAGTCAATCAGAAGCAGAAAGGGAAAGGATGCAGCACAATTAATTCATTAACGGACAATTTAAGCCTCTCACAATTGGTCTTTCCGACACACACACACAAACACACACACACCAGATACTCCTTTCTGTCCACTGACACTAGTTACTACTAGTTATTTATTTATTTATTTTATTCAACGAAAAGTCAAAAATTCCACCAACACAAAACATGCAACAGAACAATACATGACTTACCTCACCACAAATCAGGTCCAACCATCAATTTACAACCAAAAATTGAAAGAAAAAAAGAAAAAACTTAATAGAAAAGGAAGAGAGAATACATAACAACAACTATACATATGTGATGCATATATCTTTTTTTAAATCTGTATGTTATTTTGTACATTTTCTTAAGTCTGTATATTTTGCTACTTTTCTACTATAAATATATATATTTGTATATATATATATCAATCAGACTTTATTTGTGTAGCACTTTTCATTCAAGAGAGATGTTACACAAAGTGCTTTGCATAATAATAACAAAACATAGAAACAAACAAACCCCCTCCGCACATCCCATTATAAACAAAGCACAAACTGAGGAAACACCGTAGGCAGGTTAGAAATTAATTAGATAAAATAAATAAAAAACACAGTAAGGTAAGAGAAAACAAAACAAAAACAAAAGTAAATTATAGCAATAAAAACAAAAAAAAAAGCTAGATTAAAAAGATAAAAACAATAAATAAATAATTAAGTAGAGCATGATAAAATATGTATATAAAACAGACTAATAAATAGTAGCAAATAAATAAAAGAGAAGATGTTGTAACACTAAGATGCATGAGCAGAAAAATCTCTAGAAATGGTTCAAGTAAAAGGCAAATTAAAAAGATAAGTCTACTGTTTGAAGCCCTCAAGTCTTCAGGGAGAACGTGTACCACAGAGATATATACTATAATAAGTCTCAGTCAGAGAGAGTAATGCTGGTTTGTGTTTACACGTGTTCCAGGTGCATTTTGAAGGCGGTACGGTGGCCCAGATCGTGTACAGCGGTGAGCAGGCGGAGCGGGGACAGCAGCAGGTGGTTTACACAGCAGACGGGAACTCCTACACGTCTGTAGAGTCTGCAGAGCACACGCTGGTCTACATCCACCCTGCAGATGGCACGCAGGTAAGAACGCCTCTTATCTAGAGGGATTCAGAACTGATATTTTAAACATTTAGGTGACACAACAGTAACATGCATTTATTGGCAAATGGGGTTCAACATTTTGATCAAGGATGCTGCGAGTAATTCTTGATGGCCTGCTTGAAATATTTTTACAAAAATCAGTATCAACGATCTGAAGCAGTTTCAGGGCGTTTCTTGCTCCTATCACAATGTTTTTCACTGAAATATACGAGTCACACACTTTATAGAATCAGCACAATGATGGGGAGAAGTTGGGATAACTCAAACAAGTTGAATTTCTTTGCTAATTTATTTTACAAAAAATGGAATAAAATGGAATCTACATTTTTCAATTTCCCCACAAAGTTAACCAGTATTAAAAAAAGTATTTAAAAAAATTACAGCCTCTACTCAGTTGAATATTCACTGAATATTTGTCATGAGAATGTTGAGTCAATTGTGACGCGCTGAGGAGAGCATATTTTAATGTTTTATACCAGATCTGATTGGTGCAAAATATTAGTTTTTGCCCACATTTTAAATAAGAAATGTAGAAAAAAGTGATTTTGATTAATATCACAATTTTAAGCTTAGATTTGGTTATAAAAATGACTATCAAAAAGTTAAAAATTCAATGATAATTTCTGTAGTTCCTGGCTATGATTAATGTTTTAATTTGAAAAACAAGCTCTTCAAACCCGCCAGTTGAGTATTTATTCTTTCAAGAGTTTCATATATTTCATATACTTTCTTGTTGAATATGTTGAAAGTATAAATTAATTAAAAAATGCCCTGCAAGGTTAGCTCATCTTTGTATGAATCTCTTCTTTCAGACTGTATTTGCTGATCAGCCACAAGTGGCTTATATTCAGCAGGACGGTACAACACAACAGGTAAGTTTACTAAGTCCTGTTATGTTATTACTGAGCTGTGTGCTGCCTGGCTTTAATTAAACTTAAAAGTAATGTCATCTCATTTGTAGGTCACAGTTTTGCTTCCAAGTGGACAAAACATGAACGCTGCCAACCTGCATGTTCTCAGTAACGTAGCAGAGGCTCCCCAGGCCATCCTGGAGCCAGTTTCCCAGGTGAGGATGCATCGTTTGTGCTGTTTATCTTTCCAAACAAGTAAATAGTATTCTCATTTTAATACACATTATGGCGTATAATAGGGAAACATAAGCGAACATGAGCATAAATTGTTTCAGGATGTGTTTACACAATGATAGTTAAAACATTAATTGTTATTCCAGCAGTAAAGTGGTTAAACTCGGTCCGGTTAATGTAATTTACATTGAGGTAGTTGCAGTGTAAATGCATCATCAGAAATATCACAGGTTAGCAGTTAATGAGAGTTTTGACTTAACACAAAATTTGGGTTTACATGCATAGTACATCTTAAACAAAGAGTTTGTAGCAAGGTTATAATAGTTTTGGATTTGTAATTAGTTTTAATTTTTGGTTTTCAAATTCAGTTAGTTTTAATTAGTTTTTATTTTTTGGAAAATGCTTAGTTTTAGTTTTTATTAGTTTTAGTGTTAGTTTTAATTTTTTTGTAATGGGGTATTTGTTGGGTGCCAGATTAAAAAAAAGTCACAATAAATGTTTCCTTTATTTCCTTTCTCTTTCCATCTCAGCCCCAATAAGTTTATTAAGTAATAAAACCAGATAGATGAAATAGATTTCATATCAACCAAAAAGGTTTACGTATGAAAAAAGTTGACAAAGATTAACAGGAAGGATATTTTCACTATAATTTTAGTTAGTTTTGTAACCACAAAATACAGTTTCAGTTTTTTTTTTTTAAACTCTCGTTTTTATTTTTATTTCAGTTAACGAAAATGTTTTTCAATTCTAGTTTTCGTTATCACGTTAGTTTTCGTTAACTATAATAACTTTGGTTTGTAGTTGTATGAAATTGTCCATTGATGCATTTATTTTTTATTTTAATTTTTGTTGCATTGTGCAGTGTGAACAAGCCTGTAGGTGAGAGATTTTCACAATCATATTGACTCTCTGTAATATTTCAACACACACAGGAGCAGCTGTCCAACTCGCTCCCCTCCATGGCGGACATGGCGGACCCTCCCTCCAGTCCCCTCGGGGCCACAGACTCCACAGACGACTCTGACGAAGACGAGGAGGAAGACTCTGAGATGGATGACTGGGATCCTCGTCAGCCTCAGTCCTTCAACCCTCACAGCCTCTGTGAGTGACGTCCTTTACAGCCGTAACACAGCAGCAGACAGCAGAGGCTGCTCGCTCTTCTTCTAGTGAGAAGTGTCAGGTTATAATGGCTGCAGTGCTCCTGCATGAACATGATTGGATGAGACGAGTCTGCTGATTACCACACAGCTGTAAATGATCCAGTTATTGTGAAGCATGAATGAAACACTGATGCCAATCAGCTAATGCAAGTGGGACTCCAGTGCCTGAACTACAGCTATGCTCCATTTTAATAATTCATCAGTAACATGTCTATAATGTTCGATACACTGCAAAAATGTCCCTTTGTTTTTACAGAAAAAAACTGGCAGCTGTGGTTACCAGAATATTTCTGTAAAAAATACTGTAACATCTTTACAGAACAACTTGTAAATTTTACATCCGAAAACTGTAGTAATTAAAAAAAAAAAACATTTTAAAGTTGCTGCTAATTTAACAGGATGATGCTGCTTTTATACTAATTATTTATGCAAAATTTACATGCAGATTTTGCTTATTGTGCATTGAATACCAGTAAATTAACATTCAGTTATTATTTATTGTTTACTAAGTACCAGTTAAATTTACAAGTTGTTCTGTAAAGTTGTTTAAATTTGTACTGTATTTTTTGCAGAATTATTCTGGTAACCACAGCTGCCATTTTTTTTTTTAAAGCAACGGAATTTTGTTACAGTGTAAATGTTTTCCCTGACAATCAATTTAATCTGCTCTGTTTTAATCATCTTTGGTGTCAAATCACAGATCTGCCAAATTGAAAATCGATTCATTAAAAATCACAGATATTATGTCTTGTGGCTGTGGACAGCAGGGCAAAAAAACAAACAATTAGACCTTGTTAATTGTATCTGTTGTGGTGTTTTATGTCTAATTGATCTCTTCTTCTTGTGGCCCCTCAGGGTGTGAGGAGTGTAATGTGGCCAACCCCTCCGTGTGTCTGAAGCACGGCGCTCTGCACCCCATCCCCAACCGGCCTGTGATGTCCAAGGCCCGGGCCAGTCTGCCTCTGGTCCTCTACATCGACCGCTTCCTGGGCGGGGTCTTCTCCAAGAGACGCATCCCAAAGCGCACACAGTTTGGCCCGGTGGAGGGGCCCCTGGTCCCTCAGACTGAGCTGCAGGACCACTACATTCATCTGAAAGTAAATCAGCGCTCTGCATGACTTCTCATTTCATGATTTCTGTTGGATTGAGCCACTGCAGTGTTAAGAAGAGTATGTTTTTACTTTAAATGTAATATTTTGATATTTGATAGGTACACTTCTACAAGTACAAGTCAGGTCAGTTTTATTTAAATAGCCCAATAGCCGTGTTTCCACTAGGGGGAAGAGTGGCCACCAGGAAAGTCTCAGGCCACGCCCTCTCAAAAGTCCACTCACTCTGCGTGTCTCCACTACAAGTCAGTCCCCAGAGGGATTTAGAGACTCTGGAGGTGACATATGGTTTTCGACCGTCGCGTAATCGCTTAGCGACAGTTTCGACCATGACGTCACATACGCGACAGATTAAACACGGGAGACTCAACTGTGGCCGCCGTCGCTAACTGTGCACAATGTCAGCAGCTGATCATAAAGAAAGCAGCAGGGGTAATTATGCACAGCGTCTCCACTGATCATAAACATCGTGATTGTGCACAGTTAGTGATGCCGGTTAATTCACAGAGTGTCTGGTGTCTTGTTGTAAACAAACAGAGATCACTAAGTGAACACCTCCTGCAGCAGCAGCACATACACACTGTACTGCTACAGAGCTAACTGTTAGCCTGTTAGCAATTTGCAGACTGGACGCTAATGGGTTAACATCCCCTCTGGCTCTGCAGCTGGGAGAGACTGCTGCAGGAGGACTGTGCCGCTTCGACTTGTTTTTACTCTGCCAACACCCGCGGCTCCTTAAGAGTAAGAACGAGTCTCCAAAAGTCTCCAGTAACATTAGGAAAAAGTTGCTGGATTTGTCTCCAGTCGCTTTCTTGAAAAATAGTCACTAAGGGGGTCTGAAAATTCGCTAAATATAGCAACAAAGTCGCTAAGTTGGCAACACTGCTTCGCAGGCTTTTACAAATGGCGTGTTGTTGTCGTGTAGAGTACTACGTAACATCCCGCTTTAGCGTTCTATCCAATCAGTAACCAGGCTTTTTTCAGGGGAGAATAAAGGCCCTGCTCTTCAGCAGGGATGTAAAAGTCCGCTCCGCACGGCTCATATTCAAATTAGGGGCATTTTGGCGAGTGAGACCCGCCTCATTCCGGGTATTGGGCGGTAGTGGAATCAGCCCTAATATCAGAAATGACAAATCTGTAGAGAATCTTACACCCTCTCTGCTTTTTGAACCTCATTTCGGATAATAAAAAACTCCCCAAAGAAACCCCTTCAACAGGGAACAATTGGAAGAACTCTTTCTCTTCAATCTCTAATTTGTTTGTGTTTTTGTTCTATTGTCTCAGCTGTGCATGCTGGATGCAGAGAAAGACGGAGAGAAGTCTAATGACATGTGGTTGGACCTTTCTGACGAGGACAGCTGTAACTGGATGATGTTTGTGAGACCTGCTCAGAACCACCTGGAGCAGAACCTGGTGGCCTACCAGTACGGCTCTGAGATATTTTACACCTCCATCAAGAACATCCAACCCAAACAGGAGCTCAAGGTGAGTCCAGTGTAGCACTGTTCGTGTGTTATGTTGCACATATAGTGCGCTCATTTGTCCTGCTTCTTACGTAGAACTTTCATATCTTTACCTTCCTGTCAGACAGCCTTTCAGACCGGGAACCAAGGCTGTTATGCTCTATCTCAAGGCCACAGGTCAACCACTGACTCAATCGTTTAGTTTGTTTATATTATTGTGTGATTTTGGTACTTGACACACTGACATAAACAAACTAACTGATCGAGGCAATGGTAGAGCAGTTCACTGCAAAAAAAGGTGTGTCTAAAAACAAGATGAAAACACTTAATCTGAGGGAAAATATCTTGCTGCATGGACAGATAATTTCACTTGACCAGATTTCTTAAATTAAGATTATTAAATCTAGAAATAAGCATATTGTACGCTTAAAATAAGAAATTAACTCTTAAAACAAGATAAATTAAAGCTGCAAGCAGCGATGAACTGGCCCGAGCAGAGTGCACTGCAAATTATTTGTTTCTTACCAAGATAAAAAAAACCTTTACATTTAGAAGTGTTAGATAATTCATCTTGTTTTAAGAGTTAATTTCTTATTTTAAGCGTTCAACATGCTTATTTCTAGATTTAACAATCTTAATTTCAGAAATCTTGTCAAGGTAAATTATCTGTCCATGCAGCAAGATCATTTCCCTCAGATTTAGTGTTTTGATCTTGTTTTTAGACACACCTTTTTTGCAGTGTAATTCACATGTTCTACAAGGTTAAATTACTATTTTTTTTCAACTGAGTCATAATGGCTTCAGTTCCCCGTAGGAAAGAGCTGTCTAACAGCAAGATAAAGAGGTGAAAATACAAACACTTAAACTGAAATACATTTTTTAGGTGGCTAAAGTATGTTATGCCGCTGCCCCCGTCCACCTTAGTACATTGCTTAGTTTCTGTGTTGCTACTCCTGTCTGAATCAGAATCAGAAGCCTTTGTTGTCATTGAACAGGGAAGTACAATGAAATTTGCCATCAACCCGTCCAAAACGTATAAAACACACAAACAATATGACAGAGGTCAACAGGACAGGAAGACAGAGATGAAAAGAGAGAAACACAGCACAACGTGAGGGGAGGAAAGGAGGAAAAAACAATGAAAAAAACCTCAGCAACATTGGGTTGGGGGCGGAGATGTATGCGTATCTGTATATGTGAAAGTTCGAGTGTGTAAGCCTGAGACTCGCCTTTGTCCAGTGCCTAATCAGTCCTGTCTCAGCTTCTCCTTATTGTGGGCGTGCCTACCAGCAGCTGCTGTAGGTGCTCTGACTATAGATAAGTACCTCATACAGCTCACTTAAAGCCAGATATGTTTCTAAGAAGGTGGCGAAGACAAGCTTCAAGAATCAGAGCCAGTAAATAAAAGCTGTCTAAATAGTAAATTGTGTTTTTATTGCAGGTGTGGTACGCGGCATCATATGCAGAGTTTGTTAATCATAAGATCCACAATGTTACAGAAGAAGAGAGAAAAGGTGAGTACATAATACTTACCACTTAATATGGACACATGTCTCAGCTCTGCTATGTTAGCAGTCATGATTGTTGCTGATGGTGACTTTGTGTTGCTCCTCCAGTGCTCCGGGAGCAGGAGAAGAACTGGCCTTGTTATGAGTGTAACCGGCGCTTTGTGAGCTCTGAACAACTGCAGCAACATCTCAACATGCACGATGACAAGTTAAACTCTGTTACCAGGTAAAAGCATCTTTCATCACATTATTTTACCTTTTCTCTTTTACAGGGTTCGTACAGGTGCTTGAAACCCTTTAAAATGCTTGAATTTTAATGTTGTGTTTTCAAGGTTTGAAAAGTGCTTGAATTTTGGATGAAGTGCTTTAAATTGTATTTGCATTTGTTTAACCACAAAATCCTATAGAATAGAAATATAATTAGTTGGAGAACCTGAAATGAAAATGTTAAATAATCATTTTCACTATGTATCTATTCAAAGAAATATGTAATTTACCACAGCTGTAAGATGCTGGAAAAGCTTGAAAATGGACCTTGAAAGTGCTTGATTTTGACCTAGGAGAAGGTGTACGAACTCTGCTTTCATTTCTATGCCATGAAAACACAGATGACTTGATTCACTGTTTATTTGCTCTCTCAGATCCAGAGGCCGGGGTCGAGGGCGAGGCAGGAGGAGATTTGGGACAGGAAGGAGACCGGGACGCCCTCCTAAGTTTATACGTTTAGATGCACCAGTAGACGACAAGACAACAGTGAGGGACACATTAATATGTGCTGTGTTGATTAATTAGTTAATTGATTGGCTCTGAGAAATCTTAACTGCCCACATTAATGACTATTTATGGCTATTTATGATCATCCATTCATCTACCTGCACTGCTGCTTTACTGTACATTCTTTACTGTATATATTTCTATAACATATTCATTCACCGTATATATCCTATAGCATATTCAATTCATACCTGCACTATATTTATACACTCTGTTCATATGTAAATACCTTGCACTTTACTTCTCTGCACTTCTGGTTAGATGCTAAACTGCGTTTCGTTTTACTGTTTTCATCAGGAGATGCTGGAACTGACGGAGAAGCCGCTGGATGAGCGGGCGGAGGGAGCTCAGAACGGGCTGAAGGTGGTGGAGATGGAGTCGGAGGCAGAGGCTGGGACTGAACCAGAGGGCCAGCTTGTACCTCCTGCAGGGGAACCGGTCCCAGAGTCCGTTACCCCGCCCTCCAGCACGGAGCTGCCAGGTCCAGTGAAGGAGGACCCGGCACAGAGCAGCCAATCAGACAGCCACCTCACATCTCAGGACATGCGGCGTGCCAAGAGGATACGGGTGAGACTGCTGTGTTTACTGAAGTGTTTTTAATAGTTAATTTGGTGTCAAAGTGGCCAAGATTTGCCTCACAACAATGTGTCTCTCTTCCTTAATGCGTGCTTCCCTCAAAGATGGATGTGCAGGTAGGTAGGACCTGGAGGAGGGCAGAAAAACATTTAGTTCAAAGATTCTTTTGTCATTTTCCATGGTCATTCAAGGATATAGCCCCCCCCTGCACATGCCATTGCATCAGCTTTTATTCATGTCAGAATGTCAGAAAACACTGTTGCTAGTAGTTTCTCTCCATCTTTTCCATCTCAGAATGCAGCGCTGCAGCACCTTTTCATCAGGAAGAGTTTCCGTCCCTTTAAATGCACCCACTGTGGAAAAGCCTTCCGTGACAAGGACAAGCTGGATCAGCACCTGCGGGTCCACGGACGGGACGCCTACGCCTTTTCCTGCCACATCTGCAGCAAGAGCTTCATGAGCGACTCGGCGCTGGAGGACCATCTTCTAGTGCACACGGAAAACCGCTCCTACTCTTGTCTCTTATGCCCGGAAAGCTTTGAAAGGCTGGACCTGCTCAAAGACCACGTGGGGGTGCATGCTGTGGACGGCTGCTTCACCTGTCCCTCCTGCAAGAAGACATTCACTGACTTTATCCAGGTCGGTAATGGATGTCTCTTGACCAGTTAGAACTAAGCACACTGCAAAAAGTGTGTCTAAAAACAAGATAAAAACACTAAATCTGAGGGAAATGATCTTGCTGCATGGACAGATAATTTCACTTGACAAGATTTCTGAAATTAAGATTGTTAAATCTAGAAATAAGCATGTTGAACGCTTAAAATAAGAAATTAACTCTTAAAACAAGATAAATTATCTAACACTTCTAAATCTAAAGGGTTTTTTTTATCTTGGTAAGAAATAAATAATTGTCAGTGCACTCTGCTCGGGCCAGTTCATCGCTGCTTGCAGCTTTAATTTACCTTGTTTTAAGAGTTAATTTCTTACCTTAATTTAAAAATTCTTGTCAGGTGAAATTATCTGTCCATGCAGCAAGATCATTTCCCTCGGTTTTATTTTTTTTATCTTGTTTTTAGACACTCCTTTTTTGCAGTGCAAAGTAACAGTCTGACATAAAACATTTAATTGACACATTTGCTAAATGTTCTCTTCCTCAGGTGAAGAAGCATATCCGCTGCTTCCATTCAGAGAAGATCTTTCAGTGCCCAGACTGTGAGAAGGCCTTCTGCCGGCCAGACAAGCTGCGTTTGCACATGTTGCGCCACTCTGACCGCAAGGACTTCCTGTGCTCAACATGTGGCAAACAATTCAAGGTAAGATGAATGCATGGAGCGTTGTAAAATAACAGTTGTTAATGTAGATTTTTGAGTTCAAGGTCACGTTTATTTCTAGAGCACCTTATACACAACCAAGGTTGACCAAAATGCTTTACATAACTGAATAACAACAAAAAATCCAAAAAATGCATAAATGAATAAAAATAAACTAAAAAATAAAAAGACAATTTCATCTAATAATATATGATATGAGATATACAATACAGCTCACATAAACAACTTTCTTCTCACGCAGGTTCGAAAGCCTGGGAGAAAAAGTGAGTTTTAAGAGAAGATTTAAAAATGTCCAACGTCTCTGACGACCGGATATGCAGCAGTAAACTGTTCCACAGCTTAGGGGCAGCCGCTGCAAAAGATCGATCGCCTTTTGTTTTTAGCATTTAGGCACATCCAGGTAGGACTCATGCAGACCTCAGAGCTCCAAATACGCTGGAGCCAATCCATTTAAAATTTTAAAAGCAAACATCAGGATCTTAAAATCAATTCTGAAACGGACAGGAAGCCAGTCAGAGAGGCCAGAACTGGGGAGATGTGTTCACGTTTCTTTTTGAAAGCTCTAATGTCTCTATTTTTCCCATTCAGAGGAAAGATAAACTGCGGGAGCACATGCAGCGCATGCACAATCCCGACAGAGAGGCCAAGAAGGCGGACCGGAACCACCGCTCCAAAACCCTCAAACTGAAGGTTCCCACCACCGACTTCGAGAGCTTCATGTTCAAGTGCAGAGTGTGCATGATGGGATTCAGACGGAGAGGAATGCTGGTGAGTAACAATTAGTGAGCTGTTTAATTTGTTGGTATTAAATTCCAGTTCACTTATCTTATTTTTCTGGTTACAGGTCAATCATTTGTCCAAGCGTCATCCAGAGATGCGTATCGATGATGTGCCTGAGCTAACGCTGCCAATTATCAAACCCAACAGGGACTACTTCTGCCAGTATTGTGACAAGGTTTGTTTTTCCCACACTGAGTTTTAGAGAAGACTTATTGGTTTTGATTTTTTCCAATAATTCTGCCAAGGAGATGATGCTTCGTTGTTTGTCTGTTTATCTGTTTGTCAGCTGAATTATTGGCCCAGTGTTCATGAAACTTGGTGGGAGTTTGTAGCATTGACCAAGGAAACCCATTACATTATGGAGTGGATCTGAATCATGCTGCAGTTACATTAATTATTTTTCACTTTATTTAACAATTTAAAAGAGAGCATTGACCTTGGTGGAGGTCTGCACTCTCCTAGTGCCCTTATGTTTATTTAGTTATGATTTCACAGTCCAAGCCAGTGTTCTGCATGGAGGTTTATGCCTTGAATATAAACTTCTGCTTCCTCCTCAAACTCTGAACCTTCAGTTTGATATTAATGAAGCAATCTGGTGGGTCTTTGTGCAGGTCTATAAGAGTGCCAGTAAGAGGAAAGCACACATACTGAAGAACCACCCCGGGGCAGAATTGCCTCCCAGCATCCGTAAATTGCGTCCGGCTGCTCCTGGTGAGCCAGACCCCATGTTGAGCACACACACACAGCTGACTGGCACCATCGCTACTGCACCGGTCTGCTGCCCACACTGTGCCAAACAGTACAGTAGCAAGGTTGGTATGAAGCTCTGTCAAAGATATCATAAATATGTATGCAGAGTTTGACTCTTGCTGTGTGTTTGCAGCAATTTACAATTCTGTGGCATGTCATGGACAGTCCCAGACCCCAGATAACCCCCCTGTGTGTTTGTTTCTTAGACTAAGATGGTTCAGCACATCAGGAAGAAGCATCCAGAGTTTGCCCAACTTGCCAACACCATCCAGGCTCCTCTGACTACAGCCGTCATCAGCAGTGCTCCTGCAGTCATCAGTGCAGACGGAACCACAGCTGAGGCTGTAGTGGTAAGGAAAACATGCATAATGAGTACCAATGCTCTGTAGATTTCAAAAAAATGTGTATGCCAAAAGCAAAACAACAATTAGCAAAGCACAAAGGTACACAGTGTCAATAAATGTAAATGTCATAGAAAATTGGACTGAGTGCAGCGGGAGCACTGAATACTGAATTACCCCTCTGGGATAAATAAAGTGTATATATATATATATTTTTTTTCATTTTTAAAAGCACAAACGTTGTTACCAAAAAACAATTCAGACAACAAAGCACAAAACAAAACAAAAGAACTCCCACCCCAAAATAACAGTGAGCATTGCGCTATATATTTCTATTTATAAATAAAATAGGTAAGTAAATAAAAAGACGACAGGAGACGGGTAAACAGGAGCACATGCATAACATAAATGAAAGGGCAGACAGTCTTCATCTTCCAGGGACAGATGAAGAGTTATAGCTTCCGTAAAAAGGAATGCAATGGTTCCCAGATCCTCCAGAACTCGATTTGTGATTAGGGTCATGAGTCAACTTCTCGAGAGGAATAAGAGCAGAAATCTGTGATATCCACACGTAAATAAAGTAATTTTGACTTGATTTGATTGAGCAGGAAAGAAAGAACGACGGGTCAACTAATATTCACCAGATACTAAAACATTATGATTTATTTTCTCCACAGACCACAGATTTGCTGACCCAGGCCATGACGGAGCTTTCTCAAACACTGACCACAGACTACCGCACGCCGCAGGGAGACTACCAGAGGATCCAGTACATCCCCGTGTCTCAGGCAGGAGGCAACCTGTCCCAGCCGCAACACATTCAGCTGCAGGTGGTGCAGGTGGCTCCGGTAAGGTTTTAATAGAGCTAAAACAATCAGCAGATTTATCAATTCATAAAATAGTTGCTTCAGCTTCTCACATTTCTGTTTTATATGACTTTAAACTGAATATCTTTGGGGTTGCTTGTTGGACAAAATAAGCTCTTACTGGGACTGTGCCACCTTGGGCTCTGGGATTTGTGAGCCTTTTACACAATATTTCTTTAACATTTATAGGTAAGTAAGATTTAAAAGAAAAAAAAGGTGTGTCTAAAACAAGATAAAAACACTAAATCTGAGGGAAATGATCTTGCTGCATGGACATATAATTTCACTTGACAAGATTTCTTAAATTAAGATTGTTCAATCTAGAAATAAGCATGTTGAACACTTAAAATAAGAAATTAACTTTTAAAACAAGATAAATTATCTAACACTTCTAAATCTAAAGTTTTTTTTATCTTGGTAAGAAACAAATAATTGTCAGGTCACTCTGCTCGGGCCAGTTCATCGCTGCTTGCAGCTTTAATTTATCTTGTTTAAAGAGTTAATATCTTATTTTAAGCGTTCAACATGCTTATTTCTAGATTTAATAATCTTAATTTAAGAAATCTTGTCACGTGAAATTATCTGTCCATGCAGCAAGATCATTTCCCTCAGATTTAGTGTTTTTATCTTGTTTTTAGACACACCTTTTTTTGTAGTTTGGGAAAAACATACCACGCAAGTAGGTTTTAAACATTTCAACAGGTAGATTACCCTTTATTTCTAGCTGTATTTAAAAGGTTGGTGTGTAGGTGAAATAGCATGTTTTGTGGAGGATTGAGTAACACAGTTGTTTTCTGTTTTTCCAGGCTTCCTCTCCACACTCCCAGCATCCGACAGTAGATGTGAGCCAGCTGCATGACCCTCATGGCTACAGCCAGCACTCCATCCAGGTCCAACACATCCAGGTCAATGAGCCCTCAGGCACTGGACAACAAGGAGCCACACAGGTAACACCTTTAATACTTTGACATGATGAGTCATTTATAAAATAATACACCTTGTGGACCCCATAATAGACAGAAAATACTTGCATCTCTTTTTTTCTAGCAGGTCACCAGTCAGCCTCTCAGCCCCAGTTCCCAGCAGCCCACTCAGGAGCTGAGCCCCACCCAGCTGACCCCTGTGACTTTAGCTCAGAGCCACACCCTGCAGACCAGCGGCACCCAGCAGCAGGGCACAGTGCAGCACGCTTACATACCCGGGAACTGGAACTACCGAGGCTACTGTGAGTCACATTAATGCTCCCCTGTCCACCAGCCGGACTCTGTACATATTTTGATGGTTCTATACGATGTGATTGCCTGTCATGTTAATATTTTAACTTTTCTTTACTGTGGCAGCGTCTGAGATCCAGATGATGGCTCTACCTCATGCCCAGTATGTGATAGCTGAGACCAACACACCTGTTTCTGGGGTCAACAGCAACCAAGTGAAAACGGTTAGTGAATGCTGTCTAAAGTGACTGTCTAAAGTTATTTTTTTACACCCATGTTTTACAGGCAAGGTTCATATTGCAGCTGAAATTTCCAACATCTTGAAGTCTAAAAAAAAATCTAACAAGGGCTATATGCCACATAGATATGTAGTAATAATGTAATTTGTACAAACATAAGAACAAATACATTTCACAGGAGCAAATGTCAATCAATTCCATTGTGTCCAGTGTACAGTTTGCCCATGAATAAACACTGCAGCTCCTCAAGACCAAAGACGTTCCTGTGTCTTGTCCCCCGCGAAAAGCAAAGGGAGAGTTCATGGTATTACAAACCCACTACAGGTGTATTCATCTTAATTGTACTTAAAGTAACTCTAAAGTTAAGATAAGGTGAATTGATGCTCTTTTTATTAGCAACAAGTACAAACCTTATACAACATACATACATGTAATATACTGAATTGACTGGCACTTTATCCGAGGGGCTACGGGTGCCTGGTTAGTTAGCTTTAATTTACATGCAATGCTATTTGGATGGTGGTTATTGTTCAACCTTGCTATCTGTCTTTATCAATATCCATTATTTATATATATATATATATATATATATATATATATATATATATGTCTTATTTCTATTATGATATTGTACTGCACATATTTCTATTATTTACATATTATATCTATTTTTCTTATTTCCCTATGTTTAAAAATACTTCTATTCTACAACAGGAGAATAACCCTGAATAGAATACTTCTACTTCTACTTGCCTTTCCAGTTCTTGTGGAAATGTCAAAATTATTGTTTCTCTAAATACACATCTTTTAGAAACTTGTCAGTATAGTGCTAGGTGTGAGCTACATCCTAGACAATAAAAAGTGAAAACACGGTGGCTGGTTGCAGAAAGTAAAGCTCTATTTGAGGAACTAAAGACATTCTCATCTCTGTGCTGCAGACGCACTACGTCATCTCCGAGGGTCAGACTGAGCTGGAGACCAAACAGCCTGTTCCTCAGAGCACAACCCAGGCCCACAGCGAACATCTGGAGCAGCAACCGGCCAATCAGCAAGCCACCACGCAGTACATCATCACCACCACCACCAACGGCAGCGGCACTAGTGAAGTTCACATCACCAAACCCTGAACTGTACAGTGATGAACTCTGCACACCCACAGACTGATCCTGCATGTATACCTCAGCAGCTTGTGTGCACATTAATGAACAAATACACAGTCATACGCACATGGATACAGACTTGTGTACATACAGTACAGAGCTGAAACGGGGATGAATTGATAACCAGCACAGTTTTATGTGTCGGTAAAGTGTTAAGACGTCGAAGCTGTTAATTGCAAGCTGCCAGAACTTTGCGAGAAAATGAAGTAGAGAGAGAAATGCAAAGTTTTGATTTTGAAGAGAATATATAAATTAATCAACAATCGTTTTAAGTACTCAGCACTGGAAAACGTTTTCATTGAAAATAGGATGTTATACTAAATACAGGGTTCCTGTGATTGTTTGGAAAGTGGACAATGAGAGCGATCATTTTAAGGTCTTACTGTGTGAGCTGCTGCAGTCTGAAGTGGTGGAAAAGTCTTTTTACAGATTCAAGGGCCCATTTTACATATTTGTGAAGTCACAAACATTTCTTAAAGTATAGTATTTGTAAATGAAATTCTAGAAGGAATTACAGAGCTGAAAAATATGGAAAAATACTGTATAAAACAGTCCTGCAGTTAGCTTTACAACCTGTCATTGTGTTTTTCTGTTGTATGTTATTTTGTCGCTGGTTTCTGATGTGATTTGTCCCCATTAATTCCCTTTTGGGAATGTCTCAGACATCCGCTTTTATTTACATGCTGGTTCGTCCCAATCTCAATCTTTCTTTGTCATACACAACACCCGTGTTTTTATATTAAAATATAAAAAAATCCAACATAATCAGTTCCCCGCTTCCGAGACTCGCTGAATGCTACCAAAGGCTTTAGGTGTCAGTCAGGAATGTTCTGCTTTTCATTTGATTTAACAAGGAGCGTTCTCAAGGATGCAATCAAAGTGAAACTTGGGGATCGTTGAGTTTTTGACATATCTATAATAATCATAATCATGATCACATGTGTGGTTGTTAGGGGTCCTGGAGTAAACCTGCACATCACTGCAGTAAGATGAGAAGTTAAAACCACTCTAGGTCAGAAAAAACAGGACTTTTATGGGATGTTAAGTAACTCTTGAAAGGAGAATATGCATTTTTTCAGTTTACAGTTTTTACAGTACCAGTTTTTTTTGTTGTACTCAGGTTATTTTTGAAACCAGAGCCACAGCGCTACCGGCAAACCCATGGTTAGCTCTGTCCCGACACATAGAGAAATCTTGTTTCATAGAAGCTTAAAGCCAAATACATGTTTTCCTGAATAACACACTTGAAATGAGCAGCGGTGGTTACAATTAGAGGTATTTAGGGATAACATCACATTTGCAACTAAACAGCTTAGAAGCTTAACATGACACAGTGTTTAAGGGTGATAAGGGTTCATTTCACTGTAACAGTTCTTTAAGAACAACCTAGTATCTTCAGGTAAAAACCAGTAAGGGAAATCTCCTCTGAGCATTTTCCTCACCGTAAAGACAGAAAGGAGAATATAATTCAGAAGGAAGAGCTCAAACCTTGTGATCCTGAGTTGTTCATGTGCAAGGCTTGTCTGCTGCTGGAAGTTATCTTCTAAGTGTTAAAGTACTTTATACTTCATTAAGTACTTGTCAGTTCCCCATGATGACAACCCAGACTAATAGACTAATTCCAGGCCATTGTAAAATGCTGTTCATGCACCCATTATTTATATTGGTCTATGACAAGAGACTAACAATGTAAAGTATTGCAGGAAAATTACGAGTTTGATCATGTAAAAATGCGATGATTTTGTCCTTTTGTCCATGTGTTGAGAAATTAAATTATTTTATATCTGCACATTATGCTTTCTGTTCACTTCATTATGAATGTGCTGAACTTGGGAGCAAATGGTACCCAAACAATTTCACAGTGTCTTTTCGGGTTAATTTCCAGGTTAATTGGGGCTAGATTTATCTGGAAGTTATTCTTGCTCTCACTGCTAGATGGCAGTATGGCCTCAGAAAACAGAAACAAGTTCTACAGCAGGGGTCTCAAACTCAAAATACCTGGGGGGCGCTGGAGGCAGTATGGAAATGACCAAAAAAAGAGACAAAATTACTATAAAAAAGACACAAAATGACAGAAAAAACACTAAATTACTTAAAAAAGACACAAAATGACAAAAAAATACACAGAATTACCATAAAAGACACAACATTATTAAAAAAGACACAAAATTACCCAAAAAAGACACAAAATGACAGAAAAAAACTAAATTTCTTCAAAAAAGAAACAAAATGACCAAAAGACACAGAATTACCAAAAGACTAAATTATTTAAAAAAAGACACAAAATGATCAAAAAAAAGACAAAATTACTAAAAAAGACACAATTACTAAAAAAGACACACAATTATTTAAAAAGACACAAAAAAATACATACAATTATTTTAAAAAGACACAAAATTATTTAAAAAGACACAAAATTATTTTAAAAAGACACAAAATTATTTAAAAAGACACAAAATTACCAAAAAAAATAATTAAAGGGACCTTACACACACAACACGGTAAAATGGCATTCATATCAAACTCACATTAAACTTTCATATCAAGGTGGGGGCCACAAAATATCATCACGAGGGCTGCAATTGGCCCTTGGGCCGCGAGTTTGAGACCCATGTTCTACAGCGTCTTAAAACAGATTAATAACATTACAATGGAAACAGACGTTATCAATCCTAATTGTGCGTAATGATTTAAAATTGGCTCTCTTACATTTGTAAACCTCTCTCTCTCACAAGGAATTTAATGCCCTTCAGATTCCAACAGGTTGTTCACATGGTGTGATCTAATAATAGCTGAGTGTTGGTGTGTGCCAGTGATTCAAAATGAAAGAAGTGCCTGTTGGAAGGGTTACCTGGGCGGAGCAGGGCTTGTCCTTCACACAATTGACATCAGTGTGTTTAACACATTCCTTCAGTTATGAAAGGTGGGAAAAGGAAAGGACTCTAAAACAAATCTTCCAGTAGAGCCAGTTCAGCAGGCTCACCATGTCTCAGAGTAATCGCATACCAAGCGGGTGTATGATGTTCAACTAATTGCTCTTGTTCAGTTTCAACTAGCATGCCCATGTCTGTGTTGCTCCCATGCCTCAGTTGACAGTCGGCCACCCAAAAGGTCAAGGGGGAACAGGACAGGGGAGGACAGAGGGCCGGGACCGGGCCTGTAAATGGATGGAGGAGGTAAAGGAGGACGAGGAGATAAAACCTGCTGAGAGGAGCCCAAAACAGCAGAGGTAGGTGTCATTCAACAACTGGCCTTTCATTAGAATGAGCGTTTTGAGTGGCAGGTCTCTGATTAGCTGCTGCTACAGGGAGGAGAAGTCTGTGTGAAATGATGGTCCCAGAACATTTCTCTGCTCACACTATGTTGACAGCAAATGCTTTTCTGCTCCATTAGATAGATATCTGTCAGCGTGTTACACCTCTGGGTCCACATGTTACTGCTTATACCAGGCGTGAGCTAAAGAACCTGAAGCGTCGATCAATTATACAGGACATCACTGGTTTAGAGAGTAACCTCTGTAACTCAACTGGATGCAACAGCTGCTCCGTCATTATTAATGCATGTTATGTGGCAGAGCATTTTTCAAAACTTCCGAACTTTATTCTAAATTACAGTCTGGAGTCAAAACTGATGAAATTAAGCACCAGAAATGTGTAACTTTCAAACTTGTGTCATGTGATGCTATAAAAAAACATGCTTTCTTTGATTTAAGAGTCATGTAAGTGCCATAGAAGGTTTTATTTAACTTCAACCCTCTGGAGTCTGGGGCTGTTTTGGCCGTTTTTGAATCCTTTTCATTCCGCCTGTGTATAACACTTAAAACAATGTTTACCATGTCATGTTGGTATCTTTTTTATCAGCACAACCTCACCTTTATGAACTTTTTTTTTTCACTTTGACTCACTGGATCAACATTTTGAACCCAAAGAAACACAACAAAATGGTACAAATGTGGACACAAGTTGCATATCAGAGGTAAAATGAAGATAACATCTAGTTCTATATTTTTATACTAAATATATTTGACCTTATCTTCAGTTTTACTTGGCCTATCATCATCAACCAAAAACTGGCATGAAGTTGTAAGCCAGTGTTTAGAGGGAAGTTAATGGCAGGGAAACAAACTGCTTCATTTTTAGACTTCAAAATCGCCAAAGCATGACTTCTTCATCACATCCAGACATAAAAACAAAGCAGCGTGGAGCCCTACTGCTGTAAACTCCATGAGGCCAGTTTCAGTTTGATGATGATATACCAAGTAAAACTGGAGACAAGGTCAAATATATGTATTATAAAATGATAGAACTGGATGTAACCCTCTTATATGTTATATTTGCAACCTTTGTTAACATTTGCAACATTAAAATTATTTATTGAGCATGACAGTGTTTTGAAAGTAAAAAAAGATTAAAAATCACATTTTATGTTGGACTTAAGGACTAAAACATACAAAATGACCCAAAAAAGATACAAAAAGACACAAAATGACCAAAAAAAGACACAGAATGACTACAAAAGTCACAAAATGACCAAAAAAAGACACAAAATGACCAAAAAAGACACAAATTGAGAAGACAGAATGACCAAAAAAACACAGAAGACACAAAATGACAAAAAAAGACACAACAACAGACACAAAATGACCAAAAAACACACAAAAAGACTTACAAAGACACGAAAAGACATGAAAAGGATTCAAAAATGGACAAAATAGCCCAAGACTCCATAGAATTAAAATTAAATTAAGGACATTTTTACACAAGAGGACTAATCTGAATGTTTATCTTAGTGATAAGACACTGAATGACCTTAAGGTTGTGCTATATTTTTTCAGTGTCTTAAATGCATATTTGCATGACAAGTTATGTCTTTTTCTTCCCATTTAATAATTAAAAGTGCTCCCTTTTGTCATTTCCAATGAACCATTTCTTACATTATGTGTTGCTTTAAACTGTAGCTGTCTATCTCTCCATTTCTCCAGCAGTTCAAACAAAACACCGGTTGTTAAGGAGCCACAGCAAACATCTTGGTCACAGACTCTCAGGACGCTGCGACCCTGGAAAGGCTGGTTTAGCTTTGCTTCAGTATGTGCAGTGTGGTCAGTCTGCCAGGTGGAGGCGCCGCTGCACCCCTCCCTGTTACCGGTGGATGTGTTCTGGAGGCTCCTCTCTGTGTGTGTGCTGTGGATGCTTCTGGGAGGTTGTGTCTATGCCCTGAAGAGCCGCCTGCGGCCAGGACAGGACCAGGTGAGCGTATCAGCCTGAAGAGAATCTCTTTTGACCCTGTTGGTGGATTTAATCATGTCATGTTTATTCAGTGAGTTTGCTTCAATTCAAGGGGGAGCCTGCAGTCATGATGCAGCAGGAGGTTGTTACAGGAAGCAGGAATAACCAATATTTATGGTAAGGCTTCATCTTAGGCAAGTTGGCAAGGCAAGTTTATTTGTATAGCACAATTCAACAAAAGGTGATTCAAAGTGCTTTACATAAACATTAAAAACAGCAAGACACAATTGAAAACAGTAAAAACAGTCAATTAAAACAAGGAAATAGAAATGAAAATACAGATAAGATAAAATAAGATACAGCAGGATAAGAAAATAGATAAAATAATAAAAAGCACAAGTCTTACAGTCATCCCTCCATTCTTTGATATTTAATTTCCCCTCACAGAAATAAACGGCTTCTTCAGATGTTCATTTAAAAAATCTGTTAAATCCATATTTGAGGAAAAACATTTCTCAGTGTCTTTGTTTAATAAAATAGTACATCCGTAGTTGTCAGGGATGATCACATTTCTTTTTTTTCTTTTTTTTACCATTTATGGAGCTGACCTACAATGCTCACCACAGTCTCATTATTTCTCCAGGATGTCCCAGACGAGGAGCACAGGCCACGATGTTCCTCTGGCCCTTGCCCTGGCAGACAGCCTGCTGCTGTGTGTGCTTCAGGAGCCCCTGTCAGACCCCAGCCTGCCCCTCATAAAGACTCTCCTCTCCAGGTTGGAGGTAGGAGGGAAAAAACACCTTGAAGAAGCAAAATATTCTTTCTCTCGCTCTCAGCTGCCTCCAGCAATACCTGTCATCTCCTGTGTTTTCAGTCACTCTTTGCATGTAGATCAGCGTAAAGTCTTTGTTGGTGATATTAGATCAGACCTCGCACTCAGGCATACACAGATATTCTAGCCCGGGGCAACACACACTGCTGCTGTCTCCTGCACTCTCAATCAATCTGATTGACAGAGGAGAGAAATGTTAATGCTTTGTCTACTTTTCTATTTCTTGTCTGCATTTTAGCAGAATGTGACTCTACAATAGGAGAGGCAGTTGTAGCTGCACAAGCAGGTCAACATTCATAATGGTACAACTGTACAAAACTGTAGTTCATGACAAAGTATTTAACAACTAATGACTGAAATCAGCTGTAACTCTGTGAGCTTAATGCTTACAAATGTGCTGACATGCTGGGTTAAGAACACCGTCTTTCCCTTTGACACCAGCCTGAGGCTAAACTTTTTTCTTTCTTTTTTTTTTTTTGCCATGAGCATCATGGCATCAAAAGACCACTGGTGAAGCTATAAACTTTCCTTCTGATGTTTCTGTTGCAAGGCCATATATTTCATAACTGGCATGTGTTATGGTTTAGCATTTAATTTCCTTCTTTTTTTTTAGACCGTTTGGAAAATGTATTTTTTAGATTGGTCAATTGCAGAATCAGTATCATTTTAATGAGTTTTGGCATTTTTAAAGGGTATGAAAGGTTATCTGTGGACGGGTGCATGTGTAGAACAGATGTGTCAGTGGGGAATGGATATAAAATGCAACAAGTAGATTCCTGCACACTGTCTCCATCTCTTAAAGTTTTTATTTGACAGCATATTGCACAAATAAATTAACATGTGACTTTTGGCGTATGTATTAATCCCAAATGCTGCACAGCCTCATGATGCATTCATTTTTCCGAGTCAGTTTAAAGTATTTCTACCAGAAAAGAACTCAAAACAAAACAAAACACCTCTCAATCCCCTTTTTCATTGCAGTCAGTGTCTCTCACACTTGAGATGGCTGATCCTGGGTCAGAGGCCATGCTGGAGGAGGTGGACCGAGACTCTATACTGATAGACAAAGTAAAGATCATCCGCTCCTACCTGCAGCAGAGGTGAGGTTCAACATCTAGAGTACACGCCATCTGCTGTCTTTGAAACTTTTGCACAGTTGTATTAACATCACACACTCCTCTGTGATAGGATGAGGTCACTGTGCAGACTCGTGCAGGTGCAGGGGGATTTTGAATCGAGCGTTAAGGACATGCTGGAGGGCCTAGAAGGCCTCTGGGCTCAGCTGGAGGAGCTGCACACTGGGGTCACGCTCACCAAAGAGGGCAGCCGAGGCCACGGAGACCTGGCCTCGGCCCAGACCGATGCAGAGGTGAGCTTGTGTGAAGGGTTAGTTTTTGAAAAGTTTCAGTGAAAATGGCTCTCTTCTCAGTTTTACTTTCTTTTGTTTGCTATGAATCTTGTGATTACATGACTGTTTGCTTTGCCATTGAATGTTGTTTGTAATACTGTTATGTCTTTGGCAAAGACTTTGTTTGCCGTCTTGGGTCACTACAGGAACAGACTGCAGTGCTGCCAAGCTCACCTGGAGGACAGCACAAAACTTCTGCAGGTAAAGTTCTCTTCGTGCAACAAAAATCCCCCTCTAATATTTTTCTATACTGAGGAATTCCCTCTGTGCTGTCCCACAGGAATTAACCTGGAGTCACACTCACATAAGCAACAGTGTGAGCAGCAGCAGTGAGTCAGTCTGGCCAGAGCTGTTGCTTCAGTCCAACATTGAGCAGGTATATTTTTTAGTAATTTATTTATTGTTGTTTGCACTTAAAAAAAACCCATACAATCATAAAGAAAGAACAGTACAAGAAACAGATAAAAAAAATGTACAGGAAAGATCAAAAAGCCCAAAGGCTTATATGCGACCCTCCCTCTTAAACCTATAAATAACTATACTTTACTTAAATAACATAGCTAGATGAAAAAAAAATACAAACAAAACAATAATACAAAGGTGATTAGAACATATGTAGGGATTTTTGAGCTTGGTTATAAAAGTAGGAACAGAACTGGATTCTGTTAGATTTTTTATGTCGTTCCACAGCACCGCACCTTGATAAACAAATAAGAATTTGGCAACAGAGGTCCTACAGAAAGGAATATGTAAGTCATTCTTTCTTGTAAGAAGTGCACGATAATGAGAATTAAACTCAAAGTAACTATGAAAAAAATAGGTAAAGATGCAGGAAGCCAAATGACTTTTTATACATAAAAACCCCTGTTTGATACTTATTGACCTCATATATTGTAAGTAGTTGCAAATGTTTAAATAATGGTTTAGTTGGAGCTAAATAAGAAGAGTTGGTGGCAGTTCTTACAAAGGATTGCTGAAATCTATGAATTGCTTGTAAATAAGAATGATAAGTGCTATATATACAATGTATATTACAGTAAGAGGCTGTAAGGATAAATTAAACTGTAATACAATGTTAGTCAAAGTCAAAGTCAACTTTATTTATATAGTGCATTTACAGACGGCTGAGCCGCACCAGAGTGCTTCACATAAAAGTACAAAAAGTGCAATAAAATACAGAATTGACAAAAGGTAAAAAAGAAAGAAACAAAAAACAAAACAAAACAAAATTCAATTTTAAATGAATTAAAAGAAAATGGGATCATTTTAAAAGCACTGTGGGATTACTAGGGGACACTATTCCCTAGCACTTGCTGGAGGAAAAAAACAAACTTATGCAATAAACAAACAATATTAGAAGTGTACTCTTTTTCAAATGGTGTTTAACCCTTTTTATAATGCACAACGATTTTGAAACCTTACAAACAAATTCACAACGATTCTTAAAACAGAGTTTTTCATCGATGTAGACACCTAAGAACTTTACTGATGAAATTTGTGCAAGTGCACTGTCATTGATATAAATTGTGTCTCTCTCTCTGCATCGTAAATCTTGTATAGTTCACTCCACCATTGTTCCTCGGTGTAGAAACCCACAAGGACTAAAAACTCTGTTCCCTTTCAGTTTGACAAGGTGCAGGAGAGTTTCCTCTCCCTGGAACAACAGACCTCTACGTTCCAGGCCCACCTGGAGGGACTTGGTGGAGGAAATCAGGAAGGACAAGCAGGGCCCCATTCACGCTCAGTCTCCCCAACTTCCCTACATCTCCACAGTGACGTGGAGCACTGTAACTCCACCTCTGCATCCACTTCCGTCTCCTCAATGGATGTAGACTCAGACACAGAAATAGACGGTCCCCGCTCACTGTGTGAGAGGTCGGCCCTACAGTTCTCCTCCACAATTGGACGTCTGCGTAAATCCGGAAGGAGGAAGTGACAATTTGCACGAAAGATTTTAATTAACAAGGAGAGTTTTCAAATGTTGATCATTTGCCGGTTGCCTAAAATTGATTATTTATTGCTTTCTGTGTTTACTTACTGTGGCTTATTTTTGTGCTTTATTATACAGCTATCTATATTTTTTTAATCACTTATGTTTTGTTTTATTTATTTCATTTCAAGAACCGTGTGGTTGATAATAGCAGACGAGCAGCCTTTTAATATTTAAACACAAGGGGGCACACTGTCACCAGTTATTACAAGGAGAAACTGATGTCTCACGTCTCCCATTCAACATGCTTTGTTATAGAGCCCTTTATATACTGAATCGTCTGTATGCATTGAGGGACCTCGGCCTAGTCGTTTCCTTTCAAGCTACTTTATAAGAGGAAAGTGTTGGACGGGCTTCTCAAACATATGGCTCATAAATGTGTTTCTTTAGGATCAGAACAGTCTGCCACAACTTGTCTCTGAAGAATGTTGTAAATGAGTTTGAGGTTTTTAAGATAACTCATTTATTGATTCATTTCATGTGTACTTTAAGACAATAATGTCATATATGATTTGATAATGCACTTTTTATATTACTTTGCTACTTGCTTTGAAGCCTTATCCAGTATCTGTGACAGAGGGTTTTATATGTATCGATGATTTAAAGATGTGCAGGAGGAATATGTTACAGGTTAAGAAATTCCAGACTATTTTTTTTTCCTGAACTATTTTTTGCTCTGCCTCTCTCTATCAGACTGAGTAGCCATGACGGCTTGAGCCCTTCAAAGCAGGGATTTCAGGTTGAGGGCAGAGGGGGGAGAGGAAGGTAGAAGGGGGCAGTGAGGGTCAACGCCGGAAGCGTTTCTGTTATTACTAAAAACTGAGCAGCCCTCTAGACCTTTTTGAAAGACATGAATGTCTTTGATCCAAATTCAATTACCCTGGAGCTCCGAAACTGATGGCATAGAAGTTTTCTCCTCCGGATTTCTGACTTTTTTGGCTGGACCAAACAGGATTTCTGATGAGAATCAATTCATCCATGGCAGCCGTTAAGTGCTAATTGTTGGGAGCATACAGTATGCATGACGTTTATGTCATTTGACCATGAACTTGCCTACCATCTGCCAGATCCTGCATCTGTCTGATTCCCTCACACTGGGGCAGTGATTGGGAGAGGTGGGGCGGACCCCTGGGGGACGGAGGATGAAAGGAATGCGAGCCGAGCGCTGCAGGATCTGAGCTGTCACAACAGCAAAGACGCAAACACATCATGTCTGCATGGATGGAGGGATGTAAAGACCATGGGAGGAGAGATGTTGTGTGTTTGGTAGCTTGACGTTAGTGACAAGCTTTGTAAAAAAGCTTAGTAAAAAAAAAATGTTATGACATGCCACATGAATATGTAACATTTTCCGTGAATCAGTCATGAATACACAGAACATAACTGTCTTGGCTTACAATAACAATGACCACATTTGCTTTGAGGTCCAACAGTAAAGAGACAACAGAAGTTTTGGAATTGATTTATTAAGTGCTTTAATCAATGACTAGAAAGAGGAATAGTTGATTTTATTAAATGTGAATGAAAGACTGTTCGAAATAGAAAACAAGCCCTGCTTTGCGAGCTGCTGGGGAGCGTCCCGGTTATGTGCAGATGAATTCATACCTCACATTGCTGGCATGTGATGTCATGGCCAGCAGAGGGATGGCGTCTGGGAGAGCAGAGGGCACCAGATATCTGCGCGCTGAGAATGTTAGAATGAGCTAATGAAATTACGACAGGCTTTGTTTAGTTACACTAAAAAGTTGATGACTAGCTTCCTCACGGGCCACTCCAGTCCTGGAGGAGAGGCCATTTCAAAGCTAGCTCAAGTGTGTGTTGTTTCAGAAAATATGGTTCATGGCAGAGGTCAATCCCTTGCCTTATCCTGACAATTACACCAGATCGGGTTTCACTGGTGTACACATAGCACACATTTGCACTGATCCCTCCTCTGATGGCACTGCAAGACACCATACAGTAGTGTGGACGCCTGCTATCTGATATAAACAAACTGCAGAGCTTGTCACAAAACTTTCATGAGAGCACAGTTAAATAAACCTCCTTAAACACCCATTAAGGGTTTACACAATGTCAAAGTGCAACATTTGATTCAACAAAATGGTGAGAAGGAAGTTAAGTGGACAAATAAGTTTCAAACAGAAGAAACATACACTGTGCCACAGAATAAAGGGAAGAACAACTAAAAGACTGTAACTATAAGGCATGATGATGCTTTTTACAGGAGTGTGTGTGTGTGTGTGTGTGTGTGTATGTGTGTGTGTAAATGGTAGGAGTCCTGTTAATCTTTTAACTTAATAGCAGTGACATTTCCAGGTTGAGAAATTGCATCAGCCCCATCAAAAAGGCGGCGTGTCCATGATATTCCCTTTATATACACTGTAAAAAAAACCCTGTTGTTTTTACGGTAAAAAAACAGCAGCTGTGGTTGCCAGAACTTTACCGTAATAAATGCGGTGCAAGTTTTTTCTAATATTACGGTAAAATTATTTTAGCACTTTTGATTTCACATTTAAGATTTTTTTTAAGATTATATTTTACTGTAAAAAATAAAAAGTTTTTCCATCTAAAGAAACGCTGTTCTGCCATATGATTGACAAGAAAATACTTTATAAATGCTGCATAAATTAAAGAGTTTACCATTAAATATTACAGTATATTTTGTTAGAGATATGGTGTTTAGTTCCTTTAACAGTGAGAAAAAGTATTTTTACAAAATATTAATGCAAAAATTACAGTGATGGTCATGCATATATATTACAGTATATTTTTGTTACAAACACGATGCCAGTGTATTTTAGAGTGGAGTAGTGTATTTCCCCCCCAAAAAATGTAAAAATACTGTTTTGGCTGATATATACATTCATAGTGTTTCATTGTTACTGAAACTGAATTAACTCATTTATCATTTTACATCCTTTACTGTCATGGTTTAGCAGTTTTTCACCGTAAAATCTACAGACATTTTTTACAGTGTATATCAGTAATAAAAAAGTTAAATCAAGACAAGTGATACAGATTTTCTAGTTTATGTCAACATTTATTGACAATTACTCTTAATAGATACATGTAACAAGTTGGTTTGTATTGGAAACTGGCTGGTAATTACCCTAATCTCATCCAATTGGCAGGTGGTTTTTAGGACTCAATTATGCAATAAAATGACTTGTTAAGTTGTGTCCATAGCAGGTTCCAGTTTGACAAGATCAAAATAAATTAAAGGAGAAAAATGTGTTTATTATGAAATACTGGCTCATGCTCATCTTGTTCTTTAAAGGTTCTGTAAACAACATTCAGAACATTAATTTACCAGTAAACAACTATTTACTGGCGTCTTGACCAGAGAATGAAGTTTGTGTGTTTTAGTCTGAACTTCTCTGTTCTTTGTTGACAACAAACAACAACAAATTGCTGTGGCAGCCCCACAGTTGAGCCTCAGCTTACACTGCTAGTAGGGACATCGCTGCGTTCTGGATCATCTGAAGCGGTTTTACTGTGCACGCTAACAGGCCCATCAGGAGGGTGTTACAGTAGTCAAGGCCGGCTCTACGCTAGGGGAAGAGGGGTCTGAGCCCCCTTAAATAAATGTCTTGCCCCCTCAAATCAAAAAAGGTGAGAAAGCACATTTTAATATACTCACAAAATTGATATACATTACAATCTGACAAAATTATCTGCAGTAGCGGAAAAAATTGCCGAAAAAGGGACACAAGATACATGATTGTTGGTTGAAATCTGGATGAAGGATGTTTTATTTTATTTTTATTTTTTAGTTCCCCCCCCTGAGGGATTGCCATTTTATTGTGGCCAGGGAGTTTGGTGCCTCAGTGACCTTAAGAGCTAAACCAGCAGGAGCTTAGTCTTCAGGTGGGACAAAGTGTAATCCACTTCTCCAGGTTGGGGTTGGACCCATAGACCCCTTTCAATGAAGAAAGCATTGTAACTATAAGCACAGAAATAAAGGAGCATGATGTGTTCACATGATGCCCCCTTCACATTTCTGACTGCCCCCTCATATATGCTGCCTTGAACCGGCCCTGACAGTAGTCAAGTTTTGAGATGACGACAGCTTGTGTCAAGAGTTGAGTGGCATGTTGAGTTAGGAAAGGCCTGATTCTTCTGATGTTGTAAAGTGCAAAGCGGCATGACAGGACAACAGAGGCGACATGACTGGAAAAGGAGATGACCAACCCACCTTTTCCAGTCATGTCGCCTCTTTTGCCCAGAACGCGGTGGTGCGTCTGGTCTACAACCAGCCACTCTTATGCTGCCTACAAAGTTGTCTCCAGTACTGCTCCCAACTACTTGAACGCCCTGATTCAGGCATATGCTACCTCACCACCATTGAGCTCTTCCAATGAACGGTGCCTGGCTCTGCCACCTGTTTGCCCAAGGCAATCCAAACTCTTTGCATTTCTTGTTCCCCGTTGGTGGAACCACTACCAGTTCCTACCAGAGCAGGGGCGTCCCTCTCTACCTTTAAAAACTCTTAAAACAAGATAAATTAAAGCTGCAAGCAGCGATGAACTGGTCCTAGCAGAGTGCACTGCAAATTATTTGTTTCTTACCAAGATAAAAAAAACCTTTAGATTTAGAAGGGTTGGATAATTTATCTTGTTTTAAGAGTTAATTTCATATTTTAAGCGTTCAACATGCTTATTTCTAGATTTGATAATCTTAATTTAAGAAATTATCTGTCCATGCAGCAAGATCATTTCCCTCAGATCTAGTGTTTTTATCTTGTTTTTAGACACCCTGTTTTTCCAGTGTGCTTCGCAGTGCAGTCTAAGTGGAATTTTAGACTTGGTGAACTGGTGAATCACAAACCACATGCATGGCTTCTATTTAAGGGCTGGACACAGATAACGGACGGCGATGCCACTTTTAACCAGAGGCTGTTGGAAAAGGAACGGACAGCTGCACATTGAGACAAAACATCAAAACACCAGCCACAGATGTACGCAATTAGCAACATGGTAGACATTTGGGGAGCAAAGGTCCATAAACTCGCAAGTTATTATGGTTGATCTAACATTGCTGGAGGGAAGCCTAAACTTAACAACATTAATGGGCTTTTAGTTTGGGTTGCAACATTCCACCATCCAGCACTTCAAGTCAAAGAAGACTTTCTAAAGCCTTTCATGTTTCATGTCTATTCTGCTAATATTCCATTCAGTGCATATTATACGTATAACTGTGTGTAAATGCCTGGCTCAGTTCAGTTCCGTTCAGCTTTTTTATTTGGAACATGTGCGAGTAACACAACAAAGTCAACTCAAAAACAAACAAATCCAATGAGAATAATCAAAACAAAAATAACAATAGTCAAAACAAAAGCTTTAATGTGAATGCAACATGTCCGAAAAGGAGTAGGATGAAGCATATGCTTATTTAAACCTACCCCTTCTCCACTACTCAATTAAAATTTTTCCCCCCGTAAACATACATATTTACATAGGGTTGTCACGATACTGAAATTTTCAACTCTATACCGATACCCAGGAAAATATTCGATACTGGATACCATTTTCGATACCACAAGGATAAAAACAAAGACCCCCAGAAAAATGCAACATGTAAAAATGAACAGAACCACAGGTTAAATATTTATAGTAAAAAACAGATGTGCAAAAAGAAACTGCAACTATGATAGCAAGATTCAGGTCTGAGGTAGTGCAAAAAATAAATAAATACAATAAACAATAACAACTCGAACAATATTTTGAGGTTGTATGGTTTAGCTGCTTAATAGGTTGTTGGATCGATACTTTTGAAAATGAGTATGGTATCCGGATACAACGTTTTAGTATCGATACTTTTGATTGAATTACCCTACAATTACATATAATTACCCTATAATTACATAATACTATATATTTACAAAAATAAATAAATAAATAAATCAATCAATCACTTATCATTTATGAAAACACCTGATTGCTAAAGCCCTTCTTCCTCCCTGTACCTTGTGAAAACCATGTGTTTGTACTGCTTTTTAAACTGGCTCGACATGTTTCCAATCATTAGGACATTCTAAGCTTCCTGTTTGTGTAAATATTTTCTTATTTTGTTTTCCAAGAGAGCAGGGTAGAATAATCAAGGCTGACCTCTCTGCCCTCCTGTTTCCTCATCACGTGGACGCAGCTCACCTTGTGTGTCGACGCGCCTGAGACCAGAGCAGCAGCCTGTTGTGACGCGTCGCAGGCTGGTGGGAGAGGTTAGTCAGGAATGGAAGGATTCTCTAAAGGTCATGAGCAACAGCCATTGATACCAATGGATAACAGCTGTGGGGCCAGTTTAAACTCAGCACAACCGTCTTTTAAACTTCACGCAAAGACAAAAATACATATCACATACTTTCAGATGTGTTCTATGTTTTTATATATTTGAAAAAATGAGTTATATTACATTTGAAAGAATAGAAGTCATGTTAAAGTCTTACAAAGCTCTTCCAGATATAGCTGTCTGCAACTTTGAAATATTACAGGATAAATCTTTCAACTCAGTATGTGTCTTAGCTTTTTTGGAATGAGGCCCTTAAAATCTCAGTATCCATTGCATCACCTGCCTTTCATCTTTCATTTATGTTTTCTCCGTGCTCCCAAAGATACTGACAGTTTGATTTCTCAGTATTCCTCCCTACGAAATAATCCTTTTTGCAAATGTTCTGAAGCATCTGTGAACAACATGCTGTGGCTCTCCACTCCGGGATTTCCGTTGTTTGAAAAGTTTGTGATCATAATCCTGCCTTAATCCTTACTGTAATGTTATTCTAAAACTTGGCCCACAGATCAGTCTTTACTAAATTAATCTAAACTGCGGTATTACATGGTATATGCATTTAAACAGACAGAGAGAGAAAATGACTGACTTAAACAGAGGCTTTTTGACTCAGACTAGTGTGGCTTGCAGGGAAGGAGAGCAGGTTGGTGGATTGGTAACAGTTTGAAATTAAAGCTAATGAAGGTTTGTGGTTGAAGCCAAGGACACAGCGAAGTTACACAGGTAACCAGGACAAAACCAAAGTTTTAATTATCGATACTGAAGCGAAGAGAGAGTAACTAACTATGAAACTCCAAGCACTGAATTTTAACCCTTGTCAACAAGTTAAAAACCTGGGAGTTATCATTGATTGTGATCTTAGCTTTGAGCCCCATATTAAAAATATTACCAAAACTGCCTTTTACAGTTTCTCTCTCAAACCAATACTGAGACATTGATGCTTTTATCACCTGTAGAATTGACTATTGTAATGCTCTACTTTCTGGTCTACCTAACAAAAAATTTGATTGATTACAGTTATTACAAAATTCAGCTGCTCGTCTATTGACAAAGACCAGAAAGAGAGCTCATATTACACCTATTTTAAAGTCTTTGCATTGGCTGCCTGTGTGCTTAAGAATCAATTTTAAGATTCTTTTACTGGTATATAAATCTCTTAATGGTCTTAGTCCAGCCTATTTATCTGATTTTCTTTTATCCTATGAACCCTGGAGGACCTGAGGGCCTTATAATAAAACCAAAAGTTAGAACTAAAACCCATGGTGAGGTGTCATTTTCTCTCTGTGGTCCACGTTGGTGAAACAGCCTCCCTGAAGACCTGAGGCCATCAGAGACGGTTTATATTTTTAAGAGCAAACTTAAGACTTTTCTTTTTAATTTGGCTTTTACTTGAACCATTTTTAGAGATTTTTCTGCTCATGTATCTTAGTGTTACAACATTTTCTCTTTTATTTATTTATTTGTCTACTATTATATAGACTATTTATTAGTCTATATATATATATATATATATATATATATATATATATATATATATTATCATGCTCTACTTCTTAATTATTCATTTATTGTTTTATCTTTTTTATCTATCTTTTTTTTTACTTTTTATTGTTATTTTTATTTACTTTTATTTACTTTTATTTCATTTTATTTTTTATCTTACCTTACCTTACTTTATTTTTTATTTATTTTATCTAATTAATTTCTAAGCTGCCTCCAGTGTTTCCTCACTGCTCCACATTGAGATGGAGCTTTCTCAGTTTGTGCTTTGTTTTTAATAGGATGGTGGTTGGAGGGTCAGGGCTGGAGGGTTGGGAATGGGTGGAGGGTGTTTGCTTGTTTCTATGTTTTGTTATTCATTCATTCATTATCCTTAACCGCTTATCTGCACTCGAGTCGCGGGGGGCTGGAGCCGATCCCAGCTGACATTGGGCGAGAGGCGGGGTGGACCCTGGACAGGTCGCCAGACTATCACAGGGCATATAGAAACTGACATTCACACTCTCATTCACACCTATGGGCAATTTAGAGTCACCAATTAAACCTAAGTGCATGTTTTTGGACTGTGGGAGGAAGCCGGAGTACCCGGTGAGAACCCACGCTGACACGGGGAGAACATGCAAACTCCACACAGAAGAGCCGCAGGCCTGTTTTGTTATTATTGTTATTATTATTATTATTATTATTACTTTTTCCTTTTTTATGCAAAGCACTTTGTGTTACATCTCTCTTATATCAAAAGTGCTATACAAATAAAGTCTGATTGATTGATTGATTGATTGATTGATTGATGATGTTGTTGATGCATGTAGCAAGCAGTGACAGAGGGTGACGCTGACTAATAGCGTTTGGCTTGTTTAAAGTTGTAAAGATTTGAGAAAAAACACAGAAGCAATTCAGGCTTGTATTCATAAAAATATTATACCCCACTCAGAAGTTCAGAGATACTTGCATTATGAAGAAAGTTACCACTTATCGCAAATGTTTGTACTGTTAGATTTGGCGGAAATGTCTCTGCTGTCTAACCAGCTTCTCATTCTCTCCCCTCACCTCTCATACCTTCAGCTTGTCTCTTCACTCCTCTGTATGAGGCACCGATGTGTGAAGCAGCTCTCTGAGGAAAGGCTAAACAAACAGGCTGGCCTAGGCACAATGAGTCCGCCACTCAGAGACATGTGGCAGCAAAACCCTCTCAATCCACGTCCCCACCCCCCCAGCCTCCAATCTCAAGCCCTCACACTCCTACCAGAGCCACACATACCCTGAGCATGGAGCCAAGAGAAGGAAAGATGGAGGAGGAGGGGGAGCAAATTCTGATTCCTATTCAGTGAATGTCACCACCTCACAAAGGGGACCGCATGACACTGCCACTAAATCAGAGTTAATGGACTCCTTTCTCAGTCCTGCGAACATGACAGGGGGCGTGTGTGTGAGAGTAAGGGGGTGTGGGAGAGGGACGGGGGCTGGTGAGGGTGCCTGTTTGCCCCATTGAAGGGGCACATGGGCCAATGAGCCTTGTGTGATATAGTGAGAGCAGATTGGCGAGGGAAGTGTGTTTTTCAGGGGCATTAACAGCTCGCCCAAATGGAAAGCCCCATGTCTTATTCAACGCTTATTTGTTTTGAGCAGTGTATAATTCAGAGGATATGCTGACTCTGCGCTTTCTCTAAATTGTAAGTGATTTAAAAAAGGTGAATGTTAATCATGTGGTTTGTTTGACTGTTCTGTCGTGACTCTTTCGACACAGCTGATTTGTGTGTAAGAAGCGAAACAACATAACATCAATCACAGGCCACTTTAACAGTAAGTACAACGCTACACAAACCATGTTGGTGCATGGGCAATCCATCAAACTCCTAAAGTGATGTTACGGGGAGCACCATCCACAGGGCTTGTGGGGCGATTGTTGATTTGCATGTGAACACTTATTTCACAATGAGGAGCCAGACTGGGGGGACAGCAATTTCGAAGACGTTTGTTATCTTCCCAACAGGGCAGAACCTAATACAAGTAACCCCTCTCACAGGGCAACGGCGCACCCCATCCCCGATTCAAAGAGCGCAGCTTGGAGGCCGGGGTGGAGATGAGTGAAGATGGCATTGGTGTCACTTGGCAGGCATTCATCGCCGCCACTCCCCCCGACTTGGACTGCGCAGGGGAGCTGTGGAGAGACAGAGGCGGAGAGACACGGAGCCCCAGGTACCGACCTCATTAGCAGATAAAAGCAACCTTTCCCCGTGACCCCTGACCCCGGAGGTTGCCATGGAGTCTTCCAGTCGAGGCATAGATGTTGCATGCTGGGATTGCTCCCAGCAGGGTCGAGTGAATATGGGCTGCTGTGAGAATTATTAAGAGCTCCCCACCCCCTCCTCTCACATACACAAATCCATATTTGTGCACTTCATGCTCCTCTGAACTCACTTCTTGAAGTTGTGCTGTGGCTCATGTGCTGCGCTCCCTCTCTTCCTGCTTTGTTTCTGCTCAGTCGTCTTAATACCAGTCAAACAGTTAAGCTCATTACACCCCTGAGTTCACCTTTGATGTGCATGGAGGAAAAAGTGTGATAGTTTACATAAGGGTGAAATGAAAAGAATAACTGCAACTATTTTCTCTGCTTGTTTCTTCTCAAAGAAGTGGCCAAGGGTGTTTGTTTTCAAGCTTTACTGTGGTGCATTATTGATGCTGTTTGTTTTTGTTAGCTCTCGAGGTGCAGAAATAGTTTAAATGTACATATCTTTTAATTGTTATTGCATGGGAATATGTTCACACAGTACATAAAAGAAAGAAGGCCTCAGCTTGTGTTGTAATCCTTCATAGTCTTTTAGGTAAAACTTATGGGAGAAAGTGAATGAGTATGTTACAGGGTGTGTGTTCATGTATGTATCTGTGCACGCATGAGTGTGTATGTGTGTGCACGTGTGGTTGTTGGAGAAAGAGGGGGGTGGGGGGTTATATCTTGGTCATGCTGACTGAGTTTTATAAGCTGTGGCTAACCCCACTCCCCACAGCTGACTGAATATTAAATAAACAGAGCCAAGTGGATGAATTCAACGGAGTGAGTGCTCAGGCTGGAGAAGCACTACTTCACCAGCACCGGGCCTCCCCCATGGGGCCCCCACATCAGCCTGTCTTATTCTTGGCAGCTGCAGTGGAGAGAGGCAGCCTATGGGGTGGATGGGGTGTGTTTGGGGTTGTGTACAAGGGGGAGTCACCTAAAGATGAAGGGGGAGGTGGATGGAAGGGAAAGTTGGAAGGAGTGAGGAAAAAGGGATGTGGGCAAGGGAAAACTGGGGGCTGGTGTTTGTTGCTGTGCAGCTGTGGGATAAAAATCACTACCAGCAGCAGAAGAAATCTTAGTGTTGTGTCGTCGCTGGCTAATTTTTCTTGCGGTTTTGTGGAGAGTTGGTTGAATCTGTGAAAGTAAGGCAGTGTGTCAGTTTCAGTCTGTCATCCACGAACAAACCTTCTGCCAGAAACACCACAGGCCTTCATGCTTAATCCCTAATTGTTTCTCATATCTAATGTTTGCAGAGGTGTCATGTAATATATATGAGACCAACACATACAGACACAGATACTGAAAAGACACACCGAGCACAGAACAATGACAAAAGATGTAACATCTGTTTTTGCACATTCAATTACCATGATTGGTTCAAATATTTTGAGGACTGAAACAAGAGTTGGTGTTAAAGAATATGTTGTGACAGCTTGTTTTCCCTTCTGTTGCAGGTACATGTAATTGGAAGGCGGGGCCGTTCACTTGGCTGATTGGGAGCACCTGGGCCCAGTGCTCCCAGTACATAAGCTGCCACTGAAGGCCTCTTTAGGGAAATTCTTGGTTTATTCATGTGCTCCTCAGATGGTCTCATTTCCTCAGCTGGCAAGTCATTATTCTGATTTTGTCTCAAGTGTAGATCAATTTTGCATTATGTTTCTTAGTTAGAGCCACAGGTCTCTAAAATTAAAAAAATGTAGTTCATAGTTAGAAAACACCAAATTTCTTCTCTACAGAGTCATGGTAAACACACACGCACGCACGCACACACACACACACACACACACACACAGCTCCGTCTGGAGCCCCCACCCCACTTACCAAACATCACTGTCTCACACCCTTGAGAGTTTCCTGTGTTATGTTGTTAAAATAAGATCTGTGGCTCAACCCCAGATTACCCCTCCACCACCATCATTACACACACCCAGTGCTTTCCATACACACACGCACACACACACACACACACACACACACACACACACACACACATACAGTACTTGGTCCATCCTTTGGGAACCCAAAACCGACCATCCCAGACTTTGTGTTTCGTCATTCCAGACAGTGAATAAAAAGCATTTGATATCAAGCTCCTGCTTGATTTATAAGGCGCTCCCACATGAACGATATCGAGTCGCAGCAAGCATCTGGGCAGGTCATGGGAGCCATTTTCTGGATGGAGTGAATCCGCAGGGCTCCAGCCTCCCACACCCTGCTCTATAAACACAGCTGTCAGTCTCGTGTCTCCTGTCATTGCCAGCTCTTGTGTTTTATTCTCTCCTCTTTCACATAATTTGAGCTTTAGGCTGAGCAGGCAGAGCGCTCCCTGTCAGCATCCTCTTCTGTTGTTGGTGGAAGTGGGAGAGTTTAGCTTACTTGCTGACTGAACTGATTTTGTCGAAAATAAATATATTTGGGATGCTCCCCCTTGTTTATAGAGCAATCTTCGCCAGGAACTTAAACTTCTGCAAAATGCTGGCCGTCTCTAATGACTGACACCAAAAACTAGCGAAGCACATAGTGAGAGTTCAGCTAATTGAAGCCAGCGTCTGTGTTTTTTGATGAATTGTTGTCCTCTTCGTATCCCTCCCTAAGCGTCCTCCCACACTGTGCTTTAGACCTCCCACAGAACGCCACAAACATACATTCATGCACTTGCAGTCACACATTCATACACATACTCAGCAGGGCAGGTAGAGGCTGTAGTCAGGGAAATGGCGTTTCATCTTGACCCCAGGAAAGCAGAGGCACGAGTGCAGCTCATTGGTTTTCAAAGGGTGAAAGAAAAAGGAAACAGAAAGATTGAGAGTGATAGACAAAAAGAAAAGAGTATTTGTGTGTGCGGTGGAGGAAAAAGGAGAACGAAGGAAACAGCAAGAGGTAGTAGGGAGCTTGCGAAAACCTCTCTGTGGACTCCCCTCTGCTTCCCTCTCCTGCAGCCCCACTCAGGTCGGCGTTCCCCCTCGCTCTCCTTGTGTGGTCCGGAGCTCCGAGTCATTCCCAAACAATCGGCATTAATCCAGGGAGCGAGGGGCCTGGAGCACAGCGCTGCCAGACTGCCAGAGCACCCTCACCCTGGCCTGTACTGACGCACGCTACACTACACCCGCTGTACAGACACACTAATAGACTCCTGCAGCCTTTAATCACACTCTGTACCGTGTTGTATTGTATGGCAGACTTTGACTTTACATTAGCAACATCACACAGCACACCATCGCAAATCTTCATGTGAAAATTGCAAGTTGAGAAGTCGCAGAAGAAAAGATATAAATTAGTTCAGTTCAAATATTTGTAGTGGCTGACTTCATTGAAGGTCAAGTATGGCATCACTGTTCCTGTTCAACACGTTCAACAGTAAGTGAATGTGGCACTTACTGTCAATTGGTTTGTTACTAGTTCAAGTTACGTTCAGTTCAGTACAAAAATAGGCCAGTATAAGCACTTTAGCTCAGCAGCCACTTACTGAAATAAACTGAATAAACTAAATATCCTCATATTCCACTCAGGAATGTTTTCTTTCATTGTTTACGCTCCCTAAAATGTCTGACCTTGACTATACTGACATGTTCCTACTGAAGGGAGAGATGTCTTTGCACTTCTCTAACGTCTGAGATTTAAATAAGCTAGATCTGGTATATCATAACTTTGAAAGCCAATCGTTGTCTTATATGCAAAAGCTGGAGAAGAAACCTGAAACCTCCAGTGAAGAGTCCAAGCCCTACAAGGCAAGTACAAGCCCTATAATGCTTCAGTCACTGTCAGACACAAGCTAACAAACAACATAAACTAATAAAAGATGCCAACTACACTTACCAATATGTCTGCTAGTCACCGAGTTTGGTGCAGAACAATCTTATTGAACACTGCTCTCTCACTGGTCAACCTAGTGCAAGCAGTGGTGGTGGGCGGGGAGGAGACAAGATCTTCAATTTCACAATAAGGGAGAAAGAGATGTTTTTATAGCCCCTTTTCAGATTTTTAAAGAAAACCTTTTTATGTGGGAAACCATGTTAAACAATACAGTCATGGAAAAAATTATTAGACCACCCTCGTTTTCTTCAATTTCTTGTTCATTTTAATGCCTGGTACAAGTAAAGGTACATTTGTTTGGACAAATATAATTATAGCAACAAAAATAGCTCATAAGAGTTTAATTTAAGAACTGATATCTAGACATTTTCCATGGTTTTCTTGATAATGATTTTTGTTATTGTGAAGAAAACCATTTTTTCCATGACTGTATATTAATCACAACAGAGTATTTTTGCATTCTTTAAATGTGTCTGGGTGAGACTTTTAATGCGCTTTAAGATTTAATATATCAAATATCATATATTGAAAGACATTTTTATCAATTTTTTAATTTCCTTGGCAGTCCAATATTATTCAGTCATCCCCCTTGCTCTTCACAGGTGCACTTAAATATTTTCCTTTCATGGACCATCTTCTTCTAATCTGACGCTTTGCATCAAGTCAAGGGTTTTAGTTAAGGGTTTTATTCCGTGTTTAGACGAGCGTTTTCGGGAGGAAATTTGCGTGGATACGGTGACGCAGAAGTGTGTGGAATCCAATTGTATGCATGCCAGGCGGCATCACTTAAAGCGATAAGAGCATCTTTGGGCATGCGGAAGTTTTCACACCACGCATTTTCATCAGCTACTCCTTCCACAAAGTTCTCCACCATCCACTAGATCTCCCAAGTCTCGTCCAAAGCCGTCTGCCTCGCCTCCGACCAATCGGTGCATCCAAAATGTGATAGAGGTAATTCCAGATCCTTCTCTGTTCAATAATACTATCTGTACATATCCTGTTCATTTGGTGGAAAGACTGTTTATTAGTTTATTAGAGCTGCCAGAGCAGCTTGAAGGTCCGACGCATGGAAATAATCCCACATGTTTGTTTATTTCCCTGTACTGGAGCATGTATGTGACGTAAACGCGTACGCGACGTGAGCAGATCTGAGCAGAGTTTTGCGTCTTGGCAGTGTAGACGGACACGATACGGCGGAGCGGATTACAGTTTTACACTCTGGAGGGTGGTTTCAGATTTTTGCGTTTTTAAGCCCCAAAAACGGCGTCACCATCTAAACGAAAGGCACTTCCGATAAAATATTTTGTCGTTTTTACCCGTGTCCTCATGTAAACAGCGCCTTAAGGTTGGTTGTGCACAAGGGCTCACATTGACCAGAACCTGCACCACTCCCATCCCACCCCTTCCCTCATATGCAGGCCCAGGCATCTGGGATCAGCATCGTGTGCTGCAGCCTGGAATGTATATTCCTGGCAGTGCTCAGGGTAAATTGCTGTAATCAGCCATTACTCTAATTCAGTGCTTTACCTGACTTTACACATTCATCACTTTCATATAATTCTAGGCACACAGATGATGAATTGGAGTGTTTGTGCCCCCCTCCCTCCATCCCCCTGCTGTAACAGCCCAGAAAACACGGCTCGCCAGGGGACCAAACTGGACTCCCCCTCCAGCCTCTTACAGCCTAATCACCAGCTCCGACCAGCCATTAGTCAGTCAGTTCAGACCAGGGTTCAGACACCCTGACACCACGTCCGGTACCCCAACGCACCATGCTCCCCAGCACACAGGCCAGAAGGTGGGTGTGCTGCTGGGAGCTTGGCTGCTTGGAGTAGTGGCGAGGAACCAGGTCACTAGCTCCCTTACGGCCATTACTGTAATTATAGTTGGCGTTGTTAATTGTTTTTTGTTGGGGCTAATGAGGTGGGGGCTGGAGCAATGCAATTAGGGAACCCGAAGGAGGCGGTGGGAGGTGAGGGAGTTTTGGGCGCGACGCAGGGTGAGTTGGGAAGCCGGAATGGGAGGAGGGAGCAGGCAATGGAGTGCAGGATTGAATTGTCAGTCCAGGTTATGATTAGGAGGCGCAGATGCGGCCATGTGAGAAATGAATTTCATGCCTGTTGATTCTGCGATTTCTCCTGGAATGTAGGGGAGAGAGAGAGAGAGAGAGAGAGAGAGAGAGAGAGAGAGAGAGAGAGAGAGAGCTCCTTAGACGGACTAACGTAACTCTTTGTGCTCTGATGCAGAGAGATAGAGGTATGAAAGTCTGAGGCTTCTTCATGGGGAAGAAGTTGTGCTTTAATCTTTTCTTTTTGGTCAAACTGTTCAGTTCCCGGTATAGGTAGTTTCATATCTTAATAATGATAAATATCACAATATAGCATGTGTTATGATAATTCAATTTAATGTAGGCTATTCAAGAAATAGCCTGCATGTAACAGAGTAAAGCCATTTTTGTACACTCCTGCAATAAATATTGGACAAATTAACGTTTTCTCATGAACAGTTTCAAGTGATATTAAAGAGAAAAAATAAACATACAAACATACTGTACATCAAAGTTTCTAAGAAATATGAATCGTATTGCTTGTCATTATTGCTTTAGAATAAATTTAGATTAAAAGATGATGAATTTGCACATAGAAAATAAATTTAAGGCGTACAATAACAGCTTTTATAAAAATGGAACTGATTTCAGTTCACTATTAAATGTATTTTATTCCTTAATCAAGTTTTTTATTTATTGATGATTTATTACTTTAGTTATTTCAGATATTTACGAGTTGATATTGTAAAACACTTAAAGCACTTTGTATTAATTTTAATGTAATAATTATTATGAAATGTAATAAATTACTTGCAGGGCTGTGATATCCTTAAGAAGTTGACCGACTATGACCCCTCAGACAAAGCAGTTCAGTATTCTTAGACACACATGGGAAGAGAGGTTACACAACGAGCCTGACCAGCTATGTGACAATTAATCAGGGAACGTCAGACAAATATTCCCTGGTGTTTTTGCAGGGATGCGTCAGATTGGATTTAAGGGCTGAGCCTGAAGAAAAAGTTGAGAGGCATTATGTATCCTTCACTGTGGGAACAACAGAGCACTATGTACACTTCTCTCCCCTTTGACTCCTCATGTGAGCACATGTTTTCCATTTCTATTTGGAGTGTCAGCGAAATGTGTGACACAAGGAGGGAGCAGAGTGTCTAAGGAGGGTGTATGTGTAGAGATGGGCTGCCAGGCACTGTTTACTCTGGCCAGCACCAGTTGTGGATACCAGCTTGTAGCCAACTGCTAACCTGCCATCTCAACAGCAGCTTCCCGCTTCATGTTGCTCCCCCACCCTGTACACTCTCCCGGGCCAACATTGGACGTAGATTACTTGGACCAGATCAGCAGCGAGGGTGCTGGCCAAGTGGGCTCCTCATCAGGAGAATGCAAGGCTCAAGGTTCAGGTTTATTTGCCCTAGAAGTGAACAATTATAGTTTTTAAGCATGAGAAGAAAACAAAACATCAAAAACAATCCGACCGAGAGATACAGTTCATCATGGTTCAGTGAAAGTGATTAGTACAGTTACTGTTATTCCTAATTACTTTGGATTTCCCGTTATAGCACAGTGGTGTTGGAATAAATGGTGCTTGTAATTATTTATCCTGACCAGAGGAACCAGAGCGTAAAGGCTTGAATTAAGAGTGAAGGGTGAGAGCGCTTTGGTTGAACTTACTGACATGATTTTCCTCGTCTCAGCCTTTTTTTCCTGCCGCTCCTCTCCAGTGCACAATAATAAAGAAAAAAAATCAAAGATGAGCCAGAAACTGAGCCAGCAATATATTCCGTAAAACTGTCAAGGTTTTACAGCCTTAACAATTACCAGCTGTCATTGGATAAAATAAAAACAAAATGTAAGGTATACGTTCCTTAAATGCTCCAACATGTTCTAATTGTGACATGTGATGATTGCTGCTTTAAACATGTTGCAAAACCGTGAGACTTTGTTTAAAGCTAAGCACCAAAACTACTTGGTTAAGTTTAGGTAAAAAGAAAAAGGTTTCACTTAAAAAACAGTAATTCCTGACATAACTTCAAACATCAGGATGCATGTCCGCTCTCTTCCCAATGGCGGATCTACGTGGTTTTTAACATCAAGGACAAAAAACTTTACAGATCAACGTTTTTTTACTAAAGTTAAGTGGTAAAACTGGAACCTTGCAACCCAACATTAAATTACACTCCAAAAAACATGAAGCTTACTAAGTCTTTTCTTCTTATATCTAGCAATAGTACCTTAATTGACATTGTGAGCTTTTTCACGCTTTTCAAGCTATTCAACTGTTGAATAAAGTGAGTTTTTACCTAAATTATTGGCTCCAATTGAGAGTTTTAATTGCATGTAGTTTGAATGTTATTTCAAAAGCATTTTCTACCACCAACGTGGTTGTTTCAAATATTTTTGGCTTATTCTAATGTTACTACAGTCGGGCTATTCAAGCCACAATTGCTCAAAATAAGTATTTGTAATATAGTAATATACTTGGTGTATTTGGATTCATTTCAAGACATCGTTGTTCTCACAAAGAAACATTTACTTACTGCACTGGCAGATAATTTGACTTGTTTCGAGCATGTATTTCCTAATTCTAGCTATTTATTTCTTATTTTTTGTCAGTTGGTTTTTGCAGTGTACTTATGGAGGTATAACATGCCAAAATTTGATATCATTTTGATGGCAACATACAAAGAAATGATCTCTTGGCACGATTTTCTCTGTCCAACCTCGTGCTGGTTCCTCTTGGTCCAGTCACTCAGAGGGTGGTGAGAGCCTGAGCAGTGAGGTAGTGCACATGCTGTAAGAGGGTGTCACAGTCAGACATAGTGTTGTGTCTGTCCACTGGGGACATAGCATCATGGAAAATCAAGCACAGAGCTCAGCCTGTGCGGAGCTGGACATTTCGTAAAGTTTTCAGCAGCCTTGTCGGAAATGAGTCAACGTACTCCCGAAAGCGTTTGTCGCGCCCTCGGTCCTGTCTGCACCTCACGGCGTGGGAGAACGCACAGGTGCAGGTCACAGTGCGTGTGTGTACATGTGTGCATTTCAGCATGTGGCTGTGCACAGGGCCCTGTTTGTGCCTCTCCCGCTGGGTTTGTTAATGAAGGAGTCTAATTGGATTTTTTGGGTTGGTGCTGGGGCGTTCAGGGGAGGGCGGGGCCGGTCAGAGCCCCCTGAAGAGAGGGGAGAAGAGGGGGACAAACCTGCGGGCTGGATTACCACTGTGCCCTTTTCTCTCTTGCTCTGTCTTCCCAAGGCAGGGGATTATTGTCCATATGAGCAGGGAGGCTGGTGAGAGAGCATTTCATGAGTTCAGCTTGTTAAGATAAAGGGCAGGTCATGCGAGGCTACACAAATTCAGCTTTGAACGCGAATGGTAAAGGGATAATCTAGTGTAGGTCAGCTGCTGCTATTCAATATCCATTACGTCCATGAACTTGTGCAAACTTATTCTCAAAGGTAACTCTGTGCACGCTGAAAGAGCGGTCATAAATTTAACAAATTAGAATTTTTATGACATGAAACTTATGAAACACTTGTGTGACTAAAGTCCACTTTAGAAAATGAACCTTACTTGGCTAGTTCATTTGCTGAGCTGTTTACTGCCGTGCCCTTTTCCTGCTCAGTGAACTGACTGTAAAAAAAAAAAGGAGGTTGACCCTTTCAGATATGCCATGACAATGGTAAAGAGAAGAGGGAGGTTCTGCAGATTTTTTTTTCACCAACAAAAGCAGTGAAACAGAGGGAGCCGTGGAGTGAGGGTGAATGCAGGTTCGCTGTCCCTCACACTCCTTCCCACCCTCCCTCGTTCCCTCTCCCTCCGCTGGGCTATTGTCCACTGTCCCCGACCTCCCCGTCTTCCGGCTGGGACTGGAGTAGTTCCCGATGGCCGCAAACAGGATTAGGAGCACCCACGGCTCCGGTCATTCTCTCTGGATTTGGGAGTGTTACTGCAGCTTGGCTGGGCTATGGTACTTTAATTACCCCACCACCAGGGGGCCTCAGAGCGGCCCGGCGGGTAACAAACGGGGAGCGGGTGAAAAGCTTCTGTCTTTACATGGGAATAATCTCTGAGCCCCACTCATCAGGTCAACTTGTACTAAGCACTAACAACCATTTTTAACCCTGACTGCCAGGATTTAGTGCCAACTGCACATCTTTTAGAGCAGCGATAAGAGAAATTACATTTAAAAGCGGTTGCATTCTTTACTTCTTTACCTACCATAAAAGGTTAAAACATTTTCAAAACGATTCATATCAGTAAATTCAATTTGTGGCGTTACCCCCTTTATAAACACATTGTGCAACATGGTTCTGCCTACGAGTGTGTAGGCCATTGTTGTTTTAAAAGGGGTTCAGACTGTGCATGAGAGTAAACTGTTAGGTTTGCTTTTATATAAAATTATTTAATGATCGATAAATGGAAGGATTTTTTTAATGTGTCTGTCTTTTAATAGGCGGTCAGCAAAGTCTAGAAAAGATGGAATGTATATGGGAACAGGAATAAAGAACACATGAAGGCAATTTTAAAAAAACACAAAAAAATATTTCTAGACTGTTTCACAGCTTCTTGGCAAATGCAAATCAGAAGGAAGCCTTGTCCCCAAGTCTTGCACTGAGGTCAAAGCAAAAAGGATATTTTTTCCAAAGGTTCAGCAGAGTCTGGACTGTGCAACTGGAAAAAAAGCAACACTTTTAAAATTTAACACTCAGGTTAAAATTACATTTATGTTAATTGACATTTAGAACATGTCAGACAAACTTTAAAGCTGCAGTATGCAAGAAAAGTAGCCGACTACATAGTATTGTTCCAACTTGTCAAGTACTGAAAAAAAATACTTTGAGTTAGTGTTGGTATGCGTTGGTATGAGAAGACCTAGGAAAGAGACAAAAATTGCATAATGTATCTTTAATGGTATATTTTTCTGTGAACACATGTTGTCTGCAGGAACTGTTGAAATGCTCTAAAGTTTTTCCTATCAAAACAATACAATAATTCAGTTTTAAAAAGAAAAAAAAACCAAACACAATAATGTAGCATACAACAATTAGGCTGTTTGAGGAGTACCAATGTTGGTGTATTCATTTATTTTATTTATAAAAAAAGAGGTCTGGTATGCCTATTTCCTTCTAACACAGTGATTACAGTCTATTCATGTACAAGTTGACTCAACAGAATCTTTCTTGAACATATTTAACCTAAGTAGGCACTCAGAGTGGCTGTAGTGCAGCTACATACACACAAACAGACCAACAGGGTTTGAACTGAGTCACCAAGTGAGTGACATCTATTTTTAATGTTATATTTTCATCAAATTGGTAGTTTTCAAATCATATTGTGATTTGAAATTGATGCAAACATAGTTGTGTTGTGTGTGTGTGTGTGTGTGTGTGTGTGTGTGTGTGTGTGTGTGTGTGTGTAACATAGCAACAGAACTACAGGCTGTTTGTTTGTCTGTTGTCTAAGTGACAATATCCAGGCTATATGCAATGCTTAGTGCTAGAACGTCTTTTTGTCTACTGAGGCTACATTAGTTTTATCTTCTTGAACCTGTTATATCCAGATGAGACCTGTTGCACCTGCTAATGATCAACAGACTTCATATAAAAAGTGAAAGAGAAGATTCTTTTTACAGCAACGATGTCTCAACCGATGGATCACAGCTGTAAACATAACTGATTTTATGCATTTCACTTCATGCATTTTTTGTGATACTGCAAAATTCAGGTGTAGGTGCAGGTGTAATCTAAATAAAGTGTATTTATGACAATGCATTCATGGATATATATATATATATATATGTATATCTTGAGGCGAGTGTCAAATGAGAAAATACAGCACGGACTTAAAATGCCAACATCTGGATCTAGCTTAATGTCCCTGTTTGCTGTGAGTGTATTTGTGAGCCCTGTGTGATGGCAGATACAGTGTGTGTGTCTGTGTGCCTGTGAGAGAGCAGGGTCTGCAGAGAAGGAGGCAGAGCGCGGGCACAGACAAAGGTAGGCCTGTGTGCCCCTTCCACTGTCGACCTGTGGAAAATTCCCCGTCAACACTGTGCCAAGACGCCTGGCCCTGCGAGGCGGGACTCAGGAGGAATGTGAGAGGCAGACGTGACCAGGAGTGCCAGCATTTAACCAGAGCCAGAAAGGGTAGACAGGGCACGTCTGAAAGGGGCGGTCAGTTTAAATTCACAGACCTTTGGGATGAAAAAAACTGCAATGCTTTAATTACTGAGTAGGTTGCGATGGGTGATTATAGTTACATCTACTCAATAATACTGCACTGCAAAAAAGGTGTGTCTAAAAACAAGATAAAAACACTAAATCTGAGGGAAATGATCTTGCTGCATGGCCGGATAATTTCACTTGAGAAGATTTCTTTAATTAAGATTGTTAAATCTAGAAATAAGCATGTTGAATGCTTAAAATAAGAAATAACTCTTAAAACACTTCTAAATCTAAAGTTTTTTTTATCTTGTTAAGAAACAAATAATTTACAGGTCACTCTGCTCGGGCCAGTTCATCGCTGCTTGCAGCTTTAATTCATCTTGTTTTAAGAGTTAATTTCTCATTTTAAGCATACAACATGCTTATTTCTAGATTTAATCATCTTAATTTAAGAAATCTTCTCAAGTGAAATTATCTTTCCATGCAGTGTGTGGCTCTCCCTCATTTCTTGTGTTTCTCGTTGTTTATTCTTCCCTTGTGTTTTTGTTTGGTCTCCTGTTTGTAATCTTTTTCTGTATGTGTGTGTGTGTGTGTGTGTGTGTGTGTGTGTGTGTGTTTGTGTGTGTGGGCGGAGCATTCCTTCTTTTCACTTCTGCTGCTAATCAACCTGCACACCTGAGACCCATCCACTAATAAAGGTCCTGCGGTAGATATACTCCGGCTCTTCAGGCTGGCTCTTCTTGGTCAGTTCACCATAGTGGTACAACTTGTTGGCCTTTTCTCTGTGGCCAAGCTTTGCCTGCCCTACTCTCAATGAGGAGAGTTCTCCTGGATTATAACAGCCTGCTGGTAAGTTTTACTAAAAGACATTTGAAACTCTCCTTTGCCTTGGTCCAACTTTTTTTAGCTGATCTCAGTAGGAGGCAAATGGAATTTCTGTGTAGGACACTGGTTTGTGACTAGAAGTCAAGTAAAAAGTACAATAGACAAGCCTAAAATGGAAAGCTGAGTGGTTTGCTGGTTGTGTCTATTTGGTGTGTTTCAGTTAGAGCAGGGGTCTCAAACCTGGGGGCCGCTGGAGGCAGTATCAAAATGACCAAAAAAAGACACAAAATGACTAAAAAAAGACACAAAATTACAAAAAAAGACAAAATGACTGAAAAAACACTAAATTACTTAAAAAAAGACACCAAATTACCAAAAAAGACACACAATTATTAAAAGAGACACAAAATTATATAAAAAAAAGACAAGTACCAAAATAGACACAAAATTACCAAAAAAAGTAATTAAAGCGACTTTCCACACACAACACGGTAAAGTGCCATTCATATAAAACTCACATTAAACTTTCATATCAAGGTGGGGGCCACAAAATATAGTCACGAGGGCCACAATTGGGCCGAGAGTTTCAGACCCATGACTGTAAATGAAAAAAAAAAAGGTCTCAAGTTGGGAAGAGCCAGATGTAAATTGTTTGCATTGCGTTTTATCTTTAGTGGCAGATGAAAACTGTCTCCCTGTCTGCTGCGTCCAGTTTAGTAGTTGTCCTGTGGTTTTTGGCGAAGTACCCATCTATGTTTGCTCATTCAAACAACTCAGGACCTCCAAAAGTATCTCTTTCTTGGCACTGCAGCCTCATTTAAGACAGCTGTCCTCAGGCAGTTCACCTGGTTGCCCGGCCCCAAGATGTCAATCTGGACCAGGTGTCCCATTCTACCCATCACCCCTTTAGTGAGGCATGTCTGACCTACAGGAAGTTGCCAAAATATCACACCCCACCTGCACTGGAGGCCTGCATTTCCTCAACCTCCATCCCCTCTGCTGCTGACGGCTGGGAGATATGCTACAGTGACTGCAAACTTCCAGGAACGGAACTGTTTAAATGCTCAACTACACTAATGAGCATGAGTTATTGCCTTGGATGGACATTAATAATGAACTATGAACAATTATTAGGGCAGTGGGGTGGCGCAGTGATTAGAGAGCCTGGCTCTTGAGCACAAAGCCCTGAATCCAATCACGTTTGACAGCAAGATCCCTTGGGGTGCCATTGTGTAGCTGATTTGGCACCTTGATGTCAGTGAGGTAAGCAAAATGACGAGATTCTTCCTTTATAAGAAAAAGTGTGTAGGTGGTACTCATATGTCCCTTTATGGTCTTTTAAGAGGTATATCTTTACCAGAGAAGCATTTATATGACAGTGATCAGGTGCTGTTGTATTCATTGTGTTGTCAGGGGTGCAGAGAGGAAATTGTCCCGTCTGCCAGGCCTCTGTGAATCCTGTCAGAGGCTCCACTGGGGCTACCGAGCCTCCCTCACTCGGGCCCAGGAGCCGCCAGGACCCTTGCATATGGTCCTGCTTAGGGCAGCCCCCAGCCTCTCCCGAATAACATAACAATCATTTGCTTTTGCTCCAGTTTTCTACCACAGCGAAGCTGCAGAGGGGCGCTAAGACAAACTGCTGGGTGTGCTCCTCTGCCGTGCAACTAAAGCATGCGTGAAAACAGTCAGGGGTTGGAGGAAACACATGCGCAAATACATAAATAAACACACATATGGAGACTCACATACACAATGGAGAGAGAAAAAGGTCAGCTCTGCCTTGCCCCCCTCCCTTGTAGACATTCCTGGAGCACCTGCACTCACTTAATATTTTGGCAGGAGTGGAAAAAAAGCTCCTCTGCTCAGCGCCTGTCATGTTTGTTCACTGAAGGAAACAAGTTTGGTTTTAATTAGAGCCCCTGCCAAGAGCTGAGGTAATTGCCACTCTGTATGTCTTGCTTTCTTTTTAAAATTTCTTTTCTCTCTTGTTGCCTCATATACTTTAAAACAGAGTTGAGGGGAGCTTGTGCTTGCAGAAAACCCCCCTGCATTTGTCTGAGCATGCGTTGAGTCTGGTCAGTGGGTGCATCCATGCTGGAAATTGTAAATGCAGAAAAAAAATAATGAGCGTTGACAGACCTGTATTGTCATCAGTGACACAGGACATGAAGTATATGCTGAGGGGTATAATAATTTGGAAAATTGCTGTATCCATCCAGAGCCAACCTCCCTCTGTCTGTCTGTATGTCTATCTCTCTGTCTGGTTTTGGCCCAGAATGAGGTTTTGTCCTCGAGGGGTCTCGGGGTTCCGCTCTTACTTTACCCTCCCCACCACCACCCACCCAAGCCTCCCATCCCCACCCCTTCTCCCCACCTGTAACCCAGCTGTGGCTTCGTGCAGCTCATGAAAATTCCCACCAAATTATTCTGACAAAACACCAACATCTGCTGCTGGGAGAGACACCCCCTTCATTACACACACATGCAAACACACTCATTTACATATAGCAGAGCAGCTCTGTTTGGTGCATACCTGTTTGTGTAAACGCTGTACGGTGGCCAAGGAAGCTCGACTTTTGTTTTTCTTGTGCGCTACTGCAACGATATATTAATGTAAAACATACACAAATTTGACAACTCATCCTTCTCCCTGCTGTGTTTCATCACACTCTGTGCAACCAGTGACAGTGGTGAGATTGAGAGGGTAAGATTGAGACAGGAAGACACTTTTGATTTGTCTGTCTGTCAATATGTGGATGAGAATCAGGGATGTATTTTCTTGACAGAGCCTCAAATGACTTGAGCACATGCTGAGCCTTTCAGAGGGGCTTTTATTTTGATTTGCACCAGCAGGGGATGGAATCGAGCCTGCTTGGTCTCTCTCCATCCAAGCCCCTGTGGACCCATCAGAGCCGCGCTCCAGTCCACAGATGAGACGCCACGGCGCTGATTTACTATTCAGAGGTTATTCATCGCCTGTGGATAAAAAGACAATTGAATTATGTTGTTGGAGCAGCCAGGACCGGGCCAGAGCAGTTCAGGACGGACGATCTGCACGAACCGAGACGGAGAGACAAGAGAGAAGGACGGATAGAGAGAGATGTCTGATCCTTCTGATTGCTCCAGGCCACTTCCTGTTTCTCTGATCTGTTCTATGTGCCGATGAAAAACAGAAATGGGAGCGCTGTTAATACACCCTGAGATGTCTACAAAAAGCTTAAGGTCAAAGGTGAGGTGTGAGCTCAGAGAACACAATTGCAGACAGGTGACTGAAATTAGATGGACATTTGAAAAATACAACAGAAGTTACCACGGACAAAATGTTGATTTCAGAGGTGGGGGGGACACAAGTATCTTAAGTTTTCTAGTAGTTCTTCTAGTTTTCTATTGTTACTTTTAAGTTTACTGTTCCCTTTTTGCTTTGACCTTTTGTAAAGCATGTAGCATGTAGCCTCCAGCCTCTCCTCCTCCATCTCCTCCAGCCTCTCCTCTTCCATCTCCTCCAGCCTCTCCTCCTCCACCTCCTCCAGCCTCTCCTCCTCCATCTCCTCCAGCCTCTCCTCCTCCATCTCCTCCAGCCTCTCCTCCTCTACCTCCTCCAGCCTCTCCTCTTCAATCTCCAGCCTCTCCTCCTCCTGTATCTCCTCCAGCCTCTCCTCCTCCTCCATCTCCTCCTCCAGACTCTCCTCCAGCTTCTCCTCTTCCAGCTTCTCCTCCTCTACCTCCTCCAGCTTCTCCTCGTCCACCTCCTCCAGCCTCTCCTCCAGCCTCTTCTCCTTCTCTACCTCCTCCAGCCTCTCCTCCTCCTGTATCTCCTCCAGCCTCTCTCCTCGTCCATCTCCTCCAGCCTCTCCTCCTCCTCCATCTTCTCCTCCAGCCTCTCCTCCTCCTCCATCTCCTCTTCCAGACTCTCCTCCAGCTTCTCCTCTTCCAGCTTCTCCTCCTCTACCTCCTCCAGCCTCTCCTCGTCCATCTCCTCCAGCCTCTCCTCCTTCTTTACCTCCTCCAGCCTCTCCTCCTCCATCTCCTCCAGCTTCTCCTCCTCTACCTCCTTCTGCATCTCTACTATCCGTCACCTGACAAAAATATATTGATGCATAACATGAACAGTGTGACAATTTGCGGTGTAACAATCATCAATTTTGATTATATGATTATGGAGGAAAAAACTTAGTTTCACAATTATGAGTATGGATGTATAAAATCACAGGTTTAAGCTTGAGCGGCCGTTTACCGCTTGGTCCTAGTCCCTGACGTCTCTCTTTTGGACGGTAAAAACTGTGGGGGACAAAAACGGTCTTTTGAAAAAGTGCAGGGGACATGTCCCCTGTCCCCCCCCAAAAAAATTACGTCCGTGGAAGTTATGTCTTTTGCGTGTTCAGTGTTCACACTCGTAGTTTCCCCACAACATAGCTAAATGCTTACTTCCTAACATTCCCTACTAATGCCTCAGATGCTACGTCATGAGTAGATTACAGATTTAGTCATTTACTGGCAGTAGTGATTGTTTAGACCATGGTTTGAAAAGTTTCTATGATGAATTTAACATTGTTTTTGCCATGATTTAGGTCTCCATTAGTATTGATTACATTTTCTGTGAATCCAAACTGACAGCTTCTGTCTTCCACAAAAGAGAAAGTTACAAACATTAAAGGTTTAATAGATTAGACAACCTTTAATAGATTAGGTGGGTGATTTTGGAATGAAATCCTTAATTTTCTCACAACATGAAATACTTTGGCTAATAAAGAGGCCTCTGCTCCGCACTGCAGAGACTGTGCAGATGCATTTATTTTTAATGGGCATCATGTCATACCTGTAAGATGTCCAACATATATACAGTTGTTGCCGTTGTAATGAAGCAAGAATGCTGTCAGGTCTGAAAACTCAAACACTGGTTTGACGCCCAGCAGTTAAATTGTTTCTTGGATGTTCTACTTCCTCCTCCTCGATGACATCATGTTGCTCGTATTGACCTGCTGTCAGTGCAGCAACATTTCAACTTTACACAGCGGTGCAGGCCCACATTTTCTGCCGTTTGTGGAAGATTAAACCCCTTAGTCATGTCTCAGGTGAAATAAACCACAAGAGACGCTCATTACCAAGCACTCAGTGGCCACAATTTCCATGTGAGCTATAAAATTGCTTTTTAATCACTGCTGCAGAAATGTCTATGCCAGATGCACTGAGGTGTTGGCAGGACATCCCTCGATTTTGAAGGACAGGGATGTTTTACCCATTTCCCATCACCCATGTGGAGTCGCTGATATTAAATTGAAAATACACATTGAAATCCCGGGACACACACAGATTGCAAAAATTTCAAAACATCAACAAATGGAAAAAACATTTAACAGCACGGATCCCTGTATCCAGGAGTCGAGTCCGTTGGGTGGCCTTTGCTCCGGGGGTGGCCCACCGTGGCATGTTAGGAGTGTTGATTGTATACAGTGTGAGTATCAATTGTAACACCCCCTTCTCTGTTCGCCAAGGGGAACATAGCTCCCTGTGCCCCTAACCTCCCAGGACACAGAAGGTGAGCTGGACACCGGCCCAGATAAATGTACCGTCTGTTCCAGCTGGGGTTGTGTCAGGATCTCCCGGGCGGCGTGGACAAGCCCGTCTTTGTCCAACAGGAGCTGCGTGTGGTTCAGTATCTTAAGAGAGTCATAATCACATCGGTGATCGGGGTGTTAACAGGCCCCCACAGCTGTCAGAAAGCGATGCACCCTGGGAATGCATGACGAAGGAACCGCTGGCCCTCGGCGAGCGGGTTGCAGTACGTGTTAATGTCCGTACACACACAGCATGCATATGTCTATTCATCTCTGTGAGTGTAATATGGGTGAACGCCTCATTTCTTGTCCAAACATACCAACAGCTATGGCTACACATCAACAGCTTCATCCTGTAATTTAAGTGTCTTATGAAAAGCATCTGTCTTGGACGTTGCGTCAAGGCTTTCTGAGCGTTGTTGTGATACATCTTTGAACAAATGCCCAAACACACTAAATGACTGGATTCAAAAATAAACATAACAACATGAAAAACAATATAATTTCAGAACCAAAAAAACCCACAAAACATCATCTGCTTTAAATCAACCCGACGACATTCTCTTCGCCGAACAGACATTTGGAGGCCTTTTGATGCGTGGAGGCTGACCCAAAAATAGCCTCGTGGTTAGGCAAGGGGATCTATGGGGCATTGCAGGGAACTGTGTTCATGACCCACGCTCAAGTACCTCCTGTCCACGGGCTGATTCATGAGCAGGGGTCAGTCCTTCAGAGTATATATCAGGTTCTCAGTTTGTTGCTTTTAGCAGCTGTTATTGCATTCAAGAGACTGAGCTGGCCCTGCAGAATCACAGGCATGAGTGAAGGGAGGGGGGGTTTGCTCTCGAGGGTCCCAGCATGCAGGCAGAACAGGAGGCAAGACCTTCAAGATGACGCTAAGGTGCTACGCTACTATGGTCCGGGCAGGAATATGGCAACACCACGCCAGGCTGTCTCCAGGCTGGCAGGCAAGGCAGCACAGGCTAGGTGGTCCGGTCCTGTTTACGCCTTCATCTGCACGCACAGGCTTGTTTAAACAAGGTGGGTGCCTTCACAAGCTTCCCCTCAGCCCGTGGACGTCATCAGGCAGGCGCGTGTTGATGTGGCCGTTCCCTGGAGCTCCCTGGACTCTGTCCTCCGGAGATGTTGCCAGCTGCAGGACTCAGACCACAGCAACTCCTCGTCCCAGTTGTTTGACCAGATAACTGTGGGCCAAAAAGATGGTGGAACAGCATCAAAATCTTGGCTCCGTGGCAGCCCTGATTAACATTTGGATCCTAAAATTGAGCCCTCCAGCCAACGATTCAACATTCTTCCACCCACAGTGCTGCCAGCTCTTTCTGTGATCGCTGGGTGCTCACTCCATCACCTGTTGCTTCTTACAGGTGATCCTTGCTGAAACTGTGCTTGGGCGTACAGTTAACATAAACAGTTTCTTCTGGAAGGATGTTGATCATAATGATTTAAGGGTTTAAGAGTTGTTTATATTTATAATTTAAGAGTTGTATATAGTTCATGAACCCAACGAAAACTAACTCCTTGTATCAGAGATAAATGGTTAACAGAAAAATGGGGGGGAAAAGGCAAAAACATAATTATTCTGAGCAACCTGGTTTCAAAATGTGTCTTATTTTTGGCTCTGAACACCTGGACAGGATGACTCACAGTGAAAATAATTTTGGAAAAAAATTTGCAAACTGTTTTGCCTCTGCATGTGTGTATAAGTTAGGGGAAAAAGTGAAAATAATAAAGAAAACTCTCCTCTGTGTCTTCTGATTGATTTGCTATGAAATGTAATGTTAAAAGCTGCATATGTTGCTTGTTAGGTAGGTTGCTGATGAGTCTAATTCTTGGCCTTTCAAGCAGCAGACTGGTGTTTGTGTTCTGCTGTTGGAAGTTACAGTATGTCTGGTAGTAGTATTTCTAATCCTGTTCTTTTAGAATAGTGAGCACTTGTTCTGTTAGGTAAAACAGCGGTTAAAACACTGTGCTGCGGTGCTTGAAAACAGCACTTGTCACATGCCACATTTTGTAAGATATTATACAAATTGCTCTGCAAAAGTTTAAAGTTTCATAACCAATTAAAACTCCTTGTTGCTTGAAAGTTGTCTGAAGGAGCTGGTATGTACTGTATCTCAGGACAAATGGTCTAATCAGCAAGCAGAACCATATGACCTGGACTTTATCTCCTGAAAACAGGTCGCTGCTATCTAGTCATGCTGAAGCTTTTTTCCTGAGGAATTTTAACGGCAGAAAATCTCCTTCTGGTGCACCACTGTCACTGATACCAAACCATCCATATCAGTCAAGAGCAGTTAAATGACTCATGAGTAGCTGCCATGAAGCCCATTTGGCTGCTCACTTTATCATTAATCAAAGCTCTGTGTCACTTAATGGCAACCAATAGTGTGTAACAAGCAGTGCTATCTGGGAGCTTTGATCAAGCACCCGCCTGTTCTCCATCAGCCTGTGGGCCTAGGGTGGCCCTGGGTGGCCTTGTGTTGTGGTCCTTGGGGACAGGGTTTAGAAGAGGTGGCTATCTCAGATGTCCTCCCCTCCTCCACACCGATCTTCTGCGTCCTTCTTCTGCGCCCCTCCCCTGTTTCTCCAGCACATGAAAGCTAACAGAGGGCACGCTGGTCTGATCCCAGCCGCTGACATGAATTTTTGATCAATGACTGGTGCCTCTGAAGGGCCTTTTCCAACGCTGCTCCTCTCGCCAGCCTCCCCCCCCAGTCCTCCCCTTTCCTCTTACTCTAAAGCTTGTGCAACTCCAAATGTCAATGATGTTAGTTTAGCCATTGTACACGGCTGGCCGCATCTGAATGGGTGACTTGTCCCCAGGCCAGCCCCCTACAATGGCCTCCTTTCTCACTCTGACTTGTTCTCAGCATTTTCCCCCCTCCATGAAGAGAGGGCTCTCTCTCTGGCTCTCTTAGCTCTTTGGCTCTGCTGAGAATCCTGGAGCCGGAGTTAAACTGGAAGAGAGGGAGCAGGAGATCAAGAGAGAAGGCCAGAGAGAGAGAGAGGGTGTGAAGGAAGGATGGAGGTTGGGAGGTCAGTGGGGAGGTGGACCGTGACAGAGCAGTAAGCGGTTTTATAACCAGAATTGTTACAGTGTGCTCTGCCAATAATTACCAGCATAGAGGAACGGCGGTAAATCTGGCTTTCACAGATCGGCTAAGCTTGTTAGTGTGCTTAATCGGACAGGGAAAGAGTGTGTTGTAGCGCTGAAAGCCTCGGAGACTGAGAAAATGTGCACCCGCTTCCCTAATGAAGAGTGACGAGAGGAGATGGGGTGGGGAGGAGGTGGAGGGAGGAAAAAGTCATACATGTATGGTGAATTTACAGATCAGGATGGGTTGAAATTCCTCATCTGAGAGAGAGAGAGAGAGCTCAGCTCAGACTGACTACATGGACTGACTTACAGCTGAAGGGCAAGCTGGGTTATGAAGAAAAAAAGAGGGAAGAAGTTTGGAGCTCTTTTTTTTCTTCCTTTTTTGGAGGCCAACTGGGGTCCAGCTGATGTGGTCAGTAGGGGCCAGGTTTGGTTTTTAAGGCTTCATGAGGCAACGTCATGAGATCTGAGTCAGTTGAAACAGGTTCAAGTCAGCAGTCTTCTCATACCAAATGTCAAATCTCTTGTTCTTAAAGTCAAATTTAGTGCAGTCAAGTATCAGTGAGTTCTCTCAGGTGTCTGAATACCAACAATTATTATGAGAGTTGCCTTTTAAAGATGTGACTGTTCTTGTCATAATAAAGCCAAATATAACAAGAGTATAAACTAGTCCAAATCTTAAGATACTCATGTAAATTTGACTGCTGGACCATTTCTCAGAAGGACTGAACGTGTAAGGAGTGTACATGTTTGTCTGACAGTTCTCAGAACTTACAGAGAACTCCAGTTGTTTTTATTATTTCTCTTCAGTCTCTTTTTTCAGTCTCTCTTGTCTGTATATTCATGAAACAGATTCATAAAGTGCCAAGCACAAATTTAAAACATTTTCAACTACTGCAGATGCGTCTTTGACACAATTTGCTTCGCCATGATCTTGGTCTTGCTGTTCCAGATGGTCGGAGAACTCTGACTACTCTTCATCTTCTACTTCTACCAATCATCTGGTGGATGGATTGGAAAATTCAAGACCGTGACTTGAACGGCCGTGAGAACATGTTGCTATCCGGACAGTTTTTACAAGTGCAGGACATCTCAAAACATTAAATTCCAGAAATGTGCTCTTATTTTCCTTGGAATATCTCTCACTGCTATCATTGAAAACGGCACATTGACGTTCGTGATGCAAGTCTCGCTTGAGCCTCAAGTCTTCAGCTCAGGTCCCCTCTCCTTCACCATCAAGCACATTGTCACCACTTTCTTCACCATCTGCTCAACAATCACCATTCAGTACCATCCCTCATTTCTCATGTGGAACAGATTTATTTTAGCACGTTAAAAAAAACAATGTGCATGTGATATTTTGTTGAACAGCTGCTGACTGGGTCCAGATTTCTGGAGAGGACACACACTTAAACACCCACACAAAAAACAATTTACCCCCACTTTTTCTCCTTGAGGTTTTTATAGACACATTGAACATCTGCAGCAAGAAGAGAAGTAACAAGTCACATATTGTCACTGACTTTCTTTTAAAGGAATTAAGTCATTTTTGGCTGTAATAATAATTACTTTACCATTTGAGGAGTGAATCGGCTTTTATGTTTACATATTTATTAAGTGGTTGTCGTTCTCATCAAAAGAAAAGTTATAGGATTTTAGTTGTACACTGATAATATGGCACATGTGTAAGACCAAAGTGTTAAGTACAATATGGTTTCTGCAGAGATTCAGTTCCTCAACCAAATGCTTGTTCCAGTTGAACAAAGTAGCTAAAACATTTCACAAGAAAGACACATTCATTTTTTTAAGTGACTTGGAAGAATTGCTTATTTTCAGACACTAGTTTGCTTTCTGCATGTAAACTTTGTGTGCTGCCATCTACTGATGCCTCACTGAATTGCTTGGCTCTTTGCAGGTATGTCCACATCTGGCAGGCACATGCCTTCTGAGACAGATGTATGAGGGGTCAGGGGTCACCCGGGCCCTTTAATGCAGATTAAAGAAGAAAAGTGAAGAACAACAGAGATGAACAAACCTCTGAAGTGGCTCCAAGGCTGGACAGCAGAGAGTGAGACTCTGATCAGCATCACTCAGGTATGCAAGTGATGACGTGTGGGTTGATTGCACAAAAAGACAGGAAGGAGGCTGCAGAAACTGTCCAGGACTAAAAAATATGTATGCGTGATTACATTTATAACATGGGGCAAAGATCGGACTGGTTTTATATTCTGGTTTTATTGCAAAATTGCAAGTTATTTCCTGCTTTACTGAGGATTGTTTTAACTTCTGTTTTAACACTTTAAATGTAGATGTGTTACGTGGCGTGCTGCTTGTGTCGAGTCTTTGTTCCTTCTGCTCCTCTGCTACTCGCTCTGCTCAGACATGTTCCTCTCTCCCTCCCCTAAATTCCCTTCTTTCAGAGAGGGGTCAGAGGCCAGGGACTGTGACCTACCCTGGGGGTGGGTGAAGGACTCACCCCTCCTTCCCTTTCTTGAGAGATGGGCCATTCCTTGCCATCTCTTTATTTTGTATACACCTGAGTCCCTTATTCTCTCTTGGATCAACTGACAGAGTGCAGAAAGAGCTGCTGTATCTAGTTTCCAGCTCTAGTTTGAATTGTTCGGGCAGATCAATAAGTGCCGGCCTGTATGGAGTCATTGTGCATGCAAAAAAAAGAGGGAAAAACATGGAAACTTTACTGATCATGCAGCTAAAAAAAGAAAAAAGCAATCAGTTTACAAATCCAGTGGACATAATGACGCTCGGTAGAACTGAATTACGTCCGTTTGTGTGGTTACGTTTTCCAAATATGTTTCTAGTTAGTAGTAATCTCTTTAAGTTTTCCACATCCTAAAGAGGTTTTCCATCATTACCTGGTTCAGGGAAGTTATTTCAGATACAGTCGGGCCTCAAAAGTAAAATCAGACAGTGTATGATTGTCCTCTCCGCACTCATACGCTCATGTGTTTTAATGTTGACCACGCTCCCTCCTCCTGTACCCCCTGCCCCTCCTTGGCACCGGCCCTTCATGTGTGTTTGCTTAGAGGAATTTTCTGGAGCCTGCAGGAGAAACGAGCTGCATTACACGCCACTGTCTCCTGCTCGCTCTGTCCAAAGAAAAGTGTTGCTGGCCTGTGTCTCTGCTTGCGCTATTCAAACACGTTCAAACAACTTGCCTCCTCTCTGCTCCTCATTCCGCATTTTGACGAGCCAGACAAGCAAAAGTGTTGGGATGAAGCTGGCCCCGTCTCAAACTTGTGTCTCCTCACAGTGCCTCCAGTGATCTGAACGATTTTTACAATCTCGTACTCGGTTCCCAAGAACTAAGATGTTTCTTATGTGCCTGAAGCTTGTTTTTATATCCAGATTTCAAAATGTGACTGTTATAAAACAAATTTCAAGGGATCCAGTTCAACATTTTCACATGTATTTATTGTTTTTACTTGATCTCTGTTATGAAAAAATGTTTATCATTCTTTGTCTCCTCTGTGACTTTCGTTATTGCTTTTCATGATGTAATTCTGTCTCCTTATATTTCATGTTTGCAAAAACACCCCACTTTTCCTTTAAAGCCACCTGTGCCAATTTATCGCTCCAATTTTCTGTTTTGGGACTCCAAACCGATAAATCAAACCGATGGAATTCAAATATTTCATCAGAAACACGCTACAGTACTGGAGCAAGTTAAGGGTCCTTTATAAACTTTTGAATGTATACTTTTCATGAGGTTTTATGTGCGGGATATGAGATTCTGCCCTTCAGCTGGTGGCATTCCTTTGCTCCTCAAATGCAATTATCTTTTCCCATTTGTCTGTTTTTGTTTTCCCTGTCCTTCCCTCTTATACTCATTTCCTGTTTTGAGCTGCACCAGGCTTTTAGTCCCCCCTCTTGCTCCCTTCCCATAAGTATGAGAGCATATCTGTTATTTACAGCCCCCAGGGGCTACCTGTCATTCTCACCGCTCCATTGTGATTGCCATGGTGACACTCAAATTCCACGGAGCACAGGTCCCGACCCCCACCCGCTCCACCATAAAGCTTTGACCCCTCACCTCCACACCTGGGGATGCAGGTCACAAAACTTATTGCTGTTGATTAGAGAGTGGAGGAGGAGATGTAGACGGAGGCAGAAGAAAACCAAACAGACACACGAATACTTTGAACTTAACTATAATATAATTGAATCTTCATTACACATAATAACATAACTATAATTCATGGCAAAATAATAGCCTTGTGAAAATGTCAAAGCCCCATAACTTCTAACAATCATTAAGTTAATTTGCCAGTTTTTCAAACATCAAATAAATATTTATTAAGCTACAGTAGATGTTCGTGTGACTGCCTGCCTCAGCAATGAAAAAAACTAAACAATAAACAAACAAACCACATCTGAAGCTATGCAACCTGCAAAATTAATCAGTGAGTGTTAGAGGAGCTGGAAGGCAGACTTTGTAACCTTTCAGTGGACTCATGCTACCTCTTTCCCCATTCTTAATAAAGTGGCTGGTGTGGTCTTCTGTTGCTGGAGCCCATCTGCTTCAAGGTTAGACCCGTTGTGCATTTAGAAACGAGTGGTTATTCCAGTTACTGTTGCCTTTCTAACATCTCATTTACATTTAGTCATTTAGCAGACGCTTTTATCCAAAGTGACTTACAGGAAAAAAGGGGAACAATCAAGGTGTAGTGCAATAAGAGCCGTTAGTGCAGCAATAAGTGCTAGTGACAATTCTTTAAGGAGTAGAGTTGTGGTGTGGTGCTAGGAGAGAAGATGCTCTCTGAAGAGCTGGGTCTTCAGGAGGTTTTTAAAGGTAGAGAGGGACGCCCCTGCTCTGGTAGGAACTGATAGTGCTACCAGAGCAGGGAAACGATAGATAGATGGGCCGGCTGTGGCTCAGTTGGTAGAGTGATTGTCTTCTCATCGGAGGGTTGATGGTTCGATCCCTGACCGTGGCAGCCTACATCCTTGGGCAAGATACTGAACCCCAAATTGCTCCTGATGCTGCATTCATCAGTGTGAGAATGAATTCCCAATGGTGGCACCGTTTAGGGGAGCCTCTGCCACCAGTATGAATGTGTGTGTGAATGTGTGTGTGACCATAGATAGATTACAGACATTACACACAGAGACAATAACAACACAATTAAATAAAAAGAACAACCTAGGCATATTCAAGCAATAAAAATGTCTAAAGAAGGAGTATTGATTGTAGTGCAGAATAAAATATAAATAATAGTATAAAAATATAGGTGCCGTGAAAAGATTAAGGTGCAGTGAACAGTGTGCATAAAAAACACAAAGTGCATAGCGACTGTATGTGGCAGGAAAGATTATCTATATCTGTCCCTACGGCAGCGGAGCTGGAGCAGCCTGTGAGAGAAGCTACTCCGCTGTCTTACGAGTGGTTATTCCAGGTACTGTTGCCTTTCTAACATCTCAAATCAGTCTGGCCATTCTCCTCTGAACTCTGGCATCAACGAGGCATTTTAAACCCTGGAGAGTTTCTAATTAAAACTGGGACTAATTTTTTTTTTTGTGATCAAATGTTTATTGGGATTTGACACACATACACGGCAAATCATAATAATAAATCAATGAAAACATGAAAATGAAATAAATATAACTGAAAATAACTCAACAAATAAATAATAAAAATACAAAAGGCAAGTAATTAAATACAGAGAATGTCAAACGCAAAAGGAAAATAGTGCCATTGATGTGCAACCTGGTTAGATCTATCAACTAGGTTAATGTCATCCACAATTTGCAGTACACAGTAAAACCCAAACAGGGAACATATACATATAAATACAGAACAGTACCAGAGGGGGGGGGGGCAGTTCACACCAAAATGCCTTTAAGAGCCTCGACTGTTTGAGCCCAGTACAATGTCACTTCCTCTTTTGCACCATGTACACGTGCTGTGGACAATTCCAGAAGCGCAACATCTATGAAGTTGAGCAGCCACTGACGCCGAGTTAGTATATGGGGCGGTTTCCACCTTGTTGCGATCATTTTTTTAGCTGCAGTTAGGCCAGCCAGAAACACGCGCTTTGGGGAATTCGTAAGTTTCAGTTGAGAGAGGTCATTTAAAATAAAAACAGCTGGGGACAGGGGAATAGAAAGGGATATAAGCAATGACAGTTCACTTTGCACCATTTTCCAAAAATTTGCAACCCCTGGGCATTCCCAAATCATGTGGAAAAAGGTGCCCACAGTGCCTATAGTACAAAATGTACAGTTTGGATTATCTTTTTTTTTCATACTGTAAAGTTTACGAGGAGTCATATAAGTTCTATGAATGAAATTTAGATGGATCTGTTGATGGTCAGGGTTTCTGGATGACTGTTTAACTGTATCCCAGACCCCATCCCAGTCGAAGTCGGGGTCAAGGTCAGGAATATCGGCCCGCCAAGATGTATCAACTGGCAGCGTGACGTAAGATTTTTCTAGGAAATAGCGATACAATTTAGATACAATTTTTCTAGATTCCCGGGCCTGATGCAAAAGTTTGATTAATGAATGATCCTCCAGAGGACCTTGCCAGGGTACACCATATGTTTTCATGACTGTTCTCAGCTGCAAGTAGAAATAAAAAGTGGAATGTTGCAAGTTAAACCGACCTGTAAGCTCTTCAAAAGAGTATAGGCCCCTGTTCCCAAAAATGTCACCAAGGGAGTGGATCCCCTTGTCATACCACTGGCGACACTGACCAAATTTAATTGGGGATTTACCAATCAACAAACGATCATTATAAAAAATAGGTGAATAAGGGTTCCAATTAGATGAAATACCACACACTTTTTCCGCTGCCCTCCAGACTGCTAATACGTGAGTCACAATGGGACCATAGCGAACTTGAGATTTCTTTAGGGGAACATTGGAAAATAAGATTTCATTTAGTTTCAATGGGCGAACCATATTCTCTTCCAGTGTTCGCCATGAAGTCTCGATATCCTCGTCGAACCAGCTGATCAGAGGGCGCAGAGCGAAAGCCCAGTGATATAATTTAGGGTTAGGCAGTGAGAGACCCCCATCAGCTCTATCTCTCTGTGCTGTGGATAATCTGAGACGAGGACGCTTCTTATTCCAGACAAAGTTAGAAATTATCTTCTGGGCCTTGTCCCAAAAAAGTGGGGGTGGTGGCAAGGGCAGCATCGCGCTCACAAAGTTAATCCGGGGAAGCACGTTCATTTTAATGATCGATACACGAGATCTAAGAGAATTAGGCAGCGCGGACCATTTATCAAGGTCACGGGTTATATTTGATAAAGTATCTTCATAATTGGACTTGACAATGGACTGTACTGATGAACTAATCTTAATTCCCAAATACTTAAAGTGGTTGGCTACTGGTATATTCGCAGGTAAAGCTACGCCTCTCATTTGGTCATTCAGAGGTAACAAAGCCGACTTTGTCCAATTTATTCTGTACCCAGATATATCACTAAAACGTTGGAAAATAGATAGAACATCAGGTAGAGACTGCTGAGCGTTCCCTAAATATAAGAGGATATCATCCGCGTACAAAGATATATAATGTGAGGTCCCAAACACAGTGATAGGAGTGATATCTTTAGACATTCGGATTGACTGAGCGAGAGGCTCCAGAGAGAGCGCGAACAGGAGAGGACTCAGTGGACATCCCTGTCTGGAGCCCCTCGCAATGTTAAATAGGGACGAACAAGTCCTGCCCGTAAGTACCATAGCTGTTGGATTGGTATATAAAACTTTAATCATATGTAAGAAGTGAGGACCCACCTCGAAGACCTCCAGTACTGACCAGAGATAATGCCACTCCAAACGGTCAAATGCTTTCATAGCATCTAATGAGAAGACAGCTGATGGTAGTTGTAATGAGGAGGCGCCGTGTATTATGTGTATTAATCTCCTCACATTGTCTGAAGGCTGCCTGGATCTGATGAAACCTGTTTGGTCACAGTTAATGAGTTTCATCATAAAGGGTTGGAGCCTACGTGCAAGAAGCTTAGCGTAAATTTTTATATCAGCATTTAAAAGGGATAGGGGTCTATAATTGGCACATTCAGAAGGGTCTTTATCTTTTTTTAACAACAGTGAAATGATAGCTACATTCACATCTCTAGAGAAAGCGCCTCTCTCCAAGGAGGCCTGAATCATATCAAGAAATAAGGGCCCCAGACTATGCCAGAAAGTTGTGTAAAATTCTGGGGGGATCCCGTCCAGGCCAGGAGATTTGCCCTTGTGCATATCGTCAGCTGCAGCCTTAAGCTCGTTTAGAGTGATAGGGGCGTTTAAACTTGGGGAGCCATCGTCTGTCATTTTAGGTAGCTGGATGGAACTCAAGAAGTTGTTGCATGAGTCTTCATCGTGAGAAACCTCTGAGTTATATAAGTCAGCATAGAAACTGCGAAAGCAGGCATTAATCTCAGAGGGATCTGTTAACAAATGCCCGTCTTCTGATCTAATGGAGGTGATGTCAGCGAAATGTTCATTAGCCTTCAGCCTCAGTGAGAGCAAGTGACTGGGTCTAGCGCCATTAAAATAATATGTTTGCCGTGTTCTATGGATCAAGAATTCAGCACGCCGTTTGAGAATAGCATTAATGTCTTTTTTCACCAAGTCATACTGTAATGCAATCTGATCGTCAAAATTTTGTTGTAATAAGTTATCCAATGCTGAAAGTTTGTGCTCCAGCTGAGTCAGCCTGGAAGAGCGGGCTTTCCTCAAATTAGATGCATAAAGTGTAGCATTACTTCTAATAAAACCCTTAACTGCGTCCCAGAGTATTCTTGGGTCATTGACTGACCCCTTGTTTATATCGATGAATTCGCTAAGTTGAGCCATGAACTGAGTTCTAAATGACTTGTCACGAAGTAAGGTAGTATTAAAACGCCATTTAGGAGCTCGCAATGGCGAAGACCGAATCAGGGCAAGAACAACTACAGCCTTGTGATCTGAAAGAGTGACTGGCAGAAGAGAGACCTCCATAATTTTTTGGAACAAGCCTCTAGAAGCAAAAACAAAATCAATCCGTGAAAAGGACTTGTGTCTTGCTGAGAGGTGGGTAAAATCTCTGGAAGTAGGGTGCATCAAACGCCATAAATCCACCACTCCAATGTTATTTGACCAAGATCGCAAGGCATCAGAACACTGCTTTTGATCTCTGTTTTCAGATTGACCGGATCTATCTAAAGAGTGGTCCCATACAGCATTAAAATCAGCACCTATGATTAGCTTGAAGTCAGGAAGATCAAGTAGAATTTTAGTTATCTGTTCATAAAATTGTGAGTCAAAGGAATTAGGAGCATAAAGCGATACAAGTGCAATGTTTGTGTTTTCTATATGAATTTTGACAATAGTTATTCTGCCTTTATTGTCAGACCATGTATCCAGCAATTTAAAGCGCAAATTGCGACGGCAGATAATTGCAACACTTTTGGTTTTGTTGGTGGCAGAAGAATGAGCAAGTATCCGGAAAAATCTATTAGATAAACGGTTCACATCACGACTAACCAGATGAGTTTCCTGTAGCATAGCAAAATGAGCGCCTTGTTTGCGGAGGAGTTCGAAAATAGCAACTCTTTTCACTGGATTATTTAAACCCCTTGTATTAAGACTCAGGACTTTCAACTGGAAACCATCACCCATTACAATATATAAACAGAGGCAAAAGGAGGGCAGCGTAATCGAAGGCTATGGATATGAATCTCAGGCAGGGAAAGTAAAGGGGCAAGGAAGAACCTCTGGACCTGCAATAACTCAATAACATCTGAACAATAAAAATAGAAACATAAAACAAGGAGAAGACAAGAACACCCATGTCTACAACTCCTATAGGAAGAAATAAATAAGCTAGTCTCCACCAAAACTTCAAAACCACAAGGCGGTGTCAAAGTCACAACTTAAACTAGCTTAAAAAATGAAAAGGCTTCCTTAATGAGTAAAAACAAACATCACCAGGAGATGGCCAACTCCCCCGCCCAGATGGCTGCATAATTTGGGGAAGGAAAAAAAAAACACAACAAAAAGCGCATGACCCATCACTCCACCACCACGCTGAAAGTTAAGGGGTGCAATTAGAAATATCAACCACGAATGATAAAGGGGAAGAAGATATAAAGAAAAAATAAATAAATACATAAATAACAATAATAATAATAAAATTAAATAAATAAAATAAATAAACAAACAAATAAAATAAAAATAAAAAATAAGGGGGGGGGGGGGGGGGGGGGGTTAACTGATGTGATGTGTGGGGAGCAGGGCATTGGAGTTAAATGTCTGACTCACCAGCTGTCAGAAGTACAATGAAAGGCAGAAAACGTGAAAAACACTGATCATATGTTACCGTCCAAAAATGTCTTTGCATCCTCTGGGTCCTTGAATGACTTCTGTACCCCATTTACCCTGAATGACAGCACGGCAGGGAAGATCATCTGGAAGCGGATGTTTCGCTTAATAAGCTCGGAGCAAACAGGGTTGAAAGCTCTGCGTGCAGACCGGACCAGCGGCGGGATATCGGGGGCGAAGCGAATAGGTTGGTCGTCATGTTGGATGGATCCTTTGCGTCTTGCCGCGGACAATATCATGGAGACATCTCTGGAACGATGGATCTTGACAATGACCGGGCGAGGGCGACCTTCCAAAGGCGGCCCGAGACCTCGGTGTGCGCGGTCGATTGTAATGGACTCGACCGGGAGCTCCAACACTTTGGGAATGAAACTTTCAAAGAAACGAACCGGGTCACCGCCTTCAGTCGACTCCTTTAGGTTTAAGATCCTGATATTGTCTCGTCGGGAGCGACCCTCTAAGTCTGTGACTTTAGTTGTCAGCTCGGCATTTACTTTCTCCATCGCGGTTAGTTTCCTCTTCAGCGGAGTAACGTCGTCCTCCAAGGCGGAGACACGGGCCTCGTATTCGGTCTGGCGTGCCGTGAGGGACTCGGTAGATGCTGCGACCTCATCAATGCGTTTCAGCATGCTGTCAACTTTTTCCTCCAGTAGCGATTCAAAGCTGGTGAAGACCCGCTGGATCATAGTTTGCGTCCGCTTGCCTTCCTCGGCAACGACAGTAGCAATGTGTTTAAGCAGCGCTTCAGTAGAAAACTCCGGCAACGAGCTTTTAGCGGTAGCATCATGCTCGGTGTTAGCGTTAGCCTCGCCCGAGTCAACAGGCTCTTCTGCCGTGTCCCGGGACTGGTCAACTTTTTGTTGTTTTGCAGACTTTGGCATTGTGAAGTGAAGTTAAGAGGACACTTTGACACGTTTCTATGCTGGTTCAGCTGGTGAAAGATAATTTGCTGGGTACTGAACGGGGGAGAGACCATGCCACGCTGCTGCTCGCTACCGCACCATACCGGAAGCCCTCCTGGGACTAATTAACGTTTATCTTAACTTAACCCAAGGTTGCTAGTAACCATGCAGTGATGTGAGAGAACCTTAACTCTCAACAAGGACGTGAATTAGTGTATTTCAACAAATGTCGATCCTTTTAACCTAAAGAAATTTCTTTATCAGTTCTGTTCAAGTCAAAAGCTGGTTTGAGATAAAAGTTTAAAGTCTTCTTCAGCACTATGCAGTACTCCAGTTAAATGCTGATTGTGCATCTCTTAAATATCTGAGGATCTGTTTGATCCATGTTTCTGGTGGTTTTTGTGGTCTTGGCTTCATCTCGATGCACCAGCCTGCATGTGTTTGTACATGTTCCTTTACAGTGTGAGTCAACTCATCTCAAGCCGCTTTGTGTGTCTCCATTACACCATTGTAGACCTGTTGCCATGGATACAGAGGCAGCTTTAAGAAGAAAAGACATCAGAAAGTGATAAGAAGCTGCTGTGAACTCACAACCTCCTGTGGGAGGCAAAGTTACAGAGTTACAGACCAGCGCTGAGTTTAATCTATTAGAAAAATCACAAACTGTAAAGATATCATCTACTATCTTCCATTTAACACTGGAAAATCACACAGCAGGGGTTTCATTTTCCTCCTCAGGTCTGACTCATGCTGCTACCGTTACTAGAAAAGATATGTCTGACTGTTATTAAGAAGAAAAAAGGCTTATCCCATTCACAGGCGCTCTGGAAGTCTGTTGTGTGAATGGAGTAGAGATCTGTACTCTGTTAACATTTAGAGTTGGGTGAATTAACCCTCCAACCCCTCAGGCTGTAGCACTCCATAATTACATGGTTTCATGCTTTCCCTTACTCATATTTATCCATGTAATGGTTTACTCCTGCAAATATTTTGGTCCAGCTGGCGCTACAGTGTAACAGTAGAAGCGAGCTCTGTAGTGCAGGGGAGCTCTCTTGTCTACTCATGAATGGACTGTGTGATGTTCGAGAGAAGTACAGGCAGACATAATACAGTCACAGAGAGAACATATCAGGGACAGAGAGAAAAACATGTCACATTTAGGAATAAAGTGGGAGAGGAATATCAAACTCATTTTGGGGTGTTGACTTTAAGAACATCGCTATAAAATCCATCCTCTGAAACTTTTACACTGTTGTCTTTGATGTTCAGTGCAAAGCAAGTCTGTGATGAAATGTATTTCCCGCTTCGGTTCATCCACTTTTCTTGTTTCCTTTCTGCAGTTTTCTTTTTCCACTCATTCCATTCTGATATCTTCCAGAGAATGAGGACCAAACATCAGTTGCGGGTTTTATGCATGTTGCATGTGTTGTTTCCACGGATAGTCACACCCTTAAACATGGTTCACTTTGGCTTTGTATGGAAACATTTCTATATGTCTCTTGATGATTGATTTTCTTTGCTTTGTGGCAGTTAAATGTTCATGCTTTTATCAGGAAAACATCTTGATTCTGTACAAAGTGCAACTTTCTCCTTTGTTTTGATGATAGAGACTCATTGTGAAACAAACTGGAAATGTTGCAAAAAAAGAAAAGCAAGTTAAGGTTTCCATCAACTGATCTGGAGTGAATAAACCAGGCTAAAGTGTAGTTTCATCAGAAGTTGGAGCTCATCTTGACTATCTAATCCACGTACAATAGAAACTTGGAGAAAGGTCTTTAGGAATTTGGTTGAATTGGGCAAGTTTTATTTGTTCTTTCATGTCAAGTATTGGCCACGTTTCATGCTGTCCAGAGACTAAGACATCTTGATATATTATACCGGAAGATGACAATCAGCTGAGCAGTCTTGCGTTAAATGTTCACTATGTCAGAACTTACTTGATAAAGACATTTTGGACACATGATTATTATCTATATTTGGTTCTAGTCATCAATCAAAATAACAGGAATAATAAAAGATTGCATAGCCAGTTTCGGTAACACTTTACAATAACCATCATTTATAAATGGTAAACATGTTATGTTAATGTTTAATCATCATTTATAAACCATATATAGGCCATTTAGAATGGTAAATACACAATTTATTAATGTTTAACTAACTACATCATTTATAAATTACAAATAGATTGTATATTAATGTAAGTTTATAGTTACTTTACTATGATCAAACAATTAAATTATAATTAAAAGTTCATCAATAGTTTTAGTTGCACTCATTTTAACGTTTTAAAACCATATTAAGTATGTTAATGATTTTGAAATGATTCATCTTTAAGAAATTGGTTTAAAACATTTAAAGATTAAATATGTATAGCACTTTCTAAAAGGTTAATAATAACATCATTTAGTTGGTTATTGTAAAGTGTTACCCCAGTTTTACTCTCACTAAAGAGGGTTGCATGCATTTGCAATTATTGGTTTTATGTATGTTAAAAATGTGCATCAATATAAAACAGAAACGTAATGTGGCACGCTTTTATAGAAAGCAGTAACTGAATTAGGGTAAAGGCAGCAAAGACACTTTGAGAGGTTGAAAGAATACCACACTGAGTGTCTCATCACCATAAACAGTAACCAAACTCTCCACCTTGTTATTTAACAGTGTGTTAACCCATCTGTTGCATTTATAAACTTTACAGTCCTGACCAGGCGCGCTTCACAAGCTCTTTCCTCTCTGGAACAACTGGTCAGTCTCGTGGTCCAGATCTAATGAGGCAGACATTATTGTTGGCCAGGAGACCCGTTCGTCGGTCTGACCCTTCGTGCCAAGATGCCAATCTGAATCCTCTGCTGCTGCTTTCCATCTGACTGCCAGCCTGGCTGCTCCACACCCATGTGACGCCCACCTGTCCATCACTGTTTGTTTGCCTGTCTTGGGAGCTGTCCGCTGTTGGGCCAAACCACACAACCATCTGCCCTCTGCCTGGCTCCTGTCCTCTGAGACATGGATCATCAAAATGTTATTCCAGTGTAAACCTCAGCAGAACTACTGGAACCCCGGCGCTCTGGCACACTCCCGTATTGTCTCGGAGACGTGAGGAGGGAGAGTTTGAAGGAAACTCTACTGTAAGAGTGATTCCCTCCCTGGGAGTCCTGAAGGCTTCAGAGAGAGCAGCACATCAGGTCAGAGGGCTCGGTTCATCTGTTGTACAAACACTGAGAACATGTGGTCACACACCACAGCCCCTTCGCTACCAACTGGCTCACTTTAACCTGTTTTACTTCTTCTTTTTTACTCATGCTTCTTTTTTACTCATGCTTTTATTTCTTATGCTTAAGACTTTCTTTTTTAAAAGAAATTTTAAAGATCTTTTTTGGCCATTTTTGGGCTTTATTGATAGAGACAGAGTGAAGGGGGAGACCCAGGGGAAGACATGCGGGAAAGGGCTCTGAGTCGGATTCGAACCCAGCCCGCCCGCTTACGAGGACAATGCCTCTATGGTACACACTCTACCAGGTGTGCCACCGGGAACGCCCCATGCTTAAGACTTTCATCATACACTGTTAAAAATGTTAAAAATTACAGAAAAACACTGTCAAATTGAATCAGAAATAGGGCAAACATTAAAAATTGTATATCAACGTAGTAGACACTTTAGACCGTAAATACAGGAATAATACAAAATTTAAACTGTAAAAATATAAAAAACTATTTATGGTTCAGACTACATTTTTTTTAACTGATATTTGCATTTAAATTTACAGTAAAAAACCCACTCACTGTATTTTTTTTGTGGTGAAGTTCTGGTAACATAGCTGATTTTTTTTTACAGTGTAAATTTTTGATTTTTGTATTGATATTTTTATTTATTTATTCTTACATGGATTTGGTATTCTTTTCTTTTCTTTTTATGCATTTCAGTTACTGTTGAAAACCTTTAATTCGACATTGTCAATGTGACTTTTACTGTACTACTCTTGTGCATTTTATAGTTCTGTACTCAATTTGCAATTTGTGCATTATACTATATCCACGTATACATGCTGATGCTTATTAACAAACAGTATCTACAGAAGAATATCACTTTATTCTATCTGTATTATGAGTCACAGAAAGTATGTTTTTATTTACATAAATCAACCTTTTGAGAGATGCATCCTCACCTGCTTTAAGTAAACTATAGATAGATAGATAGATAGATAGATAGAAAGAAGGAGTATTGATTGTAGTGCAGAATAAAATATAATGTACAGTATAAAAATATAGGTGCCGTGAAACAAATAAGGTGTAGTGAACAGTGTGCATAAAAACACAAACACGCATAGTGACTGTATGTTATGACCAGACTTTTAGCTGTTATTGTACAGTGTGATGGCATGTGTTATATGTTATAAACTTTATATGAACAAATTAAGTCTGAAAATTCAACCACTGTCATAGCAAATTCACTTCATTGTAAGGGGGAGCACTGTCCTCACAGATGACACTGTCCGGTCAGCATCGTTCTCATTAACAAAAAGATTAATAAGTGTAACTTTAGAATAGACAGAAAAGATGGATTCACATCAGTGAAGAGCATCTCTAACCCTTTTTAACCTAAAACCTCTCCATCACCCCCTTTTCACACACACACTCCTTCTTTTTGCAGTGTCTGTGCTCTTCTCTCCTCTGTTGTCTTTCTTTGAAAACAGCTTTCAATTTCCTGGGTAGCCGCCTTCAAAGGGAGCGGGCGGGGGGCGAGAGGCCGAGTAGGATGCCAGAGGCACAGTGACAGCTGGGAGGCAGGAGACTCCGAGACGAGATCAGAGGGTTCGAGTTTCTGCCCGCCACAGACACGCTGTCATTCTCTGAGCTCCTGCCCCTGCTGCTTTACACACACACACATGTACCAAGGGAACCACGGCTATAGGCAAACACAACTATGTACATTAATATCCAGTTATACACATACAAACTGTTATAGTTAACCCTCTGGAGTCTCCAAAAGCTCCAAATCCAGACTTCTTCATCACATCCAGACTAGAAAACAAAGCAGCGTGGAGCCCTACTGTAAATTTACCTCTAAAGTTCTGGCTGTAAACTCCATGAGGCCAGTTTCAGTTTGATGATGATATACCAAGTAAAACTGGAGACAAGCTCAAATATATTTAGTATAAAATGATAGAACTGGATGTAACCCTCTTATATGTTATATTTGACACCTTTGTTCACATTTGCAACATTTACAATCCTTTATTGAGCATGATAGTGTTTTGAAAGTAAAAAAAGATTCAAAATCACATTTTATGTTGGACCAAAGGACTAAAAAAGACACAAAATGACCAAGAAAGACACAAAATGACCAAAAAAGACACAAAATGAGAAGAAAGAATGACCAAGAAAGACACAAAATGACCAAAAAATGCACAACAACAGACACAAAATGACCTACAAAGACACGAAAGGACATGAAAATAATTAAAAAATGGACAAAATAGCCCAAGACTCCATAGAGTTAACAGTGCTTTACTGGATAAACAGCAAGCACACACACACATGAACATACATTCACAAAGCACTGAAAACATACAGTCAGCTGTTCACAAATTAAAAGCTTTCTTAAAAACTTTCCCAGAAGCACCTGCTCTGACTCGGCGCCCTTCAGCAGAGGTCTTCTGAGGTTGCAAGGGTTGCAATATCAAGCCTTTATTCCCAGGTGATGATGTAAGTGTTGAGGGAAGAGCGAAAATGATCTTATTCAATTTACATAATGTGTTGACTTTGGAACAGATACCATTCTGCTGGAAGGAACGCAGGCCCTTTTCATTGGCAGCTCTTTCGCTCAACACATTTTAGTGATTAATGCACTCAAACAGACTTGAAACATCTGTCCTACTTTCTCATCTAACTGTCTTCTGGTGCTGCAGTTGCTTTGCCCATGTGATATGGGTTTTGGCATGTCTGCTGCGCGGCGGCTTGGTTGGCCTTCAAAGCCAGGCCAGGTAATGGCACTTTGGCTTTTTTGATGATGGTGCCACAAGCTCGCAACTATGAAGAGCTTTTGAAGATTCTGGCGCCACATTACAACAGTATCTCTCTACTGTTTAATCATACCTTCCTAGAGGCCTCACTGTAAAGAGAAACAAATTACGCCCTGATAGCATTGAGTAAAGTGATGCCAGGCTGTTTTGTTGCTGCCTGACGTGTGGCCTGGCAACCCCTGGAGTGAGGTGACATCAGTGACCACAAAGCTCCCGTTTGCACACTAGCAGGAGCGGGGATAAACAGAAGATCTGTTTGGAGAGGCTCAGTGACGCTTTCCTCAGTCTCACCTCAAAAACCAGAGTGTTGACTGCTCTCGTATTCCCAGTGCATCTCGCACTCTCAAGGAAAAATATGCAGGAGTGGTGGAGGAAAGCCTGAGATTGAGTATGAAAGAGAGAGTGGAAGAAAATGAGACAGTGGGGACTCTGGCTAGTAGGGGGGGAGGGAGAAAAACGGGGAGGGTGGGAGAAGGAGAGGCAGAGTGAGGGAGAAAGAGAAGGGGGGAATGGTCTTTGTTAATCCCTCCACATCTGGCTTCTATTAGGATGTGGGGGCCGCTAAAATAATGTTTTTCACCCTACAAGCCTTTCTGTGCTATAAATTACCCACCAGCCACTGTGCCTTCCTGACTGAAACTCTTTCAGAGAGCCAGTTTTCGTTTCTCAGGCAGTCGATTTGACTCCTCCTCCCTCTTCTTGTCCTCTCTGCTTTCTCGATTTTGAAACTCCCTCTTCGCGCCGGAGCAGTAAAAATCGGGCTCCTCTTCCTGTCAGCCTTCCACACTTCCTGTCTGTACTGTGGTCTTTTTTTATTTGTAACTGTGTCCATCTCACTTCATTTGGATTTCTACCTCTCCATCAGTGCAGAGTCAGAGTCGGTGCATTGTGGCATGAGCATGGCTGTGCTTGGTACTGATAATGATCCTATGTGTGTAATGCTGACAGTAAAAAGCAACAACATCAATCTTTTCTTAACCCTATTTTCAACCTTAGCACCATATGTTACTTGGATAGACTTTGAGATCACATAAAATAACTTTACAAATGCAAACAGGTGAAAAAATATTGTTTTCACCTGAGGTAGGTTTGGGAACACAATGTGAGTAATGTACAGAGTTCACTGATGGGGCTAATCCTAGATCAACTTTTGCAGCCGCGGAGTCCAACATCATTCAGCAGTGGGCTGGTAAGTCAAGAATACCTTATAGCTGGTACTGTGTGAAGTTGGGTTAATTCTGCCCTTTGCCTCTGAAGTGCTTTAAAGCAGTGTAAACTGCTTCAGGGTCTTGGCATTTGATAAGCCTTCAGACTGGACTTCCTAAAGGCCAGATCCATGGCCCCCTTCAGTCTCTCAGCAGTGAGACGGTTAGCCAGGTCTGATCTGTCAGAGACTCATCACCACCAGGGGTTAAACAGAGTTCAATGTGCAGAGGTGCATAAAAGTAGTGGGCTTGCATGTATGGAGCTGGAGACATGAGGTCTGACGGCTGGTGAGGGCCGGGGCCGGGCCTCGTGGAGGAGGAGGAGGAGGGAGGCTGGTGGACGGGGTGAAGGGCGGCAGGGCAGTGCCTCTTCACCACTAACACCAATTAGATGAATAAGAACTGACAGCCTAGAGGATGAAAGGAAGAGGATTGACTAATGCGCAAATTCAAGTGGTAACGATGAACTGGCCGAACCTGATTTTATAGCCATTAGGCACCTGTTTTAGGAGGGCAGCTGGTCCTGCCAGGAGGCCGAGGCTTCCCCAGGTGATCCCCGATACCCGGGCACATCTGCTCTGAAACCAGAGCCACGGAAGCCCAAGTGCCCCTCTTCTTTGATGAGTCTGATCACCAGAAAGTCACTTTTAGAGATCACACCAGAGTTCAGTACACTTACATTTACATTTAGTCATTTTGCAGATGCTTTTATCCAAAGCGACTCACAGGAAGAATAAAAGCAAACAATCAAGGTGTAGTGCAAAAAGAGCTATTAGTGCATCAATAAATGCAATTTGAAATCCTGCACACTCTATTTTATTATGATCCACAGACCTTCATCAAGCACTGTTCAGGTCATCTCACCTGAAGACGAGATGTTGAAATGTGGAGGATTTCTGGCTCTACAGATCAAATAAGATCTGAAAGAGCTCTCCCCCCTCAACAATCACCACCTCGCCCTCTGAAACTGGCACGTCACAGACACTATGTGGGCATCACCAGGAGAAAAGCTATTCAGGAGGAGAGAAATGGAGGTATCATGTATCTATTGAGCATGACTTATGAGCTATAATGTGTCCGCGTTTGGCAGTAGTCAACTCAACTTTTGATTGTTTGAAGTCGTCCTGAGAAACAACAGGATCATATGAGCCTGAATGTACGGACACATTTCAGCACGACGTAATTCTATCTGGTCACGGCCTATCATCTGGATGGAGTGGATGTCATCCCGGTGCGGGTACCCATTGTGTCAACGGGCCCTTTGCCACATAGTTCGACGTGCCCCCTGTGTCTTCTGTCTGTCCCTCCATTACTCCATCCCATAATTACCTTCTGCACTTCACTCAGTGAACCCAATCCTTCCTTTGCTTGTCTGCCAATTCCTCAGATGTTCAGAGAGAGCCATGTCATTAGCATGCTGAGATGGGCTGGCCAGAGGATTGACTGTCTGGGCCGTTCTTACAGAGCCGTCTGCTTCAGTCCTGCAGTCTGTGTGTCTGTTTTCACAACTGAAATGGAACGCTGGCCTCCAAAACAACTGATTTATTATGCACGAGTTACATTTCTGTGGTCTGATTAACTCATATTGGAAAACTGCTGTTGCTATGTCTATCTGCTTGCATGACGCCTGTGTATCCTCAGGCTGTCGGAGTTTATCTCGGCTTAGAGCGAGAATGCCAGATAAGAGATGGGTCAAAAAGATAGACGGTGTGATCGCTGAGGTTGCAGATGAGGCGAGGCCCCTGAATTCCAGCATGGGAATATCGCAATTTATCCTGTGAAAGGTGAGGAAAGAAAGGACACAAACAACCTTTCAAAGGGCGATGTAGATGTATGTCAACCAAGCTCAGGATACTAAAACCCTCATCATTTTTCTGTCATGATCCATGGGATTATTTGTATGGAGGTGGGGTGTGTGTGGGGGTATGAACAGGAGAGGCTATTCCTCCACGCAGGGGTCTAAGATATCAAAGCCAGAAGGCTGTGGGGAGGATGGAGAGGGTGGATGCAGCGGGAGAGATTCGGGGTGGTGGGGGTTGGCTTTTGTTCCAACCCCTCCACCAGGATCCCCTGAAAAGATCACCGCGCAGGCCGATTTGTCACGGCTTCGAGCTCTTCCCTGTGATTGGTTACGGCGGCCGAGCAGATGTTGGAGCTGCAGCAGGGGGTTCGGATGATTCCAGCTCCTTGCTCTCACACCACAGGACGGTCTCACAGCACCAGCAGCTCTCACACACAACCTGCTGGACCAGGGGCCCACTGGCTCACAACACACACCACTCGCTCGGGTGACTCTCAAAGACAGACACACACTTAACACTGTTCACTTCTGCCTCCTTACATCAAAGATGAACATAAATACTTCCCCCTTAAACTATGTTTGCTTCTGAAATGTATTATGGGTGTCCACTGACCATGTATGAATCCCCTTCAAAGTGCTATTGACAAACTAAACATCTGGTCATGGGGTCATGGCTTTATTCCATCTTAACAAAAGATTACAAAATGCAAATGGGGCTACAGATACTCTTGATATAACCCATATTATTTACAATAACTTCTATAGCACCTTTATGTGTATCCTTGTTGTACTTTTGTTGTACTATACTGCAAAAAAAAAGGTGTGTCTAAAAACCAGATAAAAACTAAATCTGAGGGAAATTATCTTGCTGCATGGACAGATAATTTCACTTGACAAGATTTCTTAAATTAAGAATATTAAATCTAGAAATAACCATGTTGAATGCTTAAAATAGGAAATAACTCTTAAAACAAGATAAATTATCTAACACTTGGTAAATATCTTGGTAAAAAACAAACAATTTGCAGTGCGCTCTGCTCGGGCCAGTTCATCGCTGCTTGTTTTAAGAGTTCATTTCTTATTTTAAGCGTACAACATGCTTATTTCTATATTTAATAATCTTAACTTAAGAAATCTTGTCAAGTGAAATTATCTGTCAATGCAGCAAGATAGTTTCTCACAGATTTAGTGTTTTGATCTTGTTTTTAGACACACCTTTTTTGCAGTGTATAAAGTACTGATAAGATGCCAGTCATAGTTATTTCAACAAAAAATGAAGAGCTAAAGCAACTGGTGTTTTTATTCTTCGAGTAAAAATTGAGAGCCTGCCCAAAAAAGTTTAATTGGTTCCGCAAAAGGGACTTAAGGGATGCTGAAAAAATAAGCAGTAAAAAGTGAAGTTTCAATGCACATTAATCTATTGTTAAAGTTTTGAAAAAGTATAACTTCTTCCCCCCCAAATGATGTCTTTTCAGTCTTGTTCAGGTGCTTTTTTTTCACTAACAGATCCAACTGGCGGAGATAAAAGGAAAAAGATGCCTCAAAGCTAATATTCAGACATAACCCCCCTTTAAGTGAACTAATTAGTGTGATTAGTGTAGGGATTACTTGTCTGTGTGTCGTTTGAGCGACCCTGTTTCCCATCCCGGTAGCTCTGCAGCTCCTTATCCCTATCTTTCTCTTCTCTGCTACAGAAGATAAGAGTACAGCGTGCACATAGTGGTCTTGTGATAGAGAGTAAAACCCACTGAAGCCTCAGCATGGAGAGGCAATGAGTTTGGCAATTTGAGCTGGAATTGTAATTGCTCTGCTTTGCATCAAAAGACTGATGCTTGCTGAAGGATCTGGGTCCCATGAACCCTTTCTGGCAGAGTTAAAGAGGCAGATATGCTATCTGTACAAATCTGCAGGGTCTGGAGCTGAAAACGGTTCCCATACTGTCCCTCCTCTGCTTGGCTAAAGCTGCAGAGTAAATGGCCATTTGGACTGTCTTCTGGTTCTCCCTTTCTCTTCCTGACATGTGTTTTTTTTTTTATTACAACAACAAACACACATAGATCGAAATTTATGAAATAGAGACACTGGTAAATAAGCAACAAAAGAGGGGCTAGCAATTACTTTTGTGATATAGTGACCTGGAACAAATCTAGCACAAACTCTAATCTTCAGTAGGTTAAATCAGGACATGTCTCATAAATTTCCACAAGAGGCTTTTCAATTCTAAGTCCTAATTTCTAATAAAAGAATATACGGATTTAGTTTCTGGTTTCATCTTGCTGGGATCTGCGTTTACAGTTCTGGCGGGGGTCATAAGTGAAATTGTGCATGTGAATGTGCACATAGATCACACACAACACAAATCTGAACATTTGGAAAGCCAACAGAGAATGTTTAAATGAAAAAGTCAAGAGATTTATGGGTCAATTTACAGCATTGCATTTTCTTATGCCGAAACAAAACAGATGTAAGGCTATCAAGATGGTAAAGTTTTTATTCACAACAAGGCCTGCAAGCTGAAAACCTTTCAGCCTGAGCCTGGACAACTGCCACCAAAAATGAAGAGCAGCAGCACAGCTTGGCAGGACATTTCTCATGACTACAGTAGGTGTGTTCATCAGAACCATACAGCAATGTCCCTGAGGCCCTCAGAGCTGGGGCCAATGTGTTTAAGGTTGATTTAACATGATTCTGGTTGTTATTGTTATTCCTCTGCATGGCATATTTGCTGCTCAACTTACTTTCATCAAATGTCTCTGTGTTTCTTCCACATTACATTGCATTTTTTTGGGTTTTCCTGCATTTCCGAGTCATACAGACAAGCAGCTAATGCCGAGTGATTTAAAGCAGGAGGTGCACACAGGAAGGAATTTCTGATTGATTGATTGAAATAATGAACAGTTCAGTTTGTCAACGTTAAAGCCAAAGGGTCAAAGGGCAATGCTTCTCAAAGAACAGACAGGAGTTGTCTTATCCGCTAAAAATCAGCCTGCTGTGGCTCAGTTGCGTGTGCGAGTTCGCTCTCTTTGAAGCTCTGCACTCCCGTAGGTACAGCATGGCGTGACTCGAGCCGAACAGGGTGAGGAGACCTATGAGGGGAGATGTTCTGGTTGTGGTTATCGGTGCGCTATGCTGGCATCCAGGCAGCACAGCATGCTGGAGAGATAACAGGGAGAGTAGGGGAGAGAGAGTCAGATCATCCACCTTTTAATACGATGTGACCAGGCCTCCACCAAGGTTGTGGACAATTGAAGTCTGAGCCAGAAATGCACATCTGTGCCTTATTTTATTGCTGTTGAATTTTGCGTTGGTATGCGCAGAGGGCAACAAACAAAGCACAGTTCCACCTTGTTCCCATATCGCTGACTGAAAACTCCCTGCCTCCCCCCCATCTGCCTTCCTCTCTCCCCCCGTGCGGAGACCCATTTGGACACACATAGGCATGCATTACAGAGAATGCAAAGGTACAGATCTTATATTGAAGTAGCATTCCAGCGCGGCCCCCATGGGGTAGATGACAGGGTTTTACTTAAAAGAAAAAAGGCATGCAGGGGGAGACTTCAAGTCTGAAGAGGATATTAGAAAAATACATTGGAAAAAGTCCCCTCTGGCAATTTTGTACCTTTCCTTCAGAGGGAAAAGTGTGCTCGGTTGCGAGGGGGCAGGAGGAAGGGAGGGATGGTGTTTTTCTGGGTAGGTCTGAAGTGCAAAGGATGTAATGAAAACCAACTGGCAGGCCGTCACTATCTATCTATCGTGGTGCAGGAGTGCATTGACATGGAGAGGAAAAACAGGCCCTCTCCTAATCCAGTCAGGCCTGCACTTCTCTTTTTCTTTCTCTTACTTTCCTCCCTTCTCTCCCTCTCTCCTCGTGTTTCCTTTTCAAGATAGAAAACAGTTCTCAAACTGAGATGATGTTTTCACAAAACAAGAGAAGGACCAGCGGGATGATGATCGGACCTGATGTGTAGCCATGCTGAGGTTCTACATTTCTTTTTTGACTCCCAACAACATCAACAAAATGTCAGTTTTTCTGCAAACATCATGACTTCAACTTTAATCTTATTCCTCTAGTACGCCAAACAGACTTTAGATGTGTTGACTCTCACAGAATCACATTTTTCAGAACATAAAATACAAAGAACCAGGTGGGATTTGTAGTCCTGAATCTCTGTGTGCATGTGAATGCAGGGATTCAGGACTACATAGACTGACTCCTCAGATAAGTTGTGTCCCACCTGGTTTGGCAGTGAAAGTGGTCTTTGGGTCGACTCTGAAGGTTGTCCTGCAGCAGGGGGTTTCAGTCTGCAGGGCGATAAGACTCTGAAGAGAACTCTTTCACACCCACGCTGCTTCCTAATCCACACTGCGTCACCCAAACCACCAAGCCCAATATTAGCTTTCCTGCAGCTGGCCAGTGCAGGTAATGAATATGAGTATGTTTGTTTGATGCATGTGTAGTGTTCCTGATTTCTAAAACTCATGTTCTCTGTCTGTGGACATTATTACTTTGATAGACTTTAAGTCATGAAAAAAGTTTTGTGTTATGCAAATCTATTTTTAGTGTACCAAAGATTTGGATCAGAGCACTGACGAATGATTATTTTTATTATTATTTTTAATTTGTTTGATTAATGGGTTAGTCTTGTATCTTTAAAAATAATTGTTTTGTCTGACCAACAATCTAAAGTTCAAATATATTTTATTTATATATTATATTTTATTTATTTATTATATTTTTAGATATGAGACAGAAAAAAGCAGCAAATCTTCACATTTGACAAGCTGGAACAAACAAATGTTTGGCATTATTTAACAATAATACATTAATCTGTTAAGAAAAAAATACTACTGTTCTCTCTATCACTTTGCCAGTTAATCTGTTGATCATTTCAGTGCTACTTTGGACAACTGCTGTGAAAACAGTTTATAAAATAACAGCCAAAATACAAACTTAGTGTGGATGTCAGCCCCTCCAAAAAAGGAAGAAAAACAAGTGAATTGCATTAACAGAGCCATGACTTCAGTTTTCATTGAGGCTGCATCAGAGCTTTTCACTGTATAACTCAGCCTGCAAAGACATTTTACAGTGAACACCTTGTTTGGTATGAATATGAACGTAAGAAGATTTATTTGTCAGGTTGATGAATAGAGAGACTGGCTTGTCCATTAGTGAACTTCTATCAAATTCTACCAAACAAAGCCAAAAACTTTTATAAAAGAACAGAGCTGCTGTGGTTCACTGTGACATTTTAAAGCATAAACACTTTCAAACTCTAATATTTTGTGACAATCTTGAGCTGAATTGTGATTATCAATACATCACACAAGGTATGTTTATGCATTTAAGGGAAGCACAGTGGGGCTTATTGTCGCTGTGAAACTTTTACGGCCGCTGCTCTGCACTTAAACGTTTGTTAACACTCCATCTACCGTTTTCTTAATAATCAGTCATTAGTAAAGTCCAACAGGCTCCTCTCATTAACCAGCCCAGTCTGACAGGTAGAGAGAGCCTTTCATTCTCTCCACATTTATTATTGCCTACTTTAATGAGCACTTAGGACCATCACCTCCACACTGTGATTTATAGCATTTTCAGCAGAGATCAGAGGCCCGGGTCTGCATCGCGCCTGTGAAGCCGGCAGCCTTTCCTGACACCCCAGGCCGGCCTGGGCACTGGGGAGACACAGCTGGGCCCAACATGGCAAGAGGTGTGAACTCTCTGGGCTTAATGAGCTGATGGGAGAGGCGGATTACAGAGGGGGTCAGAGGTGATGGGACCGGAGCCAGATTAAAACAGAAGAGATTAACTCTGTCAATGTGCAGTCCCACAGAATTCCTCTAAATCAAAATGTTAATTTTGGGACAAGTTGACAGGTAACCTGTTTGTGTTCACCTCTACAGGGCCTGTGTGTATTATCATACTCAGAGACACAGCAACATCAGGTAACACTTTACAATAACCAACTAAGTGATGTTTATAGATGGTTTATAGACCAATTATTAACCATTTACAAAGTGCTATATACATATTTAATCTTTACATGTTTTAAACCAATTTCTTAAAGGTACACAAATCATTTCAAAATCATTTAACATACTTAATATGGTGTTAAAAATGTTAAAATGAGTGCAACTAAAACTACTGATAAACTATTAATTATAATGTAATTGTTTGTTAATGGCAAAGTAACTATAAACTTACATTAATATACCATCTATTTGCCATTTATATATGATGTTAGTTAAACATTAATAAATGATGTATTTACCATTCTAAATGGCCTATATATGGTTTATAAATGATGATTAAACATTAATAAACTATCTGTTTTCCATTTATAAATGATGGTTATTGTAAAGTGTTACCCAACATAAAAACAATGAGCTTTACTCATGCAGAATACTGATGCATATCAGATGTGACTGTTGTTGTTAATGGATTACTTCACCCTAAAATAAAAACTCAGTCATTAACCAATCTCCCTCATGGCCAAAAAGCATAAACATATTCCAAAAAGCAAAATTATTCCTCCAAACAAACATGCAGCATAATCAATGTCCTCTTCAGCCAAACGATTGCACCGTTGGGTCCGACAGACTAGTATTTATCTCATTATCTCCTAAATTTTCCTGACTTGACAGCTCTCTGCTTACAAACAGACCGTACAGTAGCAGGCAAGTCTTTCATTAGAGTAAATATATGTGTGCAACCACAGTATAATCAGTATGTAGAGTTGGTGCAGTGGTGTGGCTATTAAATGTTTGTATTATGCAGCACAAACTGTTTGGAGGAAAACACAAGTACACAAGTTTTTAATTTATTCTTTTAAACTTTCCACTTTATCCATTTTCATAAAAACTAAAAACTAATTAAAAAAAGAAAATACTTAGTTTAGATTTATGTTTTTTACTCTGTTTGCAGTTTGATTAGCTCTAGGCAACAAAAGTACTTAGCCAGGTTCACTATAAGGTCGCTGTTTGAGTTAAAACAGACTTTGATAGAAACTTAGTTGTGATACGTCAAAAAACAGCATCATCAATAAGAAAATAATGTTCTCCTCAAAATGTATTTAACCCTCTGAAATCTTGGGCTATTATGTCCTTTAAAAAATCTGTTAAAAAATCTTTACCATGCCATGTTGGTATCAGTTTTTCCAGCGTTACCTCACCTATATGTCCTGATAATTAATGTTTAACCTTGACTTACTTGATGAAAATGTTGAGCCCAAAAGAAACAAAGGAAAACATAAAATATGATCTTGAAAATTATATTTCAATACACAGAATTTTAAATGTTGCAAATATGAACACAGATTGCAAATATTACATACAACAGGTAAAATGAGGATAATCTCGAGTTCTATATTTTTATACTAAATATATTTTACATTATCTCAGGTTTTATTTGGCCGAATATAATCCAAAAAAAATCTGGCATGGAGTTTCAAGCCAGAACTTTAGAGGGAAGCTGATGGCTGAAGGCTCAACGTTGCTTCATTTTTATGTCTTCACATCATGAAGAAGTAATGTGCAGGTGATTTCATGGACTCTAGAGGGTTAACAATGCAGCTTCGTTGTATGGGAATTTAATTTTAAGTACAGGGCAGGCGTTAATACAACTGACGTCACATGAAACTTGTTTTGACAGTCAACTTGGGGAAATGATTGTTTGGGAGGTCAGGGTCGTGTTAGCCATGCTCCTCTGCTGCCCTGACCCTGCGACTAGAACTACCCATGAGCACCTGGGGGAAATCCGTCATTATCATAGCAGCCATGTTAGGGCTGCTGTGTCACTGTACCTGTATCAGCCGCCACTGACCTCAGACGGTCCGGTATCACAGAGGTGTCAGACTGTTCCCTGTTGTGCCATTAATCCACCCTGAGAGCCAAAGATTCACCTGCCCTGTCTCTCTTCCAACCAATTTGTCCTGGCTGCTCAGATTTCTTTCACAGCTAAAACTCCAAACAAAACAAAATATATCCTCTTCTTTCTCACAGTCTCTGATTCTAAATCTGCACAAACCTTCCCTTCACTTGACTGTTTTTTGTGTGCAACAAATACGTTCACACCTTTTTTTTTGATTTGTAAGACTTGCAAACCTACGACAGCCTCAGAAAAAAGAATAACTTGAGTTTTAGTTGTTGCCTACTGAAATTTTAAGTACTTGGAGTACTTTCAGTTTAACCCTTAATAGGGCACTCATTGAAATACTTGCAAATTCCAAATTTCAACCCTATTGGAGGATATTACATACTGTCAGAATTTGTAAAAAAAAAAAAAACATACAAAAATAATTTTTTGAGAAAAAAGTTAACGAGATTAAAGTGGCAAATCTACGAGAAAAAAAGTGCAGATTTATGAGATTTAAAGTGGTGAATCTGCGAGAAAAAAGTTGCTTCTTTCCCACTTTTTTCTCGTAAATCTGTGACTTTTTTCGCACAGATTTACCACTTTAAATCTCTTAAATCTGCAACTTTTTTTCTTGTAGGTTTGCCACTTTAATCTAGTAAATTTGCAACTTTTTTCTTGAAATATTACCTGAAGTTACCAAATATAGTTCTTTGCCTGATAAAGGGTTAAGAGACCAGCAGGTTTTACAGCTACAGTGTGAATATTACAGTGTAGCAAACCCTTTGTTTATATTTGGATCAGAAATTGAGCCTTTAAGGGTTGTGACCTCAGTCTTTTAATCGCATGATAAAATATTGTTTACCATTTCCAGAGGAGGATTGCAAAGCTGTTGCAGCAATAGAAACAGACCATTCATTTAGCTTATGAACCTGCAATTTTTCATGTGCTGACACACCACATTTATTTCTCCATTCCACTGCACTCCATTTCATTTTGAGTATACAACAGTGACCTCAGTCCATCAGGGCACGGAGGCACAACAAGGGAGGAAGTCCAGTGAACTCATGCTGGGCCGGGACATTAACTGTGGGAGCACACAGGCCATGAAATATATGCTTCTTTAGAGAGAGCTTTTTATTCCCCTTTAACAGGGCTGTAAACTGCCTTTCTGTGCCATGATTAGGAGACCACAGGCACAGTGACACCAGCTTCATCCATGCTAACACACTGACTCTCACCTTCCAGCGCCTGTCCCGAAACGGGATACAGGAAGTAGATATGAATTCAACTATGGGGTCAAGGGGACTTTTGTCCAGCAAGCCTAATTTGAAACAGGAGCCTTTTCAGACAGCTCTATCTGGCTCCCACTTGTACTGCCTTTCCAGCTGTCCCCAGAGAACTGCGATTTATGGAGCAGAGAGGGGAGAGCAGCCTGCGGGATGGAGCAGATTGTTCACGGGTCTTGCTTGTCTCTCTGGCATGAGGGGGAGAAAAAAGAGGAGACGGACGGGCAGAGCCGGGTGAGATAGCATGAGTTAGAGGAGGAAAAAAAACAGAGATCATTATGAAGACATCAGTGTCTTCACTTCACATCTGCCTGAGATTTCCCTACAGTCCATCCTGTTCCGGGGGGGAAGTCACTCCTCGGGGTATGATTGAACCCAACAAATGTCTTGTGTCTGATTAAATAACGGCCATCGTTGTCATGTGGTTGGCGAGACAAAACATGCATCCATACAAATACTAAGTATAGTATATCAGCACACACAACATGCACACACACTTTGTTTATTCTTGGCATATTTTCTTGCGGCTCCACAGTGACTATCTTGTGATATTGTGCAGTGATTGTGGGCCCGGGCCCTGCTGGGGGCTGTGAGGCTCCACATCTGAAAAAGCGGAAGAGAGATAGATTGTATCTTTTTGGATGGTGTCTTTGACCAGTGCCACACACAAACAAAAGTGATACTTCTTCTAAGATGAGGGTGCTGTCTGTGTCGGGAAAGACAGGGAAGAAGAAAAAAAAAAGATGAGGGCAGGGACGCTCTATCACACCCTGACATCCTGTCCTCTGTCTCACTTCTCAAACGTCTACATACACAGTCGAGTCCCTGAAAACAAACAAGCATGGGTCCTTTGCTGTAAGCCAACATATTGTTGAGATGGCTTACAAGGGACTTGTTGAAAGCATTCTACGGTTTGATATAACTGCTTGGTTTGGTGATTTGTAGCCTGGCTAACGCCAGACAATATCACAAATGAGATTAGTTTGGATACCACCTATTCATTTTTCCGTAGAGGAGGCGTGATTTACAATCCTCCAGAGCCGTTTATTGGGCGCTACGTATGTCTATCATAAGTGTCTGTACGTAGCTCTTAGCCAATCATATCAGTTATACCAGAAAACGTATGTAGAGCGACAGAAATTGCTCAATTCGTCTTCTGCAATGTTTTTTCTGCAGCATGTTCTGGCTCTGGCTGCTCTATAGTTTCAGGGTGTATGTCAGTGTGTGTGTCTGTGAGAGAGTGTTGCTTGCTGCTTTGCTTCTCCAGTTCTCGCTTTCTGCAAGATTATTTATTTCACCGGCGTTACAGCAGCGAGCAGTAGCGGGGCTAGTTGGTAGATTAGGCTTTGGCCAAATCCTGTCGGAAGCAAGGCTAAAACATCCTTTTGGGTGGTGATAAAGGAGTGTAAAGTCAAACGTTGTTCTTCTATTAAAATAAACTTTGGCTCTAAACTATCTAGAACACTGTCTACAGCTAGATCCAAAGAGAGTTTTGCGTCTGCTGCAGCCATGTTGGATCCGTAAGAAAACTACAAAACTACAAGCTTCCGTCTGTCCAGTAGTACGCGTCATTGTCTTGCCGTCCCGCCCCGTTCTGTGATTGGATCCCTAAAACAGTAGTGTATATATATTGTATATTTGTAGTGTACACATCCACTGAACTCCGAGTTTGAGTTGCTTGCGTCTGGCCGTCGACTCAGGGCCCCTATGGCGAGCAGGAACACATATAAGAGGTCTTTTATTCCCCGTGCCATACAGGCACTGAACGGCAAATTATGAAGACCTCAGCATTTAAATGTGTTCACCTGCTGCTGCTGGTTCCGGCCCATTTGCACAATTGTTTGTTGCTGTGTGGTGTATACTGGTGTATAGTGTATTGCTAGTGTATGTATTTATTATTTATATATATATTTATTTATTACTTCTGTGCGATTGTATGTTTTTATGTGTGTCATGTTTTTATTTTATATATTGGAGAAGCCAAAGACAAATCTATCTATCTATCTATCTATCTATCTATCTATCTATCTATCTATCTATCTATCTATCTATCTATCTATCTATCTATCTATCTATCTATCTATCTATCTATCTATCTATCTATCTATCTATCTATCTATCTATCTATCTATCTATCTATCTATCTATCTATCTATCTATCTATCTATCTATCTATCTATCTATCTATCTATCTATCTATCTATCTATCTATCTATCTATCTATCTATCTATCTATCTATCTATCTATCTATCTATCTATCTATCTATCTATCTATCTATCCATCCATCCATCTTTGTGGGTTATTTCAGCACCTGTGAGAATTCCAGTCACTTCCAAAGGCCACAATGAGATAAGTTTAAATATCCAAACATTTTGGGCATGCGCTCTCCTCGAGGTTGACAAATGTGCTCCACAAAAGCTGTGTTGAGGAATGCATGCTGACAGCTTCATGGTCTTGACTAAAGCAGAGTGGGCATGATGGATGGTGTCCTTCTTGACAATGCCAGCTGGTAGATGTTTGTGTATTGACATATATGTGTACATATATAACTGGAGATTCCTTTTATGTTCCTCTGTATGTTTTTAACCACTAATATGACTGACATAAATGCTTTTAATACACTTTTTCTCATTGCTTTAAAGAACTATAATATTTTTAGTGGCCAGTTTTTCCATCCTCATCTTAAGCACCTTAAAGCACCAATAGGAAACTTTTTCCACACTCTCAATTTAATACTAATACCACTGACCTGTATAAGCAAACAAGACCATTAACGAAAATATTGTCTATTTTATATAGTTATTCTTAACGGAGAAACAAAAGGACCTTGTAGGGTACACACAGGTGTCATTTATAACACTGATTATGGCCCTGGTCTATTTAGGTGGACCAGGACCCTGATATTGCACATGTAAATAATTAATTAGATTAATTACACCACTGTTTACCCTGCTATTATGTGTAAAAATGGCTGCTGGAAAAAGGGCTTGTTGCAGCAAATGAAAACTTTTTTATTTAACATTTCAGCATATAAGTAGGTGAGTATTGTTTTAAGATGTATTGCATGTGACAGTGATTGAGCACTGGCTTGTTTTACCTTTGAATGGTTTCAAAGACGATGTAAATATGCTCAAATTAAAGCTTGAAGTAAGCCATTTAACTTTACAGTATTTTAAAAAAATCTAATATGGTGGAGTACACTGCGCAAACATCCAAATACTTTATTTCTTCGTCCCCACTTTTATATTTCTCTGAATGAAGTCCCATTCCAATCATAATAGAGCCCTGAATCCTGTGGCAAAAAGAGTAGCAGATCACATAACAAAACAGTGAAGAGAGCTCATTGAAAAGTCAGTGGAGAAGTTACTTGGCAGAGAAAAAAACATGCTGAATGTGGAATTCAGGCTCGGTTTGTGTGCGTGGAGGTTATATGACCAGACGGAGTGTGAGTGAAAGAGAGTGTGGTGACCTGTAACAGCTCCATGACTCCAGTCTGGGGCTTTAAAAATCCACACACTGGGGTCCTGGATTGAACTCACAGCAGACCTCACTTCAGTATAGACAAGGCAGCCCCAATGGGAAACTGATTGTTTATTTAACTACTGTTTTATGGAATACCTAGTGACAGGAAGTCCTTAAAACAGCAGCAGTTACTATTTATATAGTCCCTTTTCGGAGTAAACACACTTGCTCGCCCCTCCTCCCTCCAGCAGACACCCTGCCGCTGAGGAATGCACCCATTCACAAGCTGGTGGCCATCTTGGAAGCTTGCCTCTCACTTCCTGTTTCCATGGCTACACTCCAGTGCTACGGGAGATGATAAGCACTAGCAGTCTCGGGTCCTAATCCTCTTCATCTAGCTCATTTTCTACATCACTTCATGCCATTCAGAATGAGCTGGAAAAGCCAGTTAGCTGCAACAAGCGTCACATTTTTACGCACATAATCCCGGGATTCACAGCAAATGTACACAAAAGAAGAGAAATGCTGATACATTTGTTTTATACTTTCTGTTGTCTAACAGCCGGAAAGCATTCATTCCAAAGCTGCGTTGATTTGAGAGCAGACCAAGACTAGCAGTAATGCTCCAGTCTGGTATACACATGTTTATGTGCAGCTATGGGGCAGCTGTATTCTGATCTGCTCCTCCAGAGCTGCACCATAAATCACAAGGTCACCATGAGCCTGTGGGACCAGAGGAAACATCAGTGTTAAACAGGAATGATATTTCACTTCAGCCTCTTCCTGCTCCACTGCTCCCCAGATACCCACTACAACCAACTCCCGAATGCTTTATCATGACAGCTTCATGTCAGTGCTGATTCGGATGTTGGGGATGAGACCGGAACAACACGTCCGTACGATTTGGGAATCCATTATAAATCTGAACTCGGTGGAAGTGATATAGTGCAGAGTAGCAGAGCAGTTGTCATAGCTTCACATCATGAGGACTGTTAAAAACATGCACTAGCTATACATGTTGTTACATTACTCCGAAAATAGCGTACTTTAGAAACAGCTACACTAAAATGTGGAAGGTGACCTATATTTCATGCACAGGTCGTGGAAGTGTAAAGAAAAAACATATTAAAAACAATGCATTAAAAATCCTAATTTATTTTCAATATGTATCAAAATTCCAGTTAATCTTTGTATAGCAATTGTTAATTGGACATATCCATGTCTTTATATCATTTAGCTTTACATCCACTCAGCTGCAACTGAATTTCTTTGCACTGTCTGTGACCTTATACACGGATGCATCCACGTACACAAACAAAACCTCACAAACATGTGACCCATGCCAAATCTCAACCTCCTAGGGTTAAAACTGTTTTTGAAACATTTTTGTGGACCAACTGACCGACCAACCGACAGAGCAAGCTGAGATAAAGAGCTGCCTGTCGCAGTTGAAGAATGCCACTAGTCTGTCTAAGGATCACAGGATCGGAGCAGTTTTACATTTATTAATTTCTACTTTGTTACCTTTATTCAATAAATATGACAAACGATACTAAAGTTAGAAAAAGCACATTGGGAGTTCTGTTTACTGCAAAACTCCTTCAGGAGTGACTTTGCCCTCTCCTTGGTTTGGTTTTTAGTTCTGTCCCTGTAGACCAGGGGTCTCAAACTCAAATTACCTGGGGGCCGCTGGAGGCATATCAAAATGACCAAAAAAAAAAAGACACAAAATTACTAAAAAAGACATAAAATGACAGAAAAAAACTAAATTACTTAAAAAGACACAAAATGACCAAAAAACGACACTAAATCACTTAAAAAAGACACAAAATGACCAAAAAAAATTCACAGAATTACCAAAAAAGACACAAAATGATTTAAAAAAAGACACAAAATGACCCAAAAAAGACACAGAACGACAGAAAAAACTAAATTACTTAAAAAAGACACAAAATGACCAAAAGACAGAATTACCAAAAAATACACAAAATGATTTAAAAAAGACACAAAATGACCCAAAAGACACAGAATCACCAAAAAAGACACAACATTATTAAAAAAAGACACAAAATTACCAAAAAAAGTAATTAAAGGGACCTTCCACACACAACACGGTAAAGTGCCATTAATATAAAACTCACATTAAACTTTCATATCAAGGTGAGGGCCACAAAATATCGTCACCAGTGCCGTAATTGACCCGCGGGCTGCGAGTTTGAGACCCATGCTGTAGACAAAAAAGTAGCCGTGTTTATGTGATTGAATATATATCGTTCGCTGTGGACAACTCTGGCAAAACAGTGACAGTGTGAAAACTGAAGTTGATGTTGTTTTACGTCCTGCACAGATCTCACTGAGATGATGTGGGATGGGAGGAAGCTTTAAAGATGGTCAGAGGATGTTCAGGGTCACGGCAGTGTCAGGAGGGACACGCAGGATTGTTCTACATGGTAAAGCCCACGGAGACGTGTGAATAAGTGAGATGTTACAGACTGATGAAATTCCCAGAGAGCCTACGATGGATAATGTGATCCCACCACAGTGATGCAGAAACCAGATGGAGAGAGGTGCCTTCAGATTTCTCTTTCTTTCTTTGTTTTACACATCCATGAACACACACACAACTGCAGGCACATACCCGGACCAAAGAAACAGCTATACACACACACTCACTGCACACACCTGTCTGAGTCACAAGATATACAGCTCCCCAAGGGGAAATCCATTTAGTCAGTGTTGTAAAATATTGTGATTGTTCTCACTCTCGTATATATTTCTTCACCCGAACAAAGTTTTCCTTGTCTTATAAAAACGTATAAAAAGTCGCAAATAAATGTCCTTGTCTTGGCTTCTTTGAAACCCCCCCCTCCTTTAACTGTTCTTCTCCACGTCCAAGAATAATATAGATAATAAGTAGAAGAAGAAGAATAAAGGCAACAAGTGCTTGTTCATGGTATTTTACCCTCTAAATCTGACCCACAAAAAATGACCCAAAAAATTACTTAAAAAAGACAAAAAATCATTTAAAAAAGACACAAAATGACCCAAAAGACACAACATTACCAAAAAAAGATACAGAATTGCCAAAAAAGACACAAAAAAAACCTCTCCTCTAACTGTTCTTCTCCACGGCCAAGAATAATATAGATAATAATAAGAGGAAGAATAAAGGCAACAAGTGCTTGCTCATGGTATTTTACCCTCTAAATCTGACCCACAACAAATGCTTTCAAGTAATTTTATACAATTGGGTGTTAGACCTGTCAATTATAACAAACAACAATTAAGCTTTGGTATTTTTTTCAAATCCACAAACCCTGTCTGGCTCAAACAGAGGGATGGTACTCCTGTTATCTGAAAGTGTCTTTTAATAGCTCTGGGAGTCAGGCGTCCCTCAGGCCCCTGCTGACAGAGTCAACACAACCGAGGGCTGCTTTGCAGGTCATAAACACTCTGTTGACAGTGGTCAGAGGCTTATTATCCTCAGAGCAAAGGACAGCAAGCTGGAGAGGAACCAACTACAAACAATCCCAGCCTGCGGATTTAGACAAAGCCCTTGTTAGCAGGTCTCCTGCCATTTCCCCTCCTCTAAGCTTAATCAGGATGTCACAGGAGGAAAGTCAGTACTAACATGTATAAAGTGTAAACCACCGCTGCACCCTCTGCATGACCATCAACATATAATCTTGTATTGGCTAAATGTGCTGTAATCTATTGATATTTGATCAGGGCTGATACGACTAAGGAAACAACCTTTATATCAGTTAAATGTGGGCCAGAGGTCAGCGCTGCTTTGTGTGCTCAGTGTTTCTGCTGCTTCTGCTCTCAGTGAGCAGTTGCAGAAGCTGCTGTGGCTCAACGGTGTGGAGCTGGCAGCTCCGCACAGATAAGTGAGCATATACCCCAGGGGGCCAGAGACAGCCGAACCCTCAGTGGATGAGAAGTGTCTGTGCTGTCAGCTTTGGTTCCCAGCGTGGCCTCTCCTCCTCGCTCGGCCCTCTCGCCCCCCCCGAGCCCCTCCTTGGCCCTTTGTGTGTGGACCCTACTCCCTGTGGACTCGCCGCTCTCTGGCCTTTCACATGCGACTGTGTCCAATCACCCCGCTCACCCCCCTCTGAACCCAGAGCCTCCGTCTCCATCTCCAACCAGCTCCTGACCCTGAGAGAAAGAGAGGCAGAGAAAGAGGGACAGAGATAAAGAGAGACGAGAGGTAGAAAGATGGCTTTCTCTGGGATGAAGAAAGTGTACAACTTGTGTTAAAAATGATGATGGAGTAAGTATAAATAAGAATATAAGAGTAAAATAAATGGGAGTAACAACTGAAAGAAACACAAACACTGGTTTCTGCATGATGCATTAAAGACCCAGTTAGATTTTATTCATCATCAGGTGGAAATCCAAATGTTTAAGAGCGTATAAGTCAGGAATGGGCAACTTAAATGCTGCAGGGGGCCACAATTTTTCATCAACACTACCACAGGGCCACATATAGGACTGTGCACTTAACCAGATATGATGAAACTGCAATTTTAAATATGTTTATAGTGCTGTAACTTAACATATTTCATGCTCAAATACATGTATAACAGTATAAATAGGAATACAAAAGGTTTGAAGCAAATAAAAAAATAACCACTTGCTGTGGTGTTTCTTTTTTTTTCAGTGCAAGAACGGCAGACCAACATTAATTGCAAGAAGTAATTTTGTGCATTTTTACACTGCACTTTTAAGATTTCATGCTCAAATGAATGTAGTTGCACTGAGGGCCACTTAAAGTGAGGGTGCGGGCCGTATGTGGCCCCCGGGCCTCCAGTTGCCCATCCCTGATATAAGTGATCTACAAGTAATAACAAATGATTTATTACATTATTAAAACCTTCATTCTAATGCTTTTATAATGTATGCTATTAGAAAGTGCTGCTGATGTCTAACTTGACAGCATGTAGAGAAAAAACACTTCACAGTGACAGAAAACTGGCAAAAAGATAGTTCAACTGTAAAAACAGAGCTGAAGCATCCATCCCTCGTCAGCCCTGTCTCCAGCACCTCCTCCGTCTTTTTTCTCCTCTCCGCCTGTGTCAGAGGTTTGCTGGTTTGTTGGCTTTGGCCCTGACGGCCTGAAGGCCCTCACTGGGTCGACCTGGCCTCGGGAGGATTGGATCACACCTTCCATGGGAGTCAGCTGTCAGATGGTGAGCTGCACCTGCTGTCTGAAGCAGGGTGGGCCCGCCGCGCCGCCCGGCCAACGCTGGAGCACATAATTACTGCCTCAAAGATGATTATGCTGTTTACTCATGCCCATACGCACAACAGATGACTGTTTCACACTCCCAGCTCCCTCTCCCCCGCCCCTCTGTGGAGGCGTTGCACCTAGTGATGAGGAAATAGCTGCAGCCAACCAACATTCAGCCCATCCAAGCAACAGGTCTGATGCCAGAAATGACCCGTAGCTATTAGCTGTTCAAACATCCCCCTCCCACATAACTTTAATTCAATTCAATGGGCCCAGTGAGAGCAGGTTTGAGGCACAGTGTACTCCACTGAAAACTGAGAACAGCCTTTATGGCTTTGAGGCTGTTTGTGCAGTAGATGGAACTATCAGAGTCACAAACAGAGAGGTAGATTTACTCACAGGTCATTAAGATTTAGGTAGAAAAACTTGTGTGGGCACTTGACTGTTTCTTTTGGTCTTGTTAATGAAATAAAAAATAGTGCTTCAGCAAACAGACTGTGCAGGAAGAGAAAAAAATATCAACCGTGTCAGAAATTCTCGAAGAAATAAGTGAAATATACATGCATGCAAGTAGTCAGTTTAATTCGAAATGTCATCTTTAGTGCAAAAGTTTTACACAGAAACAACATGAATCGTTAGTGCTCATGTCATGATGATGTCAGTTATGAAAATTAAAGTAGTGGTTCTGGAAATGTAATTAGCTTTACCTACATGGGGAATAGGTTTTTTATGCTAATCACCTGTTGCATGAGACATGAACAATGTGTCAATATATTAGGCCTACATCTTATTTTGCACTGTTGTCATTTGGGGTTTAAAGATTTTTATGAAGTCATTTTATATATTTGTCTATCTTAGTGTGCCCTCCAATGCTTGGATTCGGTAAAATGTGTTGATAAATAAATACATAATAAAATAAAATTGATTAATCCCCATCAAATGTATCGCGCTGTAAATGTGCATCATAAAGTTAAACAAAATAAGGAATGTGCTCAGGTGGATTAACCTTTCCATGATAACACAGGTACGTTTGCGCAGAAGAGGAAGGAGGAAGTTTTTTTTCTTTTTTTTTCTCGTTAGATTGTAAAACTTGTTAATGCACGGTCTATATGGGTAACACCCCCCTCCTCTCTCTCTCTCCCTCCCCTCTCCAGGAGCCGTATTGAGCTGTGGGGCTGGGACATTCCTGGTTTGACGACCAGCTTCGCCGCTGCCATGATTTGCTGAGCAATTCGACACTGGCTTCAAAGATGCGTGAGTGGAAGAGGCAGCGGTAGAGAGACGGAGACAGAGAAGTTACAATAACGGGTTAGACAGACAGACAGAGAGACAGAGAGAGTGAGCGCACCAAACCGGGACGTTACGCTTTCTATCCAAACACGCGGACTCCAAACTTCCCAGGAGAAAACTCTCCACTACCTCAGCTCGAGTTTAGACCAAGGGGAGTTGTCGCACCTTGGCCCCGAAGCCTGCGCTGCTCTGCGGGTCCTGAAAACTCTCTTTCCCCGCTCCACCTCCGGCTGTTTTCATGTTCCTCCCGTCGTCTCGCACTTTGAGCCCGTGTCTAATGGAGGGCCCCGTACGGATTTGCCTCCAGAAGAATGCGTTTTGCTGCTAACCCACCCGACGGCTCGCAGCTTTTGCCCTCCTGCAAGAGAGGTAAGGACGCAGGCAGACAGGGGAGTCCCGGGCCGGCTGGCCGGGAGCTGGGAGCGGGGCTGGGGAGGCTTCGGAGTGCGCACCAGGCCAGCTGCGCTTCTCTGGGAATAACAAAAGGGGGAAAAAAGTGACGTTCAAAGAATCAGAGAGCTCCACAGTGCAGTTTAATCTGTTTCCCAAACATTAGCGTGTTTTCTTAACTTTGTATTGTGAAAGTGGAGAGCAGCGGCACGGAGAGGCAGGACATGCTCCGACTGTGTGCCATTCTGCTAAACGGGGGCGCCCGTGTACGAAGATTAATATTATGTTCATGAATGAACAATTATGCACTATAACTACAGTTACGTGTTTATTACATTCTCCAAATAAGGCGTTACTTATGTTCCTTTTTACTCCATTATAATGACAACATAATTATGATTACAGAACACTGATTTTTTTTAAAGATTAGTTTGCATGAAGTGTCAGGATGTGATTGCATACTACAGTCTGTTTTAGACTTCAGGCTACATCTTTATTAGATTATAATCTGCAAAATCCTCTAACCAGACCGAGCAGCATTTCTGTGTAAAACCATGCTTTGTATTTTCCATTCACTCAAAAGCATTTATATTATCATTGTTATTCAGCAGTTATCTGTTATCTGTATGCAGTCTGACACAGCTCTTGCACTATGCTGAATTAGGTGAAAAAGCATAAAAAGACATAAATATTTGTTTTGTAAACAGCTCTGGAAGTCAGGGACACTTCACTTACCATCCCAGTTGAAAACAGATGGCCTCCGGCTGCATTTCTGCTTTGAAGGATGAAAGAACATTTATGGAAATGGCAAATATGTCCCTGCATTGACACAATGGTGTCACAGTCATAAAAGGTGAAAATGGACCTGGGGATATGTGAAGCATTACTTTGTTCTAAAGTTATACTTTTATTATGGATCTGTTTTAAGAGCCAACTTTCTGCCACAGTTACCTCTGAGCAGAAACACGGTGGCTTAAACTAATATTTGAAGTTTTTTTTCCTTCTCTCCAAAGACAGAGAGCCTTTATTGTTTTAGATAAATCCCCTGAGGGTGTCATAAATGTCGGTTTGGTAAATCCATGTTAGGCTTGCTGTAAAATTTGGCAAGTGCAGAAATTACTGTGCAAAGCATACAAAAGCCTGCTTGCATGAAGGTGTCATTGTTTACTGATTGGGAGCATGCTTTTTTGTCATTTTTTAAATCAGGATGAGTTTAGCCACACAAATAAAAACATGGGAAGCAAACTCAGCAAAGATGCAGATATGTGAGTCTAGTCTGATCAAGATCATCAAACAGTTTCTTTTTGTTGTTCCCCTTGGCTCAGTTTCACACATTTCATCTCACTTATTTCAATGTGGGAAATCTTCCAAAAGCAAGAAGCATTTTTGATGTGTCAAAAATACCCTAACTATAACCGCTCAGGACTGAGCGTGCAAGTGTGCACATGAGCTTATTCTGCTCAGGTCTCGCTGTGTTGTGATCTGCACCGCTGCACTTCAGGAACTTCGAGGATGACAACTAAAAACTTTGTAGTTTTTGAGTCATAGGCATACTTTTTTTCATTTTAATCCACAAATGTATAGCTGAAATGTATTTTTAAGGCCAAATATATGGACTTATTATTGTACTGTGTTGCTAAAACACTTTTTTTGTAAAGTACATCATATAATAGACATGCTAGTATATATTTAGAGGAACCATATATGTTGAGGATTGTAAATACTATAAAGATTAGGCTTTTGGTGGAATCCTGGTACAGCACAAATGGAAAGGATGACAGTGTAAAACTGATAGTAATGATGTGGCTGCAGAGACAAACTTATTCCCCTCAAGCAGTTTCCTCTGTCTGCTCTTCACCCCTATCATCAGAGCTTCACAGGGACTTTTGTTACATAGGGGTAACTCTCAGAAAACTGAACACTTAAAAGTTATCGAGAACAAAGTCTTGAATCCCTCTCGAATGCATGACATCCAGTCAGTGGGACACACATGGCTGCTCTCAGATAAAACACTTTCAAGTTCAAACAGTTGCTCGTGCATTGTTGCGTCGGTGGGGGACAAGAAGACACTTCCGATGCCTTTCAAATCCTTTCAGTGCTCCCCAATATTGGGTGAGCTTTTGACAGGGGCAGAGAGAGATTTGCTCTTTGTGTTGGTGCTCGGCTGCTGACGGCGTTCACTTTAAAGGAGAAATCCTCTCTCAGGTTCTGATACTGAGTCTGTTCCAGGAGATTTTTAGTTAGGTGTTGTACTTATTTCTTTATGTTTACACTTTCCTTCAACCTGCCTCATCCCAACTTAATGATTTCCCAGTTTTCCTTAAATACCTTTCTCCCTAGCCCTGACTTCTGCTGCATTGGCTGCGTTGCATTCTGGTCAGTGGTCTGTGGAAAAATTGGGTTTTTTCTTTGTTGCTGGAAATATTTCAACATGGCATCGTACTTTTCCGCAATTGTTTCATAGAAAGTACAACAAAATAGACCCATAAATCCAAGCTATAATTCCAATAACTTGTGGATTTCAAGATGAACATAAAAACCTGTGGAGTATTTTTAGTATGTTGGGTTTGTGCGGGATTTTCCCCTCAGTGACTGTGTATTGGTAATGTGATTGAATCAGACAACGATGGAGCCTCGGAGCCATGTTTTTATTTTCACAGCGCTTTTTTGTGACTGGTAGGGAAATTAATAAACCATTAGTGGCCCAGCTCTTATCAGACAGACCCGAACAAAGCACAACTATGCCATTAAGCAAGCTCGAATAATGTTTGAGCCATTAGGGTGCTCACTAATGATAAACACATGTTGCTGTAGGAGAACTATGTTAAGTGGGCAATTTGAATGTAAGCATGTGTAATGATACCAGCCGCTGCTCTCATAATGGCTCTTTTGATTTTCTGATGCAGTGCTCTAATCAAACAACCGCGTATGCCCAAACAATGACAAATGATTGTTGAATAGTAGCAGTTGAGGGTTTTCATAGTAAGGATTGGGCTTTCTTAAAGGTCAAACCAAGGAACCTTTTGATTGAAAACATTTGTAGGTTAGTAAAATCAGAACGGGAGGTTGTATTTGAGCTGAAATCTTCTTCTTTTGGTATTAAAATGAAGATTTTCTTAGTACTGATATTATAAGTTGATCAGTAAACTGACAGACAATTAATACTGATTTTGGTCTTTAGTTGCAGCCCGACTTTCAGCTGTAAGAATTTCAGTGATGGTTAAGTGGCTGAATGTCTATTGGAGGTCAGTGTGGTGGAGAGGGTGTGTCTAACCGGGTGACTGAAGTATATTTTGGGCACCTCCCACATTCTCCCATTTTCAAGGCCATACAGATTTGAGGCCAGCAGCAAACCTCAGCCCTGGACCTAAAGCGACTAGAAGTGAATTTAAAGCCTAATATAACTCACAGTGCGGTATGGTTGTTTATTTGGTTTCACGCTATAATCTGTCATATTATTCCTCTAAAGGATAAGCTTTTGGCTGCATAAAAGTCATAAAAAAGGAGAAAAATCTAATTTTTTAACAGCCACCTTATTTTTCATCACCATCACAATATTTTGACAGCTGTAATTAAGTCTTACTCATTTTCCAAATCTCCGATGGCTAATCCATTTCAGCTTCTTAGTATAATAAAGCAGAATTTAGTGGCCTGTTGTATGGTTGGCGTTTGACCTGCCAAGCAACTATTCCCAAGCTGAAAACCTGGCTTGTTTTGAACTCTTGACACATAGCGCTCTTTATTCTCTCATTGCTCAGGGATTGAGTCATACTGCAGTCTTTTTCCCATTTTCTAATGCTGGCCTTTACTCTGCGAGCTTCAGCTCCCATTCGTCAAGGACAGACCCAGAGCTCAGGGCCCATTAGATGGACAGAGGAGAGTTTTGGGCAGCATGCCAAAGAGCCCCCATGTTCAAGGAGCCAGGGGGTGCTGATTGACAACACCCAGCAGCCATGAGCAGGGGGTCGATGGGAAAGATGTGCAGGTCAGAGACGGAGTTTGAGTTCTTGTGACTGCTGCGTTGGTGAGTGCACCCTGCAGCTGCAGTGCTCACAAAAAAGACTTTACTTTCCACTCTTCGTTTCCCTCCCCAAATTTATTCTAGGGACAAGCTGTGAGTGGAATTGGATAAATTGAAGCTGTGTTGAAGAAGCTGTGAAAGCAAACGCAGTAGCTGAAGGTGTCACTCGTGTTTATATGAAGCTGTCATTAGTAGCACTTCTTATCTGCTCTGAGCTCACACTCTCGTTGTTTTAACTACGCAATGCATATGTCTCTCAGTGGGACCCCTCCCCGTTTCTTCCATGTCCCCCTACTCTGACAGATGATCCAAACAGCCCAGCGCTGACTCGCTTTACTATGCAAGCATGTTACTCCAGCAGGTTACAGATAGGCTGCATGCTTCCTCTGGTACAACTCCTCTGAAATGTCAAAGGTGAGCTGACTGTAGCCTGATGTATACACCAGCTTTCAACAGATGGTTGTATTGAGTTTCTACAAATTCAGAACCTTGAAGGACCTGAAACTGGATAATGACTTTCGAGAGATTTTAGAAATGAAATGAGAAACATCAGGGCGTAATTGTTAAGACAAACAAACAGTTTTTAGAGCAGCAGAAACAGATGTTCCAGCCAGCCACCGAAATGCAGCGGGACGAAGCTGTACAGGCAGGAGATAGGCAGGTCTGCTTGGTTTCTGAAGGTTTGTGTTCTGTTAATGTCATGGATATACTGACCTCAACTAAATATATATGCCTTTATGATAAGGAAATGTAAACCAAGGGAAGCACATTATCCAGGAGAGTACAGTTAATGAAAATGCCCCAACAGCAGATGGTTAAGAAAGGTTTGTGAGATGCACAAAGACACACTTTGACTGAACTGTGGGATCAACTCTGATGAAAAGACCAAAAAACTACTACAGACTGCAAAACACTTCGTCAGTCCCGAGCCGTTTGAGGCACACTGCCAGTCTTTTTTAGCCTTTACGGTTTGAAGTTTACTTTCCGTAGATTTCTTTTTTATTATGTGCTCATAATCTTTCGAGGGAGTGCTTTTTGGCGTGTGCAGCTATAATATATGTGCCTTTAACATGATGCAGAACACCACGTGCATGAGAGAGAACAAAAAGTTCCCCGGGAGGGTTCAACGTGGCATTTTACACAATGTTCGCCTCTTGCCAAAAACAACCATTTTTTTTCATAATTGTCGAGCAAATATACGATGAGACCCATTGTTCCGCTGCCTTGTCTCGTGTAGTGTTCTTAATGATTCCTCAGCCCTAGGGAAGATTTCAGGGAGTGAACTTCTGAACCGGACCCTTGCTGACAGCTCTCACAGCAAACTATTTCAGAACATTCGTGGGGATTTTTTTTTTGCATCCTCAGCATCTTCCTGTTTGCAAGATTCATTCCTTCTCCCTTCCTGAATCTGACCCTACTAAATATGCCTGACTCGCCTCAGCGCGGGCCCCCAAGAGTTAGAGACTTTTCTTCTTGAAACTGTGAGCAACCACAGCTTTCTATTTCAAATGTTGAACCAATAAGTCACATCTGACATGGGTTTTCTGCGAACCAGAATGTGTGTGCTGTTGAAAAGCCAGCGCAAGGATCAGCAAGACTATATTAAGGCAAAACTAGTGGCTGGCACTCCCCTCCGGCTGACAAACAGGCTACTTGTTTGAAGGGCTGTTTTTCTCCCAGATCAGAGTGTGAGGCAGTGTGGGTACTGCTGCTGCCTGCCTCCGGCCCTGTGGTTATGGGTGCCATTTTGGGCCTTCCCTGCTCCAAGATGTAGCCCCTTAGGGAGCAATGGAACCCCTTATTTATAAAATATATTTGAAGTGAGCAGAGGAATCTAACTGAAGGATAAACCATATGGTTGGTCCAGCCTTCTGCATTGTTCTGGGAAGATTGTAGCTGACACTGTGCATACTGTGGCATGTATGATGAATGAAAACACATCCCTGGTTTGACTGACTTTATTTAAGTGGAATAAATCACTGCCATCTCTTTGTGGTGCTCTCACACAGTAGCAAACACACAAACCTATACAAAGAATACACTGAGTTAGCATATGCCATGGTTTCCATATTATTGTATGTTTGGCTGTTGTCATGAGGTTGTGTTTTTGTTGGCGCCATCAGAGCGTTACGTCATCTGCCAAAAGCTCTTCTCACCTCCAGCCCTGCAGCAACCAGCAGCCTGGACCCTAAATATGTTGCAGAGTTTTTTTACGGTTTGACCAAGAGCCAGAAGTGGAAACTTAGATGCTGTGTGTGTTGATGTATCACCACCAAGTTTGTTTTGTGATCACTCGATTGCCGCACAACAAGCGTGGAGTGTTACAAGGCGAGACGTATAAACATTTAGACAAACTAAATAAAGCATTTACACACTCTGTTTGGGACTGCATATTTATCTTTGGGTCTTCAAACTTGTACGTACAAGGGAGCTGGTTTGTTTGTTTGGGTTTTTGCAAGAGATTTGTGGAGTTGGTGAAGAAGACTAATTATATTTTAACCGTTTTACATGTGTTTGTTTTTGTTCTGCCGGCTGGCTGTGGAGTTCAGGCAACGCTTTCTGTCCTATAAATCCTCCCCCCATGAATATACGGCCATCACTCCATTATATTTGCAGAGTCAATTTATCATTCTGAGGAATGAAAATACTCTGTGTGTACTTTCTTTCTCACGCCTCTCAAGTGACAAACAAAGAAGCGGCAAACACCCTGAATGCAGTTTTATTTCGGTTCGGCTGTTAATTCTGACTCTGCAAAACTGAGTTTCTTGTTAGTATCTATTTGGACAGTCTGTCATTTTGTTTTCGTTGCACATGCTTGAAATTACATTATTTAATATATGTTTTAGTTTGAAAGTACTTTTGGTCGGCAGCCAGGGACCTATCAGGAGGAGACTGAACAGAAACTGTTGTCTGCGTCTTTGCTGCTTGTTGCCGTAGAGACACGGGCAGTGATGGAATCCAGGAGAGTCGGGGAGAGACGAGAGACGGAGGGGAGAAGAGGAGGGGGCAGCTGGATCAGATCACTGTATGCCCATAGTTCACAGCCCACACAACAGCATTTAAAAACAAAGATAGTGTCTCCACTCCCCCAGAGAAGGTGGACATTTTCAAGACACTTGGCAAACTCAATCATTTTCCCCTCCCTTGCATTAACGTGTTTTCCCATCATCTCTCTAATCAAGGCTGATATTGAGGAATGTGAATCTGTGGCCTCCTCTGCTTGGGTGCCACGGCTGCACAATCCCACCTCCTCTCTCGCCTGGCGTGATGAATCAGACTCTTGGCACATGTTGGAGATCAGTGTTATAACGCACCCTGCGGGCAAGACGGCCTTCTTGTGCATTCCTCCTTTCCATCAGAATTACCTTTTCGTCTGAGCAGACGTTCTCCCGTGGGCTGAAAGGCCTGTGAAATCAGCCGGAAGGGCCCAGAGAGCTGCGACAATGGGGAAGGGTTGTTAGTTACATGCGCTTTGCAAAAGGTCTCGAGGTGGCCTTGTATGGTGGGGATACCCGGGGATCTGTTTCCAGTGTCCGAGGCTGCTATTGAGTTTCGCCCCTGTGGTTAATCCCGCTGTTCAGGACCTTGGGAAACAACCGTACCTCCCCACCCTCCTGCCCCTCCCCTTCACAGATTCCCAGGAAAAACAAGGCATTGCAGAACAATCTCCAATTAAGATGGGTCTTACATACTGTACCATTCAGTCCCCACTCTCTCTCCCCTCTGTCTCTTTCTACCTCCCTCCCTTTCTCTCCCCTCTCAGCTCTCTGTTTGTGTCCTCGGCCAACAAGCCTCGGGGCAGAATTAGCACTGTCTCCCAGGTCCCGGCCCTGGCACTTTGGGAGGGTCGGGCTTTGGTGAACGGAGATGTTGGGGGAAGGAGGTGAAGGGAGGGGTGGATGTGTGTCCTTGGTAAACAGGGCTTTGTGGGATGTGACTGTCTGATCCCTGGGGGCCTCTCCTTTCATTCCTCCTCTCTTCTGATCCCTCACCACGGCCATGTTGTCAGGGCTGCGGCGTCTCGGGGTTCTGGGACCCACTTGGCCCTGTCGTCACCCTGAGCCTCCCGGACTGCTTATGCTCTGTCCTCCTGCAGACACACACACACACACACACACACACACACACACACACAGTGAGAGAGACAGCAGTGTCTGAAAAGCAGACTGTCCTTGAAGATGTATCTCATTTGTCTTCTGCAGTCACACTCAGTTTAGATGATTTATTGAAGAGACTTTGCATTAACTTTCTGCAGGATGTCAGGTTCAGACAAGGGCAGTCATTTTCTATTATGGATCGACTAAACCCTTCAAAAGTGATTTTCTCATTGTAAAACAAAAAGGACCCCTCAGCCTCCCCTCCTAATTCCCATATTTGATTCCAAATCATGTCTCTCTTTAATTTTCTCTCTTTCTCTCTCCTTCTTTAGCTCACTCCCCTTCTCCAAGTCTGTCCCACTTTTAATAACGTCTCAGTCTTTAATCAGACAGAGTTAGGCCATACCAGAGGCCCAGTGTTTCCACTCATTAGTTTCCTCTGTGGCCCCGGGCTGCCTCAGTGGGCTCACCCAGACCAACAGAAGAAGCCTATAATGGTCCCCTAGAGTCTCTTCTCTCGGGACGCTCTTCCCAAGTTTTAGGGCCAAGCTGAATCTAGTTAGGCTGAATCATCAGTCACTTTTGGCAGACGTGGATGCGAGCTCAGCCATTATCTCTACGCCTATCTCTGAGCCAAATAAAGAGGGAGGAGAAATGAGTCGAGGCTTGGCAACTTTTCACCTCCCAGTGAATGTTTCACCTCTTTTTACCCCCATCTCCTTTTACTCCTCTCGCAGAGCTTTTCTTTCTATTTTCTCTCGTATGCTTCCCCCCATTGCCTCTCATCTTCTTGTTTTGAATTTATCTCCCATCTCTTGTGTGTGCTCTGTCTCTTTCTGTGTCCGTCGCTCTTCCCTTCTGCCCCTCTCTCTCTTTCTGTGGAGCTGAGGAATGTGTGTGCTGCAGATCCTCTGTCCGTGAGATGTGGGGCGAGTGCAGACAGGTTTGGGGTATAGCATGTGAATCAGCTTCAGCTCACAGGTCAGATTAGACCATCATACCAGAAAAGACGTGCTCTTTCTTTTATACCCCACTGCTCCCTCACCCTGAACGCCTTTATCGCTAACCGAGCTTCATTCACCATCAGGCATTTGTTACAATACTTCTTTTTTGCATTCCTGATTTATTGGATTTGTACCACTCTGGTATTGATTTTCAGAAGCAGTCAGAATGTATTAACCTGGTAGCAAATGAGTGTTGGAGCTGCATCATGAAGTTTGTCATTGACTTTCATTCAGCTGTGCAGTCATGTGAGGTGGGGAGCCCAGGCCCCTGCCTCAGTCAGCAGCACCAGTTGTGACCTGTTCTTCCTCTGCCCTCCAGGTCTTTGATGCTCCGCCGCGTTGCTTTTGTCCCTGTTTACCCAATATGACAGGGATATGGGCCATCCCCACATGCGGGCAGATGGGGCTTTAAGTATTTCCTGCAGAGAGGAGGCCAAAAAGAAGTGCAGGTGCTAACCCCCCCAGAACTTGAATCCCCTTCCCTTCCCTCAGGGCAGCCTGTCAGAGTGTTTATTTTCTCCTGTGTCATCACCGGGGATCCCTCTTGTCCTACCAGGGGATATATGGCGCTAAATCCTGTGTCTTGAGGTCTGTATTACTCCCAAGATCGATAAATAAAGGCACTGCCTCTCAACAGTACTTCTCTATTATGGATTTTTCTAGAAGACAGGCAGATAACTAAAAAAAACTTAGAAAAACCCAAGTTACAAAGACTGAATAAGGGACTCAAGCTGTCTCAGCGGATTGCTTTGTTTTCTTACTTTCACACACACATTTAAGCCAGGTGTCAGTCAAACATTCCCAAACATACATGGGTCAACCCCCACACCCAAAAAAATAGGAACTTTTCCACTTGAACTCACTGACACTAACCTCATTTATTTTCATAAACTGTCCCTGTGTCTGTATATCAGCTTTCAACGGTGCAGTCTGTCTTGTATGCAGGATGTCTCTTCAATTTATAGCTGGACGATCCCGCCTTGAGAATGGCCATGCATCTACAACATAAGTGCAAAAACAGAGGGTAACACAAGATCAGATTTGGGATAGGAGGAGGAAATCTGGAACACAGAATTTTTTCCCCTTTAAGTAGTATAGTCTGGAGTTTTAAGAAAGAGAGCAGAGGAGTGAGGGAGTGGGTTGGCCGCAGATCAACACTGGACCAGAGGAGACAGCTCTCAGGCCGATCAGGCTTCATTTGACAGGGACTTCCCCTTTGTCAAAGGGCCACTCCGGCTTTTGTCTGGGCGTCTGCTCAGGAAGAAGCGGGACTTGCCTTTCCATGCAGCCAGTGCTGCCAGCATCAGGATGACTCTCGATGATGAGGGATACAAGATATCCTCGCAGTGTCTGTCTCCACTGAGGCGGCTTCATGGTGGCGGATGTTAGAGGAAAGCCAAACAGATAAGAAGCAGGAATGATGCCCCTGTGTTTCCTCGTTGAGCCAGATCGATGGACCAGATAGGCAGCTGTGTGTGTGTTTACACAAGGGCACCCAGTCAGAGCTGCAGTGCCCAACTGCTACGCCCACTGCAAGGAAGTAACTGGTTAAAAGAAGAGAGAGAAAGAAAGGTGGATACAAAGAGGGGGAGTTACAGAATCAGCTCTGGTTTCTCATCATTCTGTGTGCCAAGGTGCCTGCGCTTGGCTGTGCATTTTTATAGCGCTGTTGTTATTATTGTAATTATATATCATTATTCCGGCAGAGAGAGAAAGATAGTTTCCACTGATGACATGGGGGCAGTGTGCAGGGCCTGTTGCAACTCGTGGGATGGAGAAACGCTAGCCTGCAAGATGTGGGTTTGATTTGCTTGAATCAGCATGCACACACTTAAACTGTAGGCTGAAATGCAGCACATGCACAGTGTAGTATGCTCAATCCTACAGTCAAAATTACCAGTTGTTCTTCAATGTTCAGATCAGAATCAAGCTGAAATTTGCACGATTAAGAAAGCAGCTCAATTGATTTTACAAATTTTTTAATTTAGTTTCTAATTACTTTTTTGTTTTTTTATCACTTGTTTTGTGCAGTACGTTTGGTGATGTGTGTAAAAACTGTGAAAATGTGTGTGTAAGTGAAACCGAGAGAGCTGGAGGTGACCTCTGGGGGCTGGTCCAGGGCCACCAGACACCCGCTGGTCCACCCTCTCTCTCTGCTCTTCCCTGACCTTTGACCTGAGGGTGAGAGGGGGGTGTGAGCCAGAAGCTGAGAGAGTTTATTATTTCCTGCCTCTTCTCTCCTCCTCCTCCTCTCAGGATGCCTCAGAGAGAGAGAGAGAGAGAGCAAGATGAAGAGAATGAGAATGAGTGCCTGAGCATCTGTGTCTCATTGTTCAAATAATAGAGGAACAAACAAGCCAGTAGTAGGACTGAAAATAGCGATGATTTTCATTTTTTGATTAATTTTTTTCTAGATTAATTGTTTAGTCTATAAAATGTCAGAAACTAGTGAAAATTCCAGTCCATCCCAGTTTCTCAAAGCAAAAGAGGATGTCTTTTAATGTCTTCTTTCAAATTAGTCCAAATGCCAAAGATATTCAGTTTAATATGATGAAAAAACTGAAAATCAACATATTTTAGACGCTGAAATTACAAGTGTTTTGCAATTTTTACATGAAAAATTACTTAAACAATTAAATAATCAATAAAAAGTTATTTTTCTGTTGCAATCTATTCTCTAGCATTGCAGAAAATCATCAACAAAAGTTATGATAGTTGAAGAAGTGTTCAAACAATCCATCAAACAGAAATACAAAATATTTGCTTGTTCCATGTTGTCAGTTCTGAAGATTTACTGATTCTTTAGTTTTATGTGTAAATTGGACGTCTTAACAGAATCCGAAGAGGTCACCGTGGAATCAAAGAAAGTGTCATAAGCAATGTTCACCCAATTTATCAACAGATGAATTGCGATTACAAATATGTTTTCCTCTAAGCTTGACTCAAAGCTGTTACCCACTGGGACCAGCTTGTCATTTTCTTGCCGTGCTGCAGCCTCGAGAGGAGGCTAAACAAATTGACCTGCTGGAGTGTCGAGCAGATGAAACAATGTTTAGGTTAGAGAATGAGGGTTAGAAACCTGTTCAGCTTCACCGATCCCACCCAGACATCATCCTTTTAATTTGACCCACCCTTCAGCCCAGGTCGGCCCTTCCGCTAACGTCTGCGAGCCACCGAAGCGCCAGTGTGAATATCACAGCTGGACGGCCATTGTCCCTCTGGCCTCAGGCTCAAACCCTGGTAACCAACCAGGAACCTGGGATCAAAGCTTGCCCGGATTACTCTTAGAAAAAGGAGGAGGAGGTGCCGCAGTCGGAGGGGGTC